>NW_015626872.1:2617597-2634398 GCF_001515625.1 Sinocyclocheilus rhinocerous
TGTGAGACACTTTTTTTTTATGGATGGGCGCTTTTTATTTAACTTCTTTTGGACTGATGCATGCAACACCCGCTGAGTGCAATGATAGAGCTTGAAAGATCAAAGACTATTTTTAATATAACTCCAACTGGATTCGTCTGAAAGAAGAAAGTCATATACACCTAGGATGACTTGAGGGTGAGTAATTTATGGGCTAATTTTCATTTTTGGGTGAACTAACGCTTTAAGACAGCCGGCCATTTCCCATCTCAGCCCCGGAGAGGCAACCTGTGCTAATTCATTAGTTCTGGATGACAAATGGGAAATGAGCTAATTGAGTCTACTGATCTGTGATTGAGTCAGTTTGACTAATTGATGAAACATGCCGCAGAAATAGGCTCTGCGTTGTGTAAATCGCATTCCCCGGCTGATGTAAGACGTTTGGTCTGAAAGCCAGACATAACAGTAACTGGCTCGTTCTATGAAACCGGTGCCATTGGCAGTCTGACAAGGTGATTTTAAAGTACATTTCTGTAAGATTTCAGATGAAGTGATTATGCATTGTGTCATACAGTTGATGGTAACAAGGTTGAACGTTTTTTCAAATGGTAAAATTGTATTTACCAGCCTTGTGCTCAAGATTGTGAAATGTAATGTTCACTATACAAAGTCATGGTAATAGGGTTGATGCTACAATCATCCTCTACTGAAAAACATAACAAAACATAAGATAAAATTGTAAAATGGGTGCATTTTAACTTTTCCTTGGAGAGTTTAACTCCTGAAACTATAACAAATAATGATTTCTATTAAAAAAAGGGAAGGTAATAGAGTTGAAACACAATGTAAAGAGTGTTTCGACAATACATTATATGAGTAGTTAAAATCTAAAAATACATAGAAAGAAAATAAATGAAAAGAAAAAAGTTTTTATTTGCATTGAATTTGTGGATCAAATGTGCATATTTGCTCTTATACAGAAATAAGTGCTAGCGATGGGGACAGACCAAAAGGACATTTTCATGAAGACAAAGGGGAGAAAACATAAAATTACAAATAAAATTAGTTACTAGTTAAAAAAAAAAAAACAGCCGGTCAGAAGTTTGGAATAATTGCGATTTCTAAATGTTTTTGAAAGACCTCTCTATCGTGCACCAAGGCTGAATTTATTTGATTAAAAACACAGTAAAAACTGTAACATTGTGACTATTTAAAATAAATGTTTACTAATTTAATATATTTTAAAATGTCATTTATATCTGTATTGGCAAAGCTGCATTTTCGGCATATTACTCCAGTTTTTAGTGTCACATGATCTTTCAGAAATCAAAATTTCTTTATTTTTTTTACAGAAATCAAAATAAATTAAATGTAAAACATTCAAATAGAAAACAGTTTCACATTATTACTGTTTATACTGTATTTTTTATCAAATAAATGCAGTCTTGTATCTTTCAATGCAACTTTTACCCTTCAAAAACATTAAAAAATTGAATTATTCCAATCTTTCGAATGGTAGTGTATATTAAAACATAGTAAAAGTTGACAATTTTTGCACATATTATGACCTATTTGACCCACCTCTCCTTGTTAGACAAGAAAAAAACAACTCAAATGGACCGATTTTTATTGTTTTTACTAAAATGACAAATCTTAAAAAAGCTGTTTGTGTTCCTTCAGAGAAATGGTAAGCTAATGACTTTGTTTGATGAATGCTCTTGAAAAGCTCTTTCTGGAACGGCGTGGGAGGAAGATGTTTTTATAACACAGCCAACAAAAGACAGCCAGCACGCTCTGAAACTGCAAAAAACAGACCATATAACACAGAGGTGAACGCTGGCGAGAATATGCAGGTCATGCTAAGGGCTTGCCGCAGTTTTCAACTTCAGATTTCTGAACATCACAATGGACGCTGTTTGTGTTGGAAGCAGGACTTTCTTGAGGTAACAGCAATCATGGGATTGGTGCCTAGCTTGCAGATTTCTCACCTGTGCAAACAGCGTTAGGAAAGGAAGTGGTCTATTCTCAAGTGAGATCCTTGATGAAATATGTTGCGGTGCCCTCCTTTGATCTAATTTTAATGGGTTATGCTAAACCATATAGAGCCAGCGAGATTTCAACTCTGAAGATGATCCTAATTCACAGAGAAATGAATTACGGGCAATCCGCAAACAGCGACGTCATCTTTTAAATGACCCCCAAAACTCGTGTTTTCTACAGTTACACAACTCTTCGTATATAATTGCACATATGTTAAGACACGTGAAAGTCATTGCGGTTTGATGCAACAACAGCCAAGACGGGAAGACTCACTGGAGTAATATTTGGAAGAGGGATAATTAGAAGAGTGTGTTGCTCTTACATCTGCTCTGAGATCAGCCTTCCCTCGAGATCGAATCCTGAACTGACTTTTCATATCTGCGTTTCTGCCAGAACCAGAAACCAAAACACAGCTCATAAAAAGCTTCTCTTTGCTGTCGAGTGCAGTTACCTGTCGGCGTTTCAGATTAAAGAGGTTTGTGAAGCAGTAATATTAATGTTTAAAGAGGACCAGAGGAGACCAGCAAACGTGACTGTCGGTTTAGGTTTATGTAAAGTCAGCATTAGCTCCGCTTCTTCCTGCTTTGTAATGCCTGAGACTTGGTAAGAATATTATGGTGACATTTCCCTGACACTGCTGTTTTAATGGCTCCTCCGGGTCCTCAAACATCTTCTAGGCCTAGAGCAGTCAAATAAATAGGTGTGGTGAGGTTTTTGTGACACTCCTAGACTCTGTACACTCTTAAAAATAAAGGTGCTTCACGATGCCATAGAAGAACCTTTTTGTCTAAATGGTTGCATAAAGAACCTTTAAGATCTTCAGATTATAAAAAGGTAAGAAAGAGATGGTTCTTTAAAGAACCTTTGACTGAATGCTTCTTTGTAGAACCAAAAATGGTTCTTCTATGGCATTGCTTGAAGAACCTTTTAAGCACCTTTATTTTTAAGAATGTAAACAAGAAATAAATCACAATTTAGATTTTTATTGTATTAGCACTTGCTTCCTGTGAGTCATTTTGCTTCTTTTTTAGGTCAGCTGACATTTGGACAACATTGGCTCACGTTGGGAAGAAATGAACACTAGTGGCAGTAAAACACCAACAACTTTTGTTCCTTTTCATGCAAATTCTGATTACAGGGGCAGATTATCTTTTTTTTTTTTGCACAGTTCCTTGAACAATACTATGCTAAGACATCACTTTTACTGTAGTTCATGATTTGTAACATTTGCATCACATAACCAGCTCCATATATCTGGCTTTTCTTATGTGGTAAACTTGCTCAGTAGCGCACCCAGTACATCACTGCACTAGTGATGTGAACCGCTCTCGTACGAGTCCTTTCAAACACGAGTCATGATAAAAGAGCTCAAAGACTTGTAGAAGCATAATACAATGATATGGTTGCTTGTGTTTTTATCCCACATTTGCTTTTGTTAACACTATCGGTTATTTTAGTGTGCAATAGAGTATTAACCCTAATTGGCGCCACTCACCATATATTTATTTTCTGAACTTTCTGTGATACGTACAACATCCAACGTGATAAAATGTTTCCAGATTCACATTCATCTGCTTTGGATAAAACTAAATGTGCTTTTGGCATCACTTACTGGTCATTTAACTTTAAAAGTGTCACAAAACTTGCAAGAAGAAATTTAATATCATTTTGTCTTACTGTTAGACAAAATAAAGACAAAATACTACCTTTTGCATCTGTGTGTATAGACGTAAAGTATGTGTATTTGTTAAAAAGCAGAAAACATCATTGCAGGGGGTAAGTCAAGATAGCATCACCATAAAGAAAAAAAGAAAATAAATGCATTTACTGTATTTTGTTGATGTTTTCAGAAAAATGGCTATACAGAAGAATTATTAAAACATGCTATACTATATATTACACTACAGAAGCACTTGCTGCCTGTCAATCATTTAAAGTCCCCATGAATCAAAATTAAAGTTTTGTGGGTGTTAGTATCAAATACATGTTTGCAGACTTTGGGTTGGCTGACATGATTGGGGAAAAAGGAGGTGTATTTGAAAGAATGGGAGTGGGTCTAATTCACTGGCCAAGTATAGTTAGCAAACAGCTGGGGCTGGTTGTTGGAGTGGTGTTTAAAAGTCAAAGCTTCTTCTCGTTTTTTTTTTACAATAAATCTCAGAAGCTCTGAAAATGGTAATGTGTCAAGAAAAAAAAAAAACTCATAGAAATGATTACAATTGTCCAGTTTGGTTAATGAATCCCGTTCTATGATGATGCATGACTGCACTCCAATTCAACTGAAAAACCTTTCAGTTTCTAACCTTTCTAACCTCTTTTAAAATCTGTGCTGGGAATCTGAGCTTACGATTCTGAATGTCTCGATTTTAATCTTTCAGTTTTCTGTGCTGCTCTGAGAACACTGCATATCCTGAGAATACTTTTTACGCACTGAGTAAACTTCACAGCAGTTTCTGGTCTGCATCCAGAAAGGAGATTTGTGGTGTGTGATAACATTTAACTAGGAATGCATGTCTCCTAAAACGGTTCCAGGAGGTTAGGTAAAGCTGAATTTGGGTGTATTAGGGGAGAAACTCGACATGGCTCTCAGAGAAGGGCTTGACATTTATGAATCATTGGCACACTACGGCTGTTATTCTGGCTGTTTTAAAACAGATGACTCAACGCCTGGGTTATCTTAAGCTAAACAACAGTTAGTGGAACCAAAACTATGATTAACACAGTGATGTTTCAAAACAATCATAAAGATGAAGTAAATCAGACCGCAATATGTGTCCAGACATTGTTTCTGACCAATCCCAAGAGTCAGGTGGTCAGAGGGATGCAGAGCGACAGCTTAAAATGCATTGGCTAAAAACTAAAATTACAAGGTCTTTGACAAGGTCTTCAATGGGATCCAATGTTATGTTATTTAGCCCTTTATTGCCTTTCCTTCATTTATGCATTTGGCAGATGCTTTTATCTCAAGTGACTTGCATTGCATTTCAAGTGTAGATCTGATTCAATTCAATTAATTGATTTAATTCAAGCATTCACTGGGAATCAAATCCATGACCTTGGTGTTGCTAATGCAATACTCTACTCTTACAGAAATGCATTATATGGATAAGACGTTTTTCAAAACATTGTTTGTGTTTCACAGAAGAAAGTAAGTCAGGTTTGGAATGACATGAGGGTGAGCAAATGGTGAGCAAATTTTCATTTTTGGGTAAGTTCTCTTTTTAAAGAACCTCAAAAATGGCACCGGCAAAAATCACCAGAGTTGTACAGTGCAAATAGCACACTAAGCATTCCCACGGACAGTTTCTTTGTTTTATTCCACTTGTTAAACAGCAGGCCATGAACTGGTAGACTGGTTCTGAATCACTACCCAAGGCCGCGACTTCCCAGAAAGCCTTTGGGACACATGAAAGCAGAAGTGGAAGCAATGATGCCAGGCTTGAAGGACAATCTTGAGGTCAATTTACGAAATCATTTCTATAAATCTGGCCCTTTTTTAGCCCCACATTTTCTTTTTATATAACCAATATTCCACTGATATGCTGGGACTTTCCACAATGATATGCAGCAAATTTACTTTTAGGAAAGATTCTAAAGATTTAATTCTAACCTTCTGGTCAGTCTGTTTGTGTTGGTCAATGGTAATTGTTTTAGATTACAATATTTTTAAAGGTTAAAGATGTTCAAACTTTACTTCCCTAGTGCTTTCAAGGACTTGATTTTTTTTTAAATCTCATTGTGAGGTTGTGATGAGATGAACAGATAAACATGTCAACAAATCCAAGAAAAGCCAGAAGTCCAATAATGGTGCACCTGAAGCCAAGCACTCTTGTGCAATACAGCTGTTGTTTATGATGCTTCGATACTTCAACTTCAGCTTATTTGGTGATAAAACAGATTCAGAAAAAATGACACTCTGCCCTCTATGCACGCAACGGCACGGTGATTAAAAACACTGAATAATGCATGCAGGAAATTACTTAAATTGTTGAAGCTGAAGGCTTGTAATGTTCTGAAAGGGCTGCAGATGTTTCACTAAATGTCAGTTTTTCCAAAGTCTGTAAAGCGAAAAAGGGGGGTGCTTGGGTTGGCTATGTCTTCTGCCATCACATTACGAGAAAAACTGGGTGGAAAAGGGCCTCGCATGAATTGTATAGTTTTACTCAGCTGATCAGTTCCAGAGCATGTTGCATGACACATGAAAATCAAAGCACACAGGATTTATGGTGTATTTGATGGTTTCTAATGTTTTCACTGCTAATTTTATCCAGTATGGCCTAAAACATTTGCATACGCTGAACTTCTGACACATGGTCAAACAATATCACCTTTCATCAAAGGGCCTTGAACTATGTGTTCATAGATCAAGCAATAAGCCCATCTAAACAAATAAATACGAGACACCTTTTCTCATGAGACCAATGCCGTTTCAGACAACCCACATAATACTGACAGCATATGTGTCCCTGCAGCACAAAAGCAGTGTTAAGTCGCTGGGGTATATTTGTAGCAATAGCCAACAATACATTGTATGGGTCAAAATTATACATTTATCTTTTATGCCAAAAATCATTAGGATATTAAGTAAAGATCATGTTCCATGAAGATATTTTGTAAATTTCCTACCGTAAATATATTAAAAGTTAATTTTTGATTAGTAATATGCATTGCTAAGAACTTCATTTGAACAACTTTAAAGGCGATTTTCTCAATATTTAGATTTTTTTGCTTACATTAAACTGACTTAAATCAAGTTCATATTACTCATAAAAAAAGTTGTAATTCCTCCATTTTTTTAGATGAGTTAATGTAAAAACATAAGTTGCCTTTACTTACTGACCCTATCATTTTAAATAAATTTGCAATTAGATTAAACACCCAGTAAATAATCTTCCCAGTCAAATCGTGGGAAAGGATGTTGCTTTTCCGGGTCTGTTTAACAATGGTAAAGGATAAGAAGCAGGAAAAGAGAACCACAGAGGAATGAAGTTGTGACCGTCTGAAGTGCTTATTCAGCAAACTTCACATGTACCACCCCTCTTCTCATCAGTACACACAGACAGAGCACAAAACAACAAGTTGGCACAATAAAAATAAACTGGATGACTTCTGTTAAACAGTCATTGGTTGTGTATGTGTTGTCTGGTATACACTGCATTGTCCTTGAACTCTAATTGAACCCAGCCAAGTGATACCAAACAATGCACATCTGTTGAATATCTATTTTGGTGATGCGGAATGTGAGAAATTTGGGGAAAAGACGGAGGATGTGAATGGAAATGTACTGGCCTACTTTATCCAGGCAGTATCTCTCAGTGTGGAAAACATCAGGCCGACAGACTGCAAAAGCTTAACATCCCTAACATTTGCACTTCATACAGATCAAGTTGCCTTTATATGTGATTGATAGGTTTATGTTGCATACCAGAAAGTTTACCAGCTGTTAGAGCAATAAGATTAAAGATATAACTTACAGACTGACTTTCCTTTACGTTCAGAGAGAGAGAGAGAGACTGGATTCTTTGTTCAAACAACAGTGCGCAAAACGATTGAATTGTAACAGTTACTTACTTGTCAAGGACAAAATACAAGTCAAAGGCGCCCTGACATGATCTCTCCTCCTCCACATCTTCTTGCGCTCTCGCAGATGGAAGCGTGAGCAACAAAAGTCCCAAGAAAAGTACGCCAAGACACATTTTCACTACTGAACTCGCCATCGTTTCTTACTGCAAAAACATCAATCCTCAAGAAAGCCGACGGCCATTCACATTATCCCCTAAAAAGAGCCTTTGCTGAGGATGCACACAAAGAAGAGGAGTTTTGCGGATGTTGACGCAGTCCTTACTCACATCAGTCTGAAACCTGTAACTCCAAACTTGAGATAAGATGAAAATGCACTATTCCCAAAATGTACTGCACAGAATGTCGACGTCCAGGAAAACACCACACAAAAAAAACACTTTCAAAGTGTCTGTTTAGTTTTCTTTATATAAAACACTAGCCGGTTTGTTGTTTTGGGGGATTTTGAAGAACTGTTGCTGCACTAAATCCACGTGTTAAAAGGCCAGAAGTATTTTGTTCAAGCGCTTGATATTTGATGTTAATGTGCAAAGCAAAGACGGAGTCGTTTGAGAAAAGAGCCCAGGCTCAGAGTTGGCAGAAGAAGCCCGACCGATATGGGTTTTTGGGGGACCGATGCCGATATTAGGGAGTAAAAAAAGCCGAAATCGATATATCGGCCGATATTCTTTGTGTATATTACAGTACAGTACCAGTCAAAAGTTTGGACACTTTCCCATTCGTGTCTCCAAACTTTTGACTGGTACTACTGTATATATAGAATACAGTATAAACATAAACAGAATATATACTTTATACATAAACACATTTTTTGCAATGATCACTCAAATGTGGTGATCAAACACTTATAATGGTGACAGAGATATGTAAGGGCATTTAACAATTTAACAATAAACTTTACTATCCAAAATGAGTCTGACATCACCTAGAGGACGCAGTTCGAAGTTCCCATGAAAGGGAACTTAACTGGTCATGTATCATGAAGGAACACAAAGCTTATATGGCAGTCCATTTTTATTGTTGGACCTCTACCTTTGACACGTGCCATTAGTGTATTGAGGATAATATTTATAATCCAGTAAAATCTGTTGTCAACAGGTGCTGCATAATTGTAATGTTAGTATGGCAGTGGATGTGCTTGACAGCTTACTTTGGCCAACTGATAAAGAATATGTGCTACCATCTTCTGGTTCTTTGCTGCTTATTTCTGAAAGAAAAGGTGTAGTAAACATGTGTATAAAAATAATAGTTTTGTAATGACCTCAAGTGAGCAAAAAGTGGATTTTTGACTTGCCAAATATGAACATTGTTTTTGTTGTGTGGGTGAGTGTTTATGTTGTAACTGTGATTTTTGTTGAGATTGCAAGCGGATAAGTAGACGTAAATAATCTGATCAAAATAATCTGGAAAAATCACAAGAGGCTTTCAGAAACATAAGTATGTCTGGAATTGGTTTATGTTTGTTAAACCCGTTTTACCTCAGTTGTAAGGAATTTTTGATTTAATCTTTAAAACACATTACAATTAGAACAGTTTCCATGTGGTTTTTATTACGTTTTAACATTTGGTTTCAATATAACTCCAAAGTCGCAATTTTCCCCAGTTATACTGAAAAAGATTCAAGTTCAAGAAAATTTTTCAGTTTGTTAATATGCATGTGTATAGGTGTTTACAACGCAAGCGTAAACAAATTTTACACATTTTGCACGAAGGAAACTAGTTCACAAATAACCCAACACATATCTTCAAGTTTAGAACAGGCCTAAACTGAATATTACTTTGAGAACATTGACTGCATTCTCCTCCACCAAGTGTGCTTGAAAGAATGCATGCTTTGGGTTCGAAATAATACAGAAACAAAGAAAAGGAATAGAAAAAGGTACTTTCTAAACATTACCTTAAAGATCTACACAGATCATGACAGCATCTTCACAACATGCCATCCTTCTAAATAACTAATTTGCAATATCATTTGGCTTCCATAACAGGCTTAGGAGAACAACTTATTGTTGGCCAGAAAAATGCTTATTGAGGATGCCCTTTGCTGTGTCGAGGGCAGCATCAGCGGGCACTGGAATGTGAGGGGCAATGCCAGCACCCTCCCACGAAGGGCCCTGAGCAGTGTCTGAATGGCTGATTGGAATAGATAGAAAGATGTCGCTTTCGCCAACACTGAAGGTCTCTGGGGGGTGACAACCTCCATGGGTTGTTTCACCGATAATCATTGCACGTCCCAGCCTCTTCATGATAAAAACAAACTCCTCAGCGGCACCAGCGGTCGCACCACTGGTGAGGACTATCACGCTCTTTTTGCTGCCGTATCTCCTGCCTATAAACAGTAGAAATGCACAGTTAATTTTGCAGTATTATGCAGTGGTGGTGAAATTTTCACTAGTAAGTCAAATCTTTTGCCGTAGTGTGTCAGTAGGAAATATCATTTCATGTGACTCCAGACAGACTGATGAATTATCAGATCAGATCTCTGTGTGCAGCACAAACATCTCACTGCATTATTACAATTAATGGCAAAATGAATGTTTGGAAATGTAAACTGATATTTCCTACTGACACACTACAGCAAAAGATAGAAATAACTGACTTAAAACCATTCTTTAGCTGCTGAAAATACTAGTGTTCTAATAATTTTGGCCACCAAATATATGACATACAGGATAGGACACTGCACTTTTTGGGTATAGATCAAACAATCTAAAGTAAAATGATAAACATATAAACACAAATAGTAAAACTTGTCATTTTAGTAATGTACCTGTGAGTTGTGTAAGGGTCAGAAGATCTCTTGTGGTATTGGAGGGTCTGTCGTACACGTGGTCTAGCACAATCTGCTTGTCACCGTCAAAGAAGTATGAGCAAAAGCCAGCAATGGAGGAGGTGGACCCACCGACGTTGTTCCTTAAAATATGGATGGTCATATCACATTATGGACTAAAACTTCTGGAATTTGTACATATTAGAGCGACATACACATATCCAATAGAATAATCACCTCAAATCAATGATCAGCGCGTCAGTGTCAACCACTTTATTCCAGACGTGCTCCGCAATGATCTTAGCAACATGTTCAAAGTCTCCAAACATGTCAAAGCGAAGGTAACCAATGTTGTTTTCAAATACATCAGTGTGGAATGAAACTTTGATGAGCTCAATGAACATCTCAGGCATGGGATTCTGGAATTTAAAGGACAGCTTCATTCATAATTTTGCCTCAACAACCAATGTATTGTTATATCTAATATTTCATGCCTAAGACTTACCTTTGGAGGAAGTGCGGGGATGGCCTTCAGACACTTGTCTCCTGACAGTTTTAGGAGGTCAGCAGAGAGCTTTGCTTCCAGTTCTTCCTTTGTGGAGATCAGGTTGTATTCCCCACTGGCCGCAACAGCTCCCAGCTTCTCAGCAACATCGTCCCCGATGTTCAGAAATGCATAGTTGTCTGCAACCAGTGTGGCTGCCGCCTGAACCAACCCTGCAGCACGGAGTTTAATGATTGCAATTGCAGCGTCAAGGGCATCTTCTGCAGTAACTTCAACATCTGGTGCCACTCCATTGACTTCCCAGCTCTTGCCAGTGATGGGGTTCATAGACTTAGCAACTGGCACAGTCACATAGAAGTCAGTGTCACCCACCTTGATTTTGTTGATTTTTATACTTCCCCCAGCTGTGTTCTCCCCAACGATGGTGGCCCTTTTAAGGTTTTTAAGGCAATACACAACATCTTCTGCAATCCCAAGAGTATTCTTGCTTGTCAGAATGATCAAGGGTTTGGAGGTGCCATACCTTTTTCCCAGTAGGGTCGGCATGGACCACAGCTCTATGGTGACATCGGAGGTGCGATCATACACAGAATCAATGTGGATAAGAGGCTCAGGATCGGTGTAGTAGGACAAAATGTATTGGATTCCAGACAGCTCACCAGTGACTGCACTGCGGAAGTCAAGAATCATCGCGGATGTTGGGAGGATTTTGTCCCAGATGTACTCCAGCAAAACAGGCCCAACTTTCTGAGCCATCTCCTCTCCAATGATGTGTTGGATCTTCAAGTAGCCAATGTTACCATCCAGGACCTCAGCTTTGACAGTGCCTTTGATCATTTCGGCCAGTTGCTCTGGTGGGATGTCAGGCATAGCTGGGGGTTTTACAGGTACGAAACCTGGCTCGTATGTGACTTGCACTCTGGAATCAAAAATAGTTTGTTTAACCCCATCAGTCAGAACATTGGCAAGGGAGGCAGGATCTGAAATGCTGAGGATCTCCGTGTTACTGCTTGCAGCGTCAATTGCCTCTTCCATGCCGGCGAGCTTTTCTGGTGAGCAGTAGTTGTCCATCAGAATTTTTGCCATATCCGCAATAAGTGTTGGAGAGAAATCACAGTGAGCCACATTGCTGAAGAACAGCAGCGATGCTAGTAGAAGTAGAGCTTGAGCCATTTTGTTCTGTTTTGCTGCTATTATGGCGCAGCTGAACTGTCCTTCTGCAGGGAGGTTTGTCAACTGAGTCTGCTTCGACCGTCAGGTTTCTGTTAACACACGCATAAGAAGCTTTTCCTCACAATAAAACCTTAATCTCATTAGCCAAAGTTCTTCAGTTAGACAATAACAAGCTAAATGTGTATGTTGCATACACTACCAGTCAAAAGTTTTTGAACAGTAGGATTTTTAATGTTTTTTAAAGAATTCTCTTCTGCTCACCAAGCCTGCATCTGCTATACAAAATATCTCCTTTTGAAGTGGACTTTGAGCTTTGTAACTTTGCAGATCTTTTTTATTCTCAAACAGCAACATTACAGACTAACTAAAGTTGAAAAAGTGAAAAAAACATAATAGGACCCCTTTAAGATGTAGGCAACAGCTTCTGTTGCGCCCGTGGTGCGCTTGCTGATTAAAACGATCAGCTCTTTTCTCTTCTCGTATCGTTCACCAAGGAGATTCGGCATTGTCCATAGCTCCTTTGTAGTGTTGGTGGGTCGTTCATAGATTGTGTCTATGTGCAAAAGTGGTTCAGAGTCAGAAAAATATGAAACTATGTATGGCACACCGGAGATCTCGCCTGCTGTGCTAAAACGCAAATCAAAGATCATCTTTGATGTATGGGCAACCTTCTTCCAGATGTTGTCTTGAAGGAGGCGTCCCAATTTGGCCGCAGTCTCCTGACCTATAATACGGTCAATCCTCAGGTAACCAACGTTGTTATCCTTCAGCTCCAGTTTAACAGTATTCCTGATTAGCCGCATCAGCTGTTCCGTGGGCAGCGACTGAAGTGCAGGTGGCGTGATTGGAATATAATTAGGCTCGTAAGACACGGTCAGTCTGGGGTCATTGAGTGCACCTTGATTCCAGCTGCCAGTGTTTTCCGATCAGAGATGTGTAGGATCTCTCCGCTGCTTATGGCTTGTTGGATTGCCTCCTGCATGCCAACTAGATTCCCTGGGAAGCAGTAGTTTTCGAGCAGAATTTTAGCCATGTCCAAGACAAGTGCAGGCTGAAATGATGCATCGATGAGCAGGACCTGACAAGCGACTATGATCAGGGCAAAAACTCTTACAGTCCCTGCCGTCTTTTGTCCATTCATTTGGTGAAGAGGTCCGTTGTTAAATGGGACTCTGTTTTCTCTACTAGGTTTTTGACAACAGCAACCACATAAGAGGCTTTTGCTCTGAATAAACCTTTAATTGCATTATCTGAAGTGAATCAGCAATGCAATCACAGATAAAAATCAATAATTGTCGGAGGGATATCACATCTCTCTAAATACACAGCTTCATCATGACTTTAAGGGGTAGGTTCACACCCAAATCTCACGTACATATGTCTATGGAACATATTTTGAAAAATGTCTTTGTGTCCACACAATGAGAATCAATAGGTTCCAGTATTGTTTTGGACCCCATTGACTTTAATTGTATGAACAGTTGAAACATTTTTTAAAATTTGTGTTCATACAGGTTTGTAATGACATGAAGGTGATGACAGATGATATATGTGAGCCTGGAGCACAGAAGCAGTCTTAAGTTGCTGGGGTATATTTGTAGCAATAGCCAACAATACATTGTATGGGTCAAAATTATAGTGTCACAAATGATAACCGAATTTTAATTTTTGTGTAAAAACAAGATGTTCGTTTGTAAAGAAAGTGCATCGTTAGACAAAATGCTTAAGTACTGCATATTGATTGGAAAGTTTAGCCTTTGTTCCACAATTAACTAGTTTATTTAGTCTCAATGTTGTTGACCACTTTAGTTTTGCTGAAAACATTTTAAGCAATAAAACATTAGAAACAGTCGACATATATTCTCTTTGGATTATGGTCCTCGCAGCCCTGTCGTCACAGCATGAGGAAAATAAGGTCAAGCTTTCAAAGGTAAAGTCTGGGTCAGGCTAATGACATTATTACACAGGTAAACAGTCGTCCATTTAATGAACACTTACGATGCACTTGGCTGGCCTCATTACATGAAACCATAACATAGATTTATTACCTTGACAATTTGGTGCAGTAACTGTATGTGGATTTGATTGCATAATATGTTTCTGAAAAAAGATCATTTATTCACTCTTTGGCAAAAACTGTGTGTTATTCAAAGGCAGAACAGTCATTGTTGTTTTTAAAAATCTGCTTAGAGATTTTCTCCCTCCATTCTTTTCTAGCATTTGCCTAAATATCAGAGCATTAGTGTGAATTTAGAGGCCCTGGCCACTTTTACAGGATGAAATTATATAACTCCACACTCACTCAACACTAATTGGTGCTGCACTGTTAATCTTGCTTTATCTTTTAATGCTCAGAGTCTTATGCAATTCTATCTGCTGATTCCACGTGGCCAATCAAATGCGAATCTCTTTTTGTCCAGTGCATCTGACGTGAGGAAATGTTTCTAAGCTAGAGATAGCGTTTCTATCTAGTTAGCATGACTTATCTGTCCCTGAGTTGTTTATGATCTAGAGAATGGCTGTTTTTGTTTTAAAAGCAAATGATGTAAAAATGAACAAAGCAAAAATGTACCAATGCTATGACGTTTGTGCCCTCATAAATTACGAGGGTGGATTTTGTTTATTGTTTGAGGATCAATGTTTTCAATCCTGAATGTTTTGGTCTGGAACAAGTGGGACATATTGTGAGATTTAAACTAGATTTAGGCCCAATCCCAATTATATTTTATACCCCTACAACTCCTGTTTTATGGCACAAGCATTTGGGGCCATTACTCTATCGCCCTCTTGAGGTTTCTTGCTAGTATGTACAACGCACGCTTGGCCAAGCATTGACATCTGTTTCTGCATACTTGTGGAGAGTATGTTTCTGTATTATAATGTAAAACAAAAATCCTTAGGAGATTACTGATTACTGAGATTACATAAATTACTGTAAATGAAAACACAAAAACATTTTAATCACGTAAGGGAAGCTGACTTTAACCAAAACCTCTTAATTTAATCTTAACTCTTAAAAAGGGTGTTTATAGTCATTTATGGTTCCATGAAGAACCTTTAACATCCATGGAGCTTTTCCATTCCACAAAAGTAAAAAAAAAAATTAAGGTTCTAAAAGGTTTTTTTTTGCAGCGATGCCATAGAAGAACCACTTTTGGTTCCCCAAAGAACCTTTCAGTGATCAGTTCTTAAAATAACCTTTTTTTTTTAGTGTGAAGAACATTTGAATAATCTGAAGAAACCTTTTTGTGCAACGGAAGCGTTCCATGGATGTTAAAGGTTCTTCATGGAACCATTGATGTAATCGAAAAAAGCTTCTTCTGATTATTAAAATGTTCTTCACAATAAGGAGAAAACAGTTCTTTTAACTGTTCACTAAAAGGTTCTATTTTTGATTATTTATTTAGAGTGTATTTCACTAATTGGCAGTGCTGGGGAGTAACTAGTTACATGTAATGGAATCACGTAATTTAATTACAAAATAAATGTAACTGTAATTAGTTACAGTTGCTGAGAAAAATGTGTAATTAAATTACAGTTACTTATTACAAAGGGGATTACATCTGAATAGTTTCACACACACACACACTCACTCACTCACACTCGCACACACAGAATAGGACACATGCTTATTCCATAACTGTTTTATTTCCTATTTAGGTTTATGTATATGCTTAATTTTTTAAGATGAACTGTTTTGTCCAAAGCATTGTTAGATGCCAGTGTTTCCTGTCATAGCTATGCAAAGATTTGAATTCAAAAACAGTATCATAACTATTACAGTTTTTTCAACTGCTTACACAAATTTTCAAAACGTTGCCTCTTTTTTTTTTTTAAAACATTGCACACAAATCCAAGAATCACACACACAAAATGCAAAATGCCTCACATCTCTTGAAGCACTGCATTCAAAATCTCACAAACACGTCTCAAAAGCAAACATTTGCAAACACCTTTGCCATAATATTAATTCCTGTTAAATTTGTGTGTTACACAGAGAATTGTGTGTAGTGTTTTGCAAAAAGTGTTTTATGAAATTGAAAACCGAATTAAAAGCTGAGTATTAGTGTCTGTAAGCAGCTGAAACAAACAAAAACCCTGTAAACTATATTTTATCATTTTAAATCTGTATTTTACCTCAGAATGATCTCAAAATAAGAAGAGGTGCTAAAGTCTGCTTTTGTGGTGGCTGTGCTTTAAAATTAAATGATTATAATCTTAATTCAAGAGATGAGGGATTTTGACAGTCTGATGGTAATCAGTGTTGAGTTCTACTGTAAGGTTAACCCTGCCTGCTTTACATGTTTGAAAATAATCAACAGTTGAAAACATCAAACATCAAATGTAATCAAAGTAACTAAAATAGTTATTCCATTTTAAATAGGGTACCTTGTAATCTGTAAACTATTACATTCCCAGAATGATAGACCAAATGCTGTTGCAAAGATGTTTTATACAGATGCATGGATAAGCAGGCAAAACTACCTACATCCACACTTTGCTACTTTCATCTCCTCATAGAGGTGTCGGACCGTAATGACACCCTTTTCTTGATACATAACTGCAATTGGATCCAGCTTGGTTGGGACGCAACATGCCATGTTTGCCTTTTTGGGATTGCTAAGGTTAACCAGAGTTTGGATGATTGCATGTTTGGAGGGGGTTACGTCATCTGTGAGAGGGAAATAACACACGCATTTACACTCATAAGCAGTGTTGGGGGGAACGCATTACAAGTAACGCGAGTTACGTAA
>NW_015626872.1:2634469-2688968 GCF_001515625.1 Sinocyclocheilus rhinocerous
AGGGATTCTCAGTTTTGTTCGATCTCCAGCTCGAGTTCGCCGGCCTCGCGTCCAGATTCCTGCCAGCTCCTGGTCACGTCAAAAGCCTGCCATGTGTTTCTGCCCTCGGTGAGGCAGATGCTCGATGCTCGTACTCTACATCATAAACATTGATGGACGTGAAGAGGTCAGCGCAGGTAGTTTTACTTCTTTCCCAGAGAGTGAACAGCCTCAGCTGGACTGATGTGATCTCTTCATGATTTGGGATGGAAACGTTGAATAGCAGTCTGTGTTGTGTTTTGTTGCCCTGTCTAATGGAATAAATAACATCTGCAGAGAACATGAAAGAGAGATTAATAAACCTTAATGACAAGTCAAAAACATCCTTTTTGGTATGTAAAAAGTGCATGATTTTGGTTTGGATGCAGTGCCGTTATTAGAAACATTGACTCCTCGTCTTACAAGAAACTAATGCATCTGCTTCAGAGATCCGAGTGAGCTTTCTTTATGTACTTACCCTGTATGATGAAGCTTCGGATGACATCCGACCGAGGGATGGAAGCATATTTATTATAGAGCTCGATCATGAACTGAGGAGGCTGAACCTTTCTGTGTTCTTGCGGCACGCCTGATAAATTCAGCTTCCTCAAAAAATCTTCCTTCATGAAGCCCAAATAGTTCTCCAATTTGGAGTTAAAGTCATGTTGTTCCTCAAGGCTTTGTTCTTCTGCTTGAATGAACATTGTGTCTTCCAAACTGGCGATTTCACCTAAAGATTTCCCATCGCAAAGCCCAACTGAAGTAGCAAAATTGATGGACATCAGGAGGAGCAAATATCGTAAACCCTGCATCTTCATTTAGTTTCTAAAATGGATAGGTGACTTTCCGCTGCAAGTTTTACATCCGACATTCGTCATAACCTCTGGGATGTTATTTATTGTAAAACTTACTCTATGGCAATAATGAATCTGTAACTTAATTGCTTTTTTTTATATATAGATATGGCTAATCAATTTATCTGTTCTAATCTACAAGGTCTGGCCAATGAATGTCAAATCACAAAGCGCTAGATGGCAGCATTATGCTGAATTTCGTTCATATCGTCTGTCTTCTCACAAAAATAATCTGCAGTTTCTTTCCATTCAAGATTCCAGGTGTTTAAATCCTAGGTTGAAGTTTAGCTAACAAGCCTACACATCAAATAAAAACCTCTGGTTCATATGGTAACACTTCACAAAAATGTTTCATTTGTTAACATTAGTTAACTACTTTAGTTAACATTAAGTAACAATTTATTAATCTTTGTTTGTTAATTTCTACATTTACTACTACTGCTAAGTTTTAAAATTAAAAGTCATCTGTTAATGCATGAGCTAACATGAACAAACAGTAAACAACCGTATTTTTATTAACAAAATATATTGCTCATAGTTCATGCTGCCCAATGCATTACCTAATGTTAACAAATGAAACCTTATTGCAAAGTGTTACGGGATTTATTACAGAAATCCATTATCAAAACGAAAACAGTTCTGCTTACTATATGTTACAATAAGGTTTATATACAATTCACTCAAAGAGAAAGATTGGAAAGAGGATACAATGTTTGTGTGCAAAGATCCTGTATTATTTAAGGTGTTCAGGTCTTATTTGCGGAGATAAAAGTTCATTTGTGTCACATCAACTTCAGCTGAGTTTGTTGTGGTTTGCAGGTTGTGTTTATGAATGTCCGTTAGCTAGTTTATCGACAGGCGCAGGTCTCCACAGACATGCTGGGATAGATCTTCACGACCATGTTTCTGCTGGAGTCCATGAACAGCACAGCCAGAGAGCTCATCTTATCCGGGACGCAGCACGGCTCTGGGACTCCAGGGACGATCCCTACAGCTCTTACTATACTCTGGATGGTGGCGTGATTGGATGGATGAACAACCTGCATTTAAAGAAGTCAATGTTGGAGAAAAACTGTTGCCGGTTAACAAGACAGTGTTACAATGCCTGAATGCCTTTCTTAAAGGGATAGTTCACCCAAAAATGAAAAGCTCTCGGGTCGGAAAGCTCTCGGATTTCATCAAAAATATCTTAATTTGTGTTCTGAAGATGAACGAAGGTCTTACGGGTTTGGAACGACATGAGGGTGAAATGACAGAATTTTCATTTTTGGGTGAACTATCCCTTTAAGACCCAGGAACGATCACTATAAAGAGAACTTTAACACTAACCATATTAGTGCCAACGCACAATAACGTTCTGCTGCAGTGTTTTTATCATTCATCAGCTGGAAAAAATCTTTAAAAAAATTGCAATTCCAGTTGCAATTGCAAATACAGATTTATGATTAGCCTGACAGCTTCCCTTATGAAAATTAACCATGGTTTTACTACAAATAAAATTAAAAAATCATGGTTACTATAGTTAAACAATGGTAACCACAAATAAACAATGGTTTTGCTATAGTTTAACCATGGTATATGTAGTAAAACTGTGGTTATAAAAATAGTAATCAAATGCGCCAAAAAAAACATGGTTACGACACTTTTACTACAATAAAACCATAGTTAATTTTCGTAAGGGTTAGCTTATTTGCATTTAGAGAAAATGTATTGACTGTGTTCAGTGTAATTACGCGTTAAATGTCCAAATACTCTCTCATATAAGTGCAGCTGGCACCATCGTGCAACTCATTTATCGATTATAGTGAAAGTAATTTTCAGTGTTACTGTAACTGACCCATCGCAAAAAACTGCCCTCCTTAGTTACTGTTGCTATGTCTGACAAGCCATGCCGCTGGCACACTTCACATCATGTTCTCATGCAATAAAAAATACATTGCGGCGCAAAGAGGAAACTGACAACATGCCGCCAGACAAGACAGAGCAGGTTACTTCTGGTATGAAACAAGGTCTCAGCTTTCAAATTTGGTCATTTTTTAAAAAGAAATTTAAACAAAAAATACCATTTTGTGGCTCTTTAATGTGTCGTGACAGATCGCTGTATTGCCTCAGTTCAAGCAGCACACGTGAACTGATCATCTTTTCATATGTGACCCTGGAGCACAAAACCAGTCATAAGGGTCAATATTTCGAAATTGAGATTGATGCATCATCTGGAAGCTGAATAAATAATATTTCCATTGATGTATGGTTTGTTAGGATAGGACAATATTTGAAAATCTGGAATCTGAGGGTGCAAAAAAATCTAAATATTGAGAAAATCATCTTTAAAGTTGTTCAAATGAAGTTCTTAGCAATGCATATTACTAATCAAAAATTAAGTTTTGATATATTTACGGTAGGAAATTTACAAAATATCTTCATGGAACACGATCTTACTTAATATCCTAATGATTTTTGGCATAAAAGAAAAATCGATAATTTTGACCCATACAATGTATTGTTGGCTATTGCTACAAATATACCCCAGCGACTTAACACTGCTTTTGTGCTGCAGGGACACATATTTACTTAATGCATGAAATAAACATGAATGAACATCAGAATGTGTTTTATTTCAACCGTGGAAAGACAGCAATGCACACCAAGGTTTAGTCCACCAAAGTTTATCTACTCCCCTGTCTGATTTGTTTGTCAGACATGATGGTGGATTCAGCGTTATGATTGGTCAGATCGCCTGTCAGTCAAGCGGTCAATTAATTAATCAGTGTTCATCTTGCTTGGACAACTGTCCAAAAACTGTCGGAAACTTTAAGACAATAAATAGGGGAAATTCTAAAATGATTGCAACCCAAATAAATATTTAATTTCCACATATTTATTTTCTCTTGGTGAGCCGTGTATTAAGAGAGAAAATGTACAGTCAGCCGGTAATTATCACACAATACACTGACCTTCGGGATTGGGAATCCGCACATTCCTGCGCAGTAGTAGGCATCAAATGCTTTCGGCGCCAATATCCATTCGCTCCAACCGATGTCGGCAAAGTCCACCCTCAGGTAACGGCGCGAACACATCCGAGGCTCACTCCACTGCTTGCGTCTGGCTTTTTTCATGGTCTTCTCGTCAAAGCTGAGCTCCCTCGACCCTCTCAGTCCTCCGTGATTTTCCTGACCTTTTGACAAGGATTTGGGCTTTTTTACAAAAAAGGCACCGTCCCATATCTCCCTGCTCTTAAGATCATTATATTGGAAGTCAGGTAGGTAGTTACTCTGCAGGTCATCTACTTCTCTTCTGATTCTAGAGTTTAATGAAGATGGAGGAGCTTTGGTCCTGGTGTCCTCATGCACAGGAGATGGACTGTATCTCTGTAGACTCACAGCAACACTGTTGGGCTCCGTTATTGCAATGTCATCGGCGTATACAAGAATGAACGGCAGGCTGTGAGGAGACAAGCGATCCTGACGTCTCTGATGCTCAAAGTCAAACTCAACGGTAATCGAGAGCTCGCCGTTCACATGGGCTTGTTTGATAGCTGATGATACATCCGTAATCTGCCAAAGCCCCTTTCTGTTAGGAGACAACGTGATGTTGCTCAGCTGCGAGGGGACTGCAGCGTTTGGCGATGTTCCCTTAATGATGAGATGTGTGATGGTAAGTGACTGAAGGTGCTGGAGACGGCATGAGGCTCCTCGGGAACGCCGGCAGGCCCAAGGCCGTTGGCGAGCTTGTTGGTCAAGAAAGTGTAGAGTTGACACCAGTATCACCTCCGAATCGGGGATAGAGGTCATGTTGAAGTGGAACACGACCTTGCGGTGGAAGATCTCTGAAATACGACATTACAAAACGTTACGAGAAGGTAATTGCTGCTCGTCAATGTAGCGTTGGTGTTACGCTCATCCATGCATGTGATTGACCAGTAAAGCTTCCAGACAACATCCTCATAAACAACACATTTTTCACATTCTAGATTTAATATCCGAAGGCAGTTTAATAAAAAGATAAACACGGCTCCCGAATCAGTCTCTGGACATATGGTAGTGTTTAGTGAGCGACTCTCAAGGTCTCTTTCTTTCTTTTTTTCTGTTTCCACTAATACCCTCTCGGTGTTTTAATAGCGCACCTCCAGCGGAAACTCAGCAGCTCTGAATATATAGCCACTAAAACTGAAATAATGGGAAAATGCTTTCTGTGCATGCATTCACCTATGCTTATCATATATACTTTATTTTTATGGATTCATGTAATGCTGGATTATAGGTCATCTTTTTTTTAGGGTTTGAAATATTATAATTAACTCACATAATGAATGCATAAAACAGAATTATATAATATTTGAATATATATATATATTGTATTTTAATATAATGTCGTTTGTCAAATATAACTAAAATGATCATTAAAGTAATTAAAATTCAGCATCATTTTGGAAGTGAAAAAATAAATACAACAACAACAGTGTAACATGAAATACTATTTTATCAGTACAAACATTTCTATATTTTACATAGTTTTTAACAGCTAGTTGTAAAGGTTTTTAGTTAGTTTCTCTCACCTGGGACTCCTCTAAAGCTTCGGATTGTATTTATGTTCTGTTGATGTTGATGTTGATGTTGTTGATGATGATGATGATTCTTGCTGTATTTATCATAAACTCTGTGCATATTAACAGTCATCATGTCTCGGGCAGGACTGTGGAATGACTGCTGTGTTGCAGGAATATCTCCGTTCAGTTCTGACGAGTTAACGAAGTAAACTTTGACGATGTTAAGATAGAGAAAAACGCGTACCGCCGCACAAATTGATGCCATATTCACAATGTATCCTCCGCGCAAACATGAGATGAAGCGGAAGAGTGCTGGAAAGCTCGGTTCTGATGGAGCTGGTGTGTGGCTGGAGGATGACTGGTGCTCAGCTCAATGCTCATACACTTGTTTCTCGCTGCTGAAGCGATGACAGATGATGACGCTTGCAGCCAGCGAGACGCGTGAAGCATCATCCTGAAAGCACGCGCTGCGATATACTCACTCATTGCAATGGACTATTTACACTTTACCATTTAGGCTAAATGTGGGGACGCACTTAATCTGGTTTCTATTTAATTACAAAAAAACATTTTAAATGAAGGCGATGCATAAATGATTGTTTTAAACACAATAGGCTATAAATTGCAGCCAACACATAATATTTTGTAAGAAAGCATTTGTTGTTTTGTCTTTCCTTGTCAGTACATAATTCCCATAGATAAGTTATTTCAAACTTAACAAGTATGCATTATTCAACTTACTTTTAAGGGGCGTGGCCATTTGTAACTTAAAATGTGCGAGACTTCCGGTGACATTTGCTTCCAGATATTTTAGCTTTTTTTATTTTATATATTTTTTTTAGCTATATTTTAACTCGTGGTGCTTTCTTTGATATTGCAAACTGGTATTTTTATTACATAATTTTAATGTATTGTCGTAATTATAAACACACTGGTTTGTAGCGCAAACAGTTTTGCCTTTTACTGCACTTTTTTCTAGTTATTTACCTTTATAGCTGCTAATAAATGACAAACATTATAGTAACACTTTACAATAAGTAAAGGTCTCATTTGTTAACATTAGTTAATGCATTAACTAACATGAAATAACGAACATTTTGTTTTTGCTGCATTTATTAACCTCAGTTAATGTTAATAAAAATGTTCATGTTAGTTCACAGTTAACAGATACAACTTTTAAATTTTTGATTTTAATCATAAATGTTGAACTTAACCTTAAATAATATTAATAAATGCTGTGTAAGTATCGTTCATGTTAACTAATGAAACCTTATTGTAAAGTGTTACCGAAAATCCTACTCTGATTTGAAAGCTTGCTGTTTTTTTTTTCTGAGATGGTAATTACTAAAAAAAAATTTTATACAATTGATAACTGATAAAAGTGTTCTTTCCATATACTGTGTGTTTTATTGCGGCATCAGTGGCCAAAACCATCAAAAGCCCAGGATGTGGAATATATGGTCTCACAAAAACAGTAAAGTTCGGTAGACTTTATCCATTAACTCACCTGAACAGAGCGATACTTAAAAAATGTTGTATAATGATAAATATGTGTGACTTTATGCATTGTGCAGCCATAATAATTCATCTTAAAAGAGCAAAACTCAAGTTTGCAAACTCAACTGAAAGATTGAATAATATATCTGATACATTGATTTGCATTCATTTACTTTTCATGACTGTTTAAATGATGTACAATGGAAAAAACAAACTCCCAGATCAATAACGCTTCAAAGTAATAACTGGCTGCTAAACTATTCAATCTTTCCAGTGTTTTGGTCTGAAAATGACAAATATGTCTGGTGCCCCGCAGTAAACCTCTGGACTGAACGCTCGCTCGCTCGCTCGCTCGCTCTCATTATTGAGTTTTTTTGCATTGAATGCTCATCTAAACTAAAAGACAGTGTAAGCGATGTTGATTTTGGACCCTCACCAACCTCCCACTTTTTTTAATTTCATTGGCTCCAGCTAAATGACCATTTTGACCGATTTTCATTCATTTCCTGAATTACATACTAATGCTTGCATAGCAAAAAAAAGTGATTCGTAATTCAGAGCTGCCTTAAACTTTACTGTTGCCCCTGCATATATATGCAAATAGAAGAGCGATGATAATTCATTATGCAAATATTATGATATAGTGCAGTCTTACCAAAATGGACATCATGCCTAATTCTTTTTTATTTATTTATTTGAAAAAAATTAATTAAATCTTTTAAATTGAGGCGTATACTTGAATGCTTAAATGTTTTAGAAAAATATAAATTTACTATACTTTTAAAATGTATATGTCATTGGGAGATTTCAAACTGAAAAGCATAAAAATGTATAAATACCAAAAATCATATCTAATTCTAATTTGTTTAGAAAAATTAAATTAAATAAATTGCATTTGTTTAAATGCTTAATAGAAGTTATCGAAACATATACATTGTGTCAGTACATTTACCCCCGGTTTCGCAGACAAGGCTTAAGCCTAATTCTAGACTAAAATGTAAGTCTGAGCTGTTTCAACTGAAAGAAACTCGCACTGACTGATCTTAAAATATATCAGTGCCTTTGTTTTATCTCAAGATGCACACCTGTAATGTGTTTTTTTTCTAAGTACGTTCATTAAAATTACTTAAATGTCCTAATTGAACTATGGCTTAATCCTGGCTTAGTCTAAGCCCTGTCTGTGAAACCGGGTCTTAAATATTTAGTTTAAAACTTATCTTTCTTAGTGAGAGACAAGCAGCCAACAAAGTATAAAAAAGTTGTAGTTTTATAAGAGAGGTTTTTATTATTTTGTCTTTATAGTTGCCATACTTCCATGTTGCTTCAAAGTTTTGAGTTAAATGGAAAACATTTAACAATTTAAGTCAATAGGAGATTTTAAACAGAAAATAAATACTAAACTAAATAAAAAAATTAAAATAAGATATATATTTTCTAGTGCTGTCAAACGATTAATCGCGATTAATCGCATCCAAAATAAGTGTTTGTATTTATATACACATAATAAATATACACAGTATACACATATATTATGTAAACAAAAACGTTTATTTTGGATGCGATTAATCGTTTGACAGCACTAATATTTTTACTTTCTTATTTGTTTGACTGAAGCATGGACTTGCAGAAACAGTTGTGACTATATTACTGTAATTTAAACAATAATCCAGACATATAACATCGATCATCAATCTTCAGGAATCAGGCATCTGGAGCGAGTGCAGACCACAAAGAGGGACAACCAGGAATGTCGTCCTTTCTTGAGTGACGTTCTGTCTACAAAACTCCACCACAATTATCCAGCATTTATTTTCAGAAATCATCTTTAAAACCATACACTTCTCAAATCACATTTCTGAGCAATTCTTTCCTCTGAAGCTGCACAGGTCATAATTTATTGTAATTTTGCTGTCAGAATCACAGTTTATTCACCATCGGTGAGATGAAAAGCAGGTTTGCTGTGTCAAAGGACATGTTGGATCATGGTTTGAAGTTATGAAGTTCGACTTGATCTATATGTTACAGACGGCGGTTTGTAAAAAATTAAAAATAAATTTATATGAACACTAATCCTTCAATATAAGAGCTAAAGCACAAAAAATATAAAATAAACCTAACCAAAATTAAATTTATGCATGTGTATTTTTTAACTGTGACAAGGTCCCTTGTGTTTTTAATAAAAAAGGCAAGACACTTTTTGTCAGTGTTTGGTCATGATCAAATGGCTCAAGTATATCACACTTTTTGTGCAAAAAAAGGGAAATGCACTTGAATGCAAACCTTGGCTAATGGATCTGTTTAATAACACATAGCTCTGATATGTTTTCTCTTGAAAGTCTGTGAAAAGTTCTGTAAATTATCATTATTATCTCCATTAGCAGTTTGTAGTCTGTGGCTATATAACAGCTGTTCCTGCGTCTTGTGGGACATCTAGTCAAAGGAGAGGCCCAGACGCTACTCCCTCCTGGTTTGTTTATCCAGACATTGACTAAAGGAGAGTGTGACTGCTCATAGGCCGTTGTTTTCTGTCCTCTCTGTTATCAATCACTTCAAGGGCTCCTGAACAGGAGGGCCATTTTCCCGTCATCACTCCCTCAGCAAGACCATTACACGTGTAAGGTCCACGGACTTGGCCCAAGGAAGGTATCCAGTGGTGGATGAATGTTACTTGCGTGTTTGGTCTTTTCAGCGCGCAGAGTTATTCAATTTAGGCCACATTAATGCAGGGAATGTAATGCCTCTTCTCTGCACCTCACTAGATCTGCTGCTTTCATTCTCCATAAATCAGCTTCACTCACTGCCAAAACTGGGAAATTATTTTCCTTTTTTTTTCTTTTGTTCCCAGCATGTTTTTGTTAGTGTACTATAGTGCGTGAGCAGTATAACCTCACAGGTCAGATCAAACTGTTTTGGTAATGTAAAAAAGATGCTGTCTTTTTGGTGTGAAATTATTCTTACAGGTGAATATATACTGAAATATACTGTATGTATATATATATATATATGCACACTCAAAAATATTTATTTTAACAAACAAACTAATAAACGTAATGTGATGCATATTTGTCAGTCATACATAAATGAAACAGGTAAGATTTCTGTAATAGTAATAATAAATAGAATATGTTTTAAATACACAATAAGCACCAGGTTTATATATTTAACGACAATTAGTCCAATTTGTTTCACTCTCATACATTTTAACTAATTGAATGTTGCCTGTTCCTCGGCCTGCCATATTTTAATCATGTTCCTACTTTTTAACTGAATAAAATTTAATGGTTTCACAATAACAGATTTATGCTAATTCTAATCAATTTGATATACATTTTTGGAAAATATGATAATCTAAAATCAAATAGATGCAAATAGTTAACACTTTGAGTTTATTGTTTCGTGTTAAAACTGTGTAATTGATCCTAATTAATCCCTAATTTTTTTAAATTATATTTTTTGAGTGTGTGTGTGTGTATATATATATATATATACACACACACACAGAGTGCGCAATTATAATTTCAGGACTAGAATTGTCATTTAAAATGATCCCATGTCTGCATCAGACGGTACTTTCTCTCTCTTTGGTCCTCTGAAGTGACTTCATCCCACATAACCACACAGTCTGCACACACAGCATCGATCAGAGCTTTGAACTCTGGACTGCTGTTAGTCATCATTAGTTCTGCTCTAGTACTGCTGCCCTGAACCTCATGTGTAGATCATGAAACAAACATCACTGCTGTGGTGCGCAGCTATCTGAACATACTTCACCAGAGTAAGTTACTGTAATTATTTTTAAGCAAACAGATTGTTAAATGACATTACAGTTTTTTTCAACTGCTTACATTTTTAAAACCTTGCCTCTTTTTATTCAAATCTTTACACACAAATTTCAAGAATTGCACACATAAAACTCATTTGCAAACACCTTTGCCATAAAATTAATTCCTGCTAGATTTTTGTGTGTTACATAGAGAACTGTGTGTTGTGTTTTGCAAAAAGTGTTTTATTAAATTGAAAAACTCTCAGTTGAAAACTAAAACTTGTTGTGACATTTATGTAAGACATAAATGAATCAGTAAGAAAAGAGACGGTACAATGTAAAAATAAAACCAACATGATAAAGTAACATTTATTTGGTTAGGTTTTTTTTAAGTTTAATTTAATATCAAAACGTCTCAGAATTGATTGTAAAATGCATTTTAAAATGTTATTTTTTTAAATAGGCCTACATGTTTCTGGTGTTATTGTGAATCATTTGGTGCATGTTATTTCAAATAAACATCTGTCATCAACATGCTTTGGCATTTTACATTAGAAAATATTTTGCACGTTACCGTTATACAGCAATAAAGTTTGATATTTGACATCAGTTTTTATAAATAAAGTTGCTGTGCATTGAATTTTCAAACTATATTAAGAAACATGAGAGTGCTTTTGCTAATTTTTCTGTGGTAACTAATTGTAAAACATTATGGAAGAAACCCAAATCTTTAATTGAATTTATCTAAGCACATATGAAACACAGAGCTCTCTTTTCTTAGGGCTCAACAATTACCACAATATCTTGTTTTACCTGAATTATTCACTATTATCCTGCGGTATGTGCTATTGCTGCAGGCCTTTGCTGATTTCCAGGAATTATTGTGTGACCCTTGGATGAACCCTCAGCACTGAATCACTGAAGAATACGAGCGTCGAGCGGCGACTGCTGCTTTTGTCATTAAGCTGAAAGGTGCCTCACAGATTCAGTAGTTATACTGTATGTTATTGTTCCCAGGTGTCAAAAAACCATTCAATGTTCAATCTCCAGAAGAAAAAAATTTGCACATTTTCCAGTAGCTGATCTCTTAATCATAGAGACCCTGTAAAGTATCAGGAAGGGATATTCACTGATTTAACAATTAAACTGATTCCAGCCACAATCTATGGGCAACTCAGCTTCACTTTTAATGCCTTTTAAAGTCTTTTTTTCTACGCCATTTAAAAATGTTTTATATCTAAAGATTAGTAGACTACTTTTAAAAAACGTTTAAAGACACACTGACTTCTTGCCCTCTAGCGGTTGAAGCATAAAACTACAAGAAACTTGCGGAGGAACATTGTTTTGCTCAGTACGTGAGTTGTGCTTCGTCTGCGCGGATGAATCTGATGCTGCGAACATCACTGACGACATCAAAACTTTCCAAATAACAAAAGATGGATATCTGAAAAATATGCAGAGGTAAGTGGCTTACACCGTTGTTTTGACTTGCTTAAATCAGTTGTTTTACAGTTTTTTCAACTGTTTCTTCAGAAACTGTGTGACAAGTAAAGATTTTGTGTGTAAGCAGTTGAAAAAAACGGTAAAGTAACGTTACAAAAGTTTGGCAACGCTGACAGACATACCGAGTGCTATTCATGATATCATATAGGCCTAAAGGTTGAAACTATAGGAAAATTTATTATAGGAAAATAGACCAAAATAGTAATTGGTGTTGTTGCCAACATAATGTTTTGTGAACCTATAGTCAATGCAGAGGCAATGTTATGCTATGCAGTCTATGTTTGTTATTGTTTTATTACACGTATATTGCCGCTTTTCCTTTTTGCTTGCAAACTCGTTTGGAGGTTCATTTGTTGTGTACTCACTTTAAATTTGGTAAATTTCAAACAAAAAAGCTTAGTGTACCTTTTAAATGTACATAAAGCACACAAAATATCACACATACAATTTTTTGCTACAGATTTACGTTGTGACACCATACAGTTCTACCAGGGTGCTCCTCATCCAGTCATTTTTGATTACAACGTAAATGTAAAACGGGAGATTAGTATAGAAAATTATTGAAAATATTTAAATCAGGAATGTCATAATCAAAATGCGTAGTTCGTGCATAAAAGAAAAAAAAGTCCCTCAAAGTGTTCCTGTTTCCACCAGGAACCGAAACATGCTGAACGATGTTTCATTTGGATTGGTGATTGACATCTTTAGCATGCTTTGTGAAGTATTTGACTCCGTTCCAATTCAATTTCAGCGAGTAAAGAACAAATTTATACTCATTTGCGATATGCTATGTACACGATCGTCTCAGGCTGCTCATGCTGCTATTTTTGTCTTCTTTTCGAAAAAGCGTTGACGTAGTCAAAACCTGCAGTATTGTGTGTCTTCCAGCGAATGCATGTACACCCTGGACCTCTGCAAGCTTCTCGTGATTAACAGTGCACTGTAAAAAAAATTCTGTTGTTTTTACAAAATAATTTTGGCAGCTGTGGTTGCCAGAATAAGTTTGTAAAAAATACAGAAAAACTGTAAACACATTTACTGCCAAAAACTGTAAATTTTACAGTACAAAACTGTAATTTACAAACAAGAACATTTGAATGTAAACCAGTAAATTCAACAATGCACACTGCTATTAAAATCTGTTTTGTACCTTTAACATAAACTGACAACCACCATAATAATGCAGGTGGTAAAAGAGAAAGCCACATGAAGAATCAAAGCTCATCATAAGTAGCTTCGCCACAAGCAGAAGTATATACTAATATATATATTGTATATATATATATATACAAACACAAAACACCATCATGGTAACACACATAATACTTAAATAATGCAATAAACTTTTATTAAACAACAGAAGATGTAACATAATGCCCTAATGTACATAACTGATAACAAAAACTATTAATGTATGAAATGTCTGGTTAGATCTTTTACAGTTTTTCCCTGTATATAGTACGGGAACTTACTGTTAACCTATTAACAGTTTTTTTCCATAGCGTTTTTACTAAATTTTACAGTTAAAATTACAATTATTTTTGCACATTGTTTTTTGACAGACATCAATGTTGTGATATTCAAATGATGTGGATTTGAAAGCAGATTGATCATAAGATCCAGCAAGTATTCAGTGAAGTGACTGATGCACATTAGTGTGTTATATCTATGTTTTTATTTCTAATATTCCAACCAACAGCCAGCCTACGTTTTTGTTGGACATGATAACGTGCATGAGGGGTGAACTATGTTTTGCACAATTATAAAACGTGCTGGAGATTTTTAAAGTGCATTATAGTTATTTTACGGAATGAAGTTTATTTCTTGACTTAAATTACATGTTACTCAGAGACTGACATGTTTGGCTTGTCAAAAACGTTACATTCAGCTGTCGCAAATTTGCAGATGTTTAAAAATCAAGTTCTTTTTTTTTTATGTATTATTGTTTTTTCCGGGAATGGAGTGGTTTTGATGCACAAAGTTGTTTTTATTGTCTCCTATAGCATGTTTATTTTTTATTTAAACCCTTGAAAATGCAAATCCTGTTGTAATCAATGGTGAAAAATCACTTTTTAAAGCTGTTGTTCCATCATTATCTCTCACAGATAGATAGATGGATAGATGGATAGATAGATAGAGAGATAGACATGAACTGCAGAAAACACTGGTGCAACACACCAGATACGGTCACGTCTAGCTTCTAGACATTCAGCACTCCTTCTCAACCTCAATCTCTCTTTCTCCACCTGCTCTTTCTCGCTTTCCTCAATGAATTCTTTTGAATCGGAAGCTGATCAGACGTTTGGACAGAGATGATGTAGACTGTTGCTGTTCCCTTTCAGCGGCTCTGTGAAATACAGGATGAATAGAAACGCAGCAGCTGATATATTTGATTATCGTTACTTTTTGAGATTCCCCAGACATCAGGCTCAGGTTCCCAAAGACTGAGTCAGTAATTTATTTGTCTGGGGATGGATAGCATTCCACTTCTTCATTTCCATATGGATGTCTTTTTCGCTTTTCTTTTCCTTTCTCTTTCCTTCCCGTTTCTTTTAGGACGTGCACTTTCCTTCATATCTGCGTGGGTTGTGTGTGTGAAACAATGAAGTGTAAGATACGTGATTGTTTAAACAGCTCTCGCGCTTCATCAGAGCGATGACAATGTTTGTGCAACGGCCATCAGTCAAGTGCACTGACCAACTCAGCCAAATCCAGTAAGTCATCCATCTCTTCAGCCTAAGCACGGACTGCTTTATTTCATCATGAAATTTTTATGTGCAGAAAAATAACAAGACGGAAACCTGAGCGCTGTGATTTTCTCGTCTTTTTTGTTTCGGGAGAGGTATTTAAACAAAAGGCTTCTGTTGTTACTAAATCAATGTTAATTTGTGACTCGGTCAGAGGAAGCTTGTGGCTGAAGGATATTTCTTTCACACAGCTATCTTGTGTCTTTTTGTAGCCCAAATTCTATACTTACACTCAATATGACCTTGTAGATATGAGAGGAAATGCTTGAGACGTATGTCATGGCATCTCAAGAGGTAGGTTTTATTAGATCGTGTTTCATAGCTAACAATGAAGTACAGCTACAGCTTTGTCTAGACATCATAACATCCGATGGTCCCTTCTGAACCCTTATGCAAGCACTGCTGCAAAAGAAGGGTAGACAATACTGTGAAACTTCAGAACATGGTTAAAAAATAATAAAATGAAATAGTGAACTACGAAATCCTGACCACAGGCAGTCATAAATACAGTGTTGTTCCAAGACTTACACCACATGGGCAACTCTTGGTGCAGTGGAGACTTGCCCAGTTTATCAAAGAGAGATATTTGAACCAGATGAGAGGCTGAAATATGGAATCTGAGCACCAAGTTAACAGCTTGGTACAGTTGGTATTGGTTGGAAATCTAGTTGGTTAGTTGAAAAGGTGTAGGTTTAAATCCCTAAACTGATTAAAGAAGCTTAAAGAAGCATCACAACTGCATCCTTGAGCTAATAGGGGAACTGGCTCAAATATGTTTATTAAATCGATTTGCATAAGCGTCAGCGTGACATGCATATTGTGTAACCAGAGGTCACGTTAACTGAAAACTTTCCATAATTTACGGATTTTTTTTTTTAGCAGTGACGGAAAAATCTGAAGGCCATCCGTCACTTTGACAGATTACACTGAGGGTTCTCTTCATAAATAAATAAATGCACAAGCCTATATGCTGGTCCTGTAGGTTCATTATTAAAAATGTGAACAAAAATACAAGCAATTAAATGTGTTATTATAATTAAAATATGACAATTAAAATGACGGGTAATACTAGATTATGACGGAATTTTTACGACCACTGTCCGTCAAAATGACGGACAATGTTAAAGTCTATCGCAACCTCTGTGTGTAACATACTGTTATGCATTTATGCTGTTGTTTTAAACTCAGTCAATGCACATTAAGGTTATTATCATTAACTAAAACCATATAAAACATTTTCATTACTTGAAATAATAAACATTAACTGAAATAAAATTTATAATAAATTAAACTTATTTCAGCTAGTTGCCAAAAGCAACATTTTCCATTTTCATGTTAAGTTGAAATACTAAAATAGCTAAAACTAAAAACAAAATCTTACAAAAAAATATATAGACATAAAAAAAAGACATAAAACAACAATTACTAAAAACTAAAAGTCTAATTCAAAATATTAACAAAAACTATAATAGTATATAAATAACACTGATGCACATACAGTACATACATTCTATACAGTACTGTATTTATTTTGGGTCCTTAAATGAGTTTTTTCAGGGACTCTTTCTGCAGTTTACATTGTAAAGCCATTAGGTGGAGACAAGTTAGTTTCTTTATGAGGGAGTCGATGAACAATTCACTCAACTGATTCATTCAAAACACATTCAGGAACAAAAGATGGTATTTATGAGTGAGTCATTGAATGATTCACTCAACCAATATGCCAATTAGTTTAAAACAGTGCTTCATTCAGACGCATAACAAGTCTTTATGAGTGAGTCATTGCACCATTCACTCAACCAATTTGTTCAAAAGCACTGATTTATTCAGGAACAAGAAGACTGGAGACATGTAGTAAAGGTTATGTGGAAAGCCTTTATATGGAGATCGTTTGGGTGTGTTGTATTCAAGTGACTAACTTTTTTTTTCATGTTCATATGCACATGTTTTGAATTAGGCTTTTCCAAAGTTTTTCTGTGCATATAAATACGAAACAATTTATGCAGTTATTGACAATTACTGACAAACCAGCTGATCTTCCAGTTTGTCTTGCTGACAAGTCTGCAAACCAGACCAGCCTAACCAGCTCTGCCAGTCTAGGGAACCAGGTTAAAGCTGTTTTTCATAAGGGTAGCTGAAGTGTTGCCTTGTATTTTTTATTTTGAATTGTCATGACTGGGGTTATTCAAGTGACAACATCTCAACATAAAAGATGCTAAATAAATATAATCTCATCTTTAGTCTAGCTTGATCTATTTTCAGCTGCTAACTATGTTTACTGCATGTTTTGGTCTGAAAGTGCAAATCAGATATCGTCTTTAAACAGGAACATATGAGGCGAGTGTGAACCTGTTTTTATTTTTGAAAGAATCTGCATTTATTTTCAAAACCATCAATACTTCTATTTCCTCTCGTGCATTCCACTATACCTGTGTTCAATTAGCTTTTCTTTAAAGAAGTGAGTCTTACACTCCAAAAATCCCAGGTTTTGATTTTTGTGCTTTGACACAAGGTGATAGAGGTACAGTTCACTTTCCCAGTGATCATGATCCATTTGGAGTCAGAACATTGGTATTTTTTCGCTCGGCTGTCTCACATCTGTCCCTGTCTTTATCCGAGTGATTTACTGCGGCTGAATGTTGACATCTGCAGATCCCATGCAAACGAATCCACCGTTTCATCACAGAAACAAAAATCAGTCATTCCAAGAACACACCGAAATGGGATTCTTCAAAGCTCTAGGCTGTGTATTGTGAGAAAGAATTCTGCCTGTAAATGAAGGACTTCAGCTAGTTGATGGATGGAGGGAGTTGTGTTATACAGTGGTCTGTATTTTGAGTTTTAGAGATGGTTTAGAAGTGGTCGGCCAATCTGCGCACATCTGGCGAGACGCGAGAGTTTTTCAATCGCTCCGCAACAATAACTGGCAGTAAATAACGGTGTGAGTTTTTATGACGCATCTCAGGCTGATATCCATGCTTAAGACATAAAACAGCTCTTTAAGGGAGAAAAGTTCATGGACAAGCTTGTAATCAAATCAGCCTAATTACAACCACTCTTTGCAATTTCGAATCCATAACTGTCACATGATTTCAATAAAAAAGAGGATATTTTTCCTGCTTTTTCCTTTTCCTTTGCAGTAGAGTTTTATGAGTTACAGTACTTGAACAAATGTTTCTTTGTTTGCAGGAAAGGTCAACCATACAGGCTATTCTCTGGCATTGTAAAACTGAAATAATTAAATGAATTTTGGCAACCCGTGCTGCAGAATTATTTCTGTAAGTGTTTAGTATGATTGCGGGCGTCTAATGAGGTAAAGGTCAAAGCAGTGTTGGATGGGAATGCACTCAACGTGAGGCAGAGGTTTTCATAAAGATTTACTACGGCGCAGCATCTTGTTGTTGTTGTCAGTGTAATGTTACTTTGAAGGCTGTTGCATTACAAAAACGAGTATAACTGCATGTGTCAACACCTAAATGTAATGCCTTTGTGTGTTTTTACTTTATGAATTTCTGATCTCATTGAAAAACTGTGGTAAGTATCATGACAATGTGGGGAGGTGGTATACTAAATACAATTCTTAAAGAAAAAGTTCACCCAAAAATTAAGATTTGCTGAAAATCTGCTCCCCTTCAGATCATCCAAGATGCAGATGAGTTTGTTTCTTCATCAGATTTGGAGAAATGTAGCATTGCATCACTGTCTCAGCAATGGATGTGAATGGGTGCCGTCAGAATGAGAGTCCAAACAGCTGATAAAAACATCACAATAATCCACACGTAATCCACATCTACACAGTAATCCATCATTAAGATGTTTTTAGCTTCATACTGTTGATTCTGACTAAAATATGAGTACATAATCCATAATAACGCTTCCTCCAGTGAAAAAGTGTTCCGGTCTGAATCAGGAGAGAAATCTGCACAGATCAAGCAGCGTTTAAACAGCTCTAAACACATATGTTAAAATATATTTTGATGTGAGAGACAACAGGAGATGCACTTTTTCACTGGAGGAAGCGTTATTATGGATTATGGACTCATAATTGAGTTAAAAACTCCTTAATGATGGATTTGTTTCAGCTCAAGATGTTAACTGATGGACTGGAGTGCTGTGGATTACTTGTGGATTATTGTGATGTTTTTATCAGCTGTTTGGACTCTCATTCTGACGGCACCCATTCACTGCAGAGCATCCATTGCTGAGACACTGATGCACTGCTACATTTCTACAAACCTGATGAAGAAACAACTATATAAATAATTAGAAAAATAATTATTATTATGCTTTATATTAATGTTATTCTTGTGTGTCACATATGTAGAATGGACCTCGGCTATGTTAAATGATAATTAGCAGTATGAATGGGTGTGTTAGGCTTACTGAGATATATTTCTGGTATCTGTAGTTGTGATGAAACACTGGGTCATTGTTTCGCACCCAGAATGAAGGGCTGTAGGGGGTCCCATCAGGAAGCCAGTTACACAGACAGAGGGAGATTCCTGTCCTCCTATGAATGTTTTATTAGCCAGGCTATGGGTGTGTGCAAGTTAAAATACTCACCCCTCACCACAAAACCAAACCAACTTATGCGTCCTTGGATTGAAGCAAACATGGCGGTCCAACAAGCTTCTGTGAGTTCTCATGTGAAAAAATGAGACTTCAGTAAACAATGTCAGTGATAATATCAAGCTTTTTAAAGCTCTGAAGAGCCTTGGATCAGGGCCGGTCTGTGGGTTTTTGCGGCCCTGGGACAAATCATGAAAATGGGCCCCACCAGTGTGAAATAATTTGAGGTGGGGGAAAATTCCATTCAGCAGCGCATTGTGATTCTTTCTTTTATAATTCTGAATCGATCCACAAAATATACAAATCTTTCAGATTTTCTACTTAATTTTTTTTTTCTACTGCCAACATTTTCACTGGCTCAACCACTAAAGATTCAATTAAGTTTTATTTTTAAGATATTCATTTTTATATTGGCTATAAACATTTATTTTTTAATCATTAAGTGTTAAGGTTTCTTTACAAATTGTTTTATTCACTAATATTTTTTTTTCTTTACCAAAAGAAAATATGAAACAAGCTGAAAATGTAACTGTGTAAATTCATTAACGCACTCTTGCTGGAAAATGATGCAAAACATAACTGATTATTTTGTATCTTAAAGGTGACATATCATGAAAATCTGACTTCTCCAGGTGTTAAGTGCTATAATCAGGTCCCCGGTGATTATTAATGTTTTCTTTAAATATGTCTATGTAGTGTTTATTAATTATTTCAGTTTTAGTTTTATTTATTTTAGTACAGAAGTGCTTCTGTTGGTGCATTATATTTTTGACTTGAATACAACTTATCAATTATTTTAGGTTATCTGACAACATCTGCATAAATATATAGACTCTATAAATGTTTAATGCAACAAAATCAGAGTCAACTAACAAGAACTGGTGCAGAATCTAAAGTGTGCATTCAATGTATGAATTTTCTGTGTATTACTGCTACTTGTTTTAATAGTCTTGGCTATTGTGATTTAATGTGACATTTGACCGATTGCTACCAGTGTAGAATGGGTGAAGTGCCTTGAAATAGAAATCTTCACATTTATTATGAATCTTCTCACGGGGCCCCAATTAGGGCCCTAGAAGACTCCCTATAGGAGTCTGTACGCCGACGTGTTCGCTTCAAGCAAAGTTTTAGTAACTCAGAAGCAACGTGTGGAGCATGTCTTTCATCATTCCCCTCCTCCTTTATACTTCTGAATAATACTGCAAGTACGGCCAAGTCAGACCTCTTGATAAAGATCAATTCGCAGGTTGTCGCGAAAGAGGTGACGTCGTTCTTGAGGACTGAAAGCATGCGGAGGGAGTACGACTGACTGCAGCCCCTGCAGTTTTAGCCGTCGATGTGAATAACATGTGCTTGCTCTGACGTCAGCGAGAGGAAGGTGTCTTGAAGTTCATTCCTCCTTATATTGAGTTGGCTTTGATTTATCCTCTGAACTGAGCTTAGACCACCAGGCGAAGAAACAAGAACCAGAGCCAACTGTGAGATATTACGACAGGAAAGCTTCCAGAAACTCCCAGTTCACACCTACTCTGGATAATTTTCACGCAAACTTGTTTGTCATTCCCTATCTCGTATTTTCCCACCCACATTTTAGTCTTCAGTATTGTGGCCTTTCTTTATGCCTTGACTCTGCTTTTGTAAAGTCTCTATGGCCTCTTTATTTCCTACTCCAGCACTGCTGCTGTTTTAATGTTAGCTATTAAAATATGCCACTCGTTGTGCCAAAATAAAATCATTTCCATCAAATCAATCAAATTTATGGCTGGTATCCTGCCACTTGTACTCAATCTCGAGTCGGTTCAGTGACATGATGCCTTATTTCTTTGCTTTTCCTGCCTTTGCATGCATTTTTCATGTTTAATTCAATTAAATTGCAGTCAATAAACAGGTGAGGGGCTGCAAATTGTTTTGGGAGTTTATGCATTAGAAGATACACACAATATTTCAAGTCTTCTGAAGTCATGTGATGGAAAGACCAAAATGCAAGTCCTTGTTCACATTTGCAAATGTTCAAAGTTTTATTTGCATTTGCGTTTAGATTAAAACATACCATTGATTCTTGCATATGTTGCAGTTGATTGTGACATTCAGTTTTAGTATGCATGTTTTAATATTTAACTTTTAGAGACTCATTTTGGTCTTTTCCTCTTAAAAAAGTTATTGCATGACTTTGCGTGATATTTCTTAATTGACTGCTTTTATGCATTTTTTAGTTTTTTGGAGCTTGACCGCTGTCAATGTGAACTGTACATCTCACAAACTGCATACAGGTTTCAAATGACGTAAATGATGTACAGAGCTGAACATTTTCGATTAGCATTGTCTCAGTATTTTCAGTGCATGAGGAAGTTGAAGGTTCTTGAGGCTCTTCATGGACGCTGGTTCTGGGACGGTCCAGAAAGAGCATCACAGTAAGATCTCTGTTGCGAAGACAAAGCAGACGTCACCCTGCTGGGAAGTTGTCTAGGCAGGAGCAGGAATTTGTCCCCAATCACTCTGTCATGTTGTCACTTCCCTCGCTGGGAATCAAAAGAGAAACAATATGGCAACTGTACTGGATGAAGTTACAGCAAGTACCGCTTCATCCAATAGCACGCAGACCTCCATCTCTGTCTTAAAGGGCCAGTTTACCCAAAAGATGAAAATTAGGTCATTATTTACCTTGTGTCTTTATAAACCTGTGTGAAAAAGTCTTGGTATTTTTTCCAATGCAATGAAAGTCAATCAGGTCCAATGTCAATGTTGTTTTGGACCCCATTGACTTCCATTGTTTGGACAGAAATAGTTCCTTTATGTTACACAGAAGAAAGTCATACAGATTTGGAACAATATGAGGGATATCAATTATGACAGAGTTTTTATTTTGGGTGAAATGCCACTTGTGAAAAAGTAGTACACATTAGCGTACTTGTAAAAAGATGACTTATTATGGACGTAACAGAATATTAAGTGCAAAGTTCATATTTAATGTTGTTGGACACTTAACTGCATGTTATTTAGAGTTAAATGTATTATAATTTTAAATTAAGGTTATTTTACCCACTTAAGTATTAATGTTTATATGTCATTTTGTAATTACTTGTATTGCCTTTGAAATATTGTTACTGACAAGCATTTATAGTACTAAAATATACTTTAATGTCATTTTTATTGAAACTTCTATGCCATATTTAAATATATGTGTAATTAGTCATTATTTTGCAATTTAATTTAAATGTTATATCAAATAACACTCTACAGTTATAATCAAGAGCTTTGGTATATTAGTCAACACATCAAAAAAAGTGTATTTTAAAGAATGTCAAAATATTATTAAAACATATTGATTTAAAGTGTCCTCTAAAGTAAAACATTTAATTGGACATTATCCTGCAGTTTACTTTTTAAAAGTGCACTTAAGTGTGTTAAGAAATAGTCGTGCACGTGTGTTGTCGCTTTAAGTTATCTTTTTATATCATTAACATTATATTATTTGCAAATGCAGTTTTTTTAAAAATAGATGCTTTTAAGATTTGAAGTACATTCAATACACTTAAGTGCATTTCTTTTTCACAAAGGCTCCCTTTAAGACCAGTGTTTGCAGTCATTTTAATATGCCATGGGATAAAATGCAGTGACCAAAGAACAAGACGGTCTTAAACGAGCTCCAGGTAATAGCTGTGTTTGCCGTAGAAGCAGTGATTATGAAGCCCTTTCAATATATATTTAACATGTCACTGCACACAGAAAGAAGCGAAAGAAAGTCTTGTTATCGTGAATCATTAGGATTCACCCGAAGCGTTGCGGCTGGCATGTAAAAGCTGCTTTTTTCCTCTGCTTTGTCTCGTTATTCTGACAGTCGGTGTCATAAAGTTTTCTCTTTTTTTTGTCTTTACAAGCTTCTCTTCCCTCATCCATTAAACCCATCTCTCTTCTCCAGATCGTTCTGCTTGATCGGACATAGAGAGCACAAAAGAGCCACAGTTGCATTGCTGCCGTAAGAGTAGATTTAGAAAGTGCCTGAATTTGCCTTGATGTTTTCCAGACTGTTTTCAATCAGCAGTTGCACCATATTTTATATAAGGTCCAAATAATCATTTTGCATTACATATAATGTGAAGTATGTGTGGTTCAGTTTTTCGAAGACTTTTAAAGTGTGCACTTATTTAATCACATTTGTATCATCAGAGCTTTCAAACCCCTTTAAGTTTAGGTAAGTGTAAATATTTTAGTGTATTGAACTGGAAAACATGAAAATCTGAAGTAAATTTATCATATAGGCTATAATATTTCACAAAGCAGCAACATATTGTGAAACAAAATTCAATTGCTTCCAGCTTAGCTTAGAAAATAGTCAATGCCATAACCTTTTGTGGGAACAAACAAGAAGAAGAAGGAAAAAAAAAGGATTTCTTAAAGAAAAAAGAAAAATCAAAGCTTTACTTATTTATCTGTTTATGGAAAATCTGTAATGAATAACAGCGATCATGCGCCGATTCGGTGTTGCTGGGTAGTTGATTTTGCATGCATGAGTTTTTAGAAAGAGTTGATTCAGAGCCACAAACTTTTTGACGTTTGGCCAGAAGTCACCACAGGCACAGGTTTTTCTTCACTTGCATCGCCCATTAACTCGCAAAATTACACCCAAAATTGACCATAATGACGAGTGCATATTTTATGCACAGGATGCACACCTCCACAAAAGATGCGACGTGTTTACAGTTTTCCTCATTGATATGATGTTTTGGTTCTAAGCCGCCTGAGCACAGTGTGAGGAATGGAAGTGTGTAATGTGAAGACAAAGGCTGTTTTAGAGCTGTTTGTTTTTGGGGAGCAGCAGGGGTGTGTATGCGGCTCGGGAGCTTTGCCAGACTGGAGGCCTGCGGCCGTCCTCTTGACCACTCATACCGGGTGCCTGGAGGCCAGAGAAATGTTCCCCTGATAACGCAGGCCCACCACAGAGCCTGTGTCCAAATCTGGGGTCTCTGAGAGCAGCACTGCCATATATTGTGAATGTGTGGTGATGCTGTGCATGTGAGACACACTGAATGCAACTGTGCATGTGATCTACTGTAGCTGTTATTCTGCTCATTTTTAATTTTTATTTTATAATTTTTTTTTTTATTATTATAATTGTTTTTTTTTGCTATAATGCTTAACCCTCTGGTGGTGCTTTTTAAAAAAAAAATGCAATTAAATAAATGCACTATATTTTAGTTTGTTAATGTTTTTTACTTAATATTTAGTATTTTTTGTTGATTTTATGGTGCTAAATTATATTCACTGAATGGTTATGATCCATACTTGTTAACCACTTTTTGAGCATAGACCTTGAATGCATATAATCTTGAATGCTTTGGAGCATAGACTTACGTTTAGTCTCTATTTAAAGAAGACTCTTGAAGAAAGTTCTAAAACATTTTTTTTTATGAATTATATATTTTCTAAAACATGGTAAATCTGCATGAAAGTCAAACGCATAAATCTAAAGAAGTAGCATTCCAAATTTGAGGTTGGTATCTCAAAAAATTAGCTTTCAGTAAGATTTTGTTTGGGCGCAGTACCAAACATTTCCACAAAATGAAAATAATTTCCTACTCATTTCCAATGCAGTGATTTTTGACTGTGAACAACAGTTATTTTTTCAACAAGTTTTTTTTTTCAGGACCATTTAACCTTTTCAAATAATGTCCAAATATTTTTTTATGTGTGTGTGTTCACATAGCAAATGCCAGAACATTTATCAAGTTTGTATCATTCTAATAAAGTAAAAATGTCTTAAAAAAAATAACAATTTTGGTCAAAAATGACCGAACAGCACCAGAGAGTTCATGATATCTTCTTTATGTAAGCAATAAGGTATGAGAGGCCATGCTTACAGAGTAAAATGATGGATGTATATACCATAAATGAAACATAAAACTAATACAGTAATATTCCCAACACACTTCGGAAACGGTGGACTTCTTCCACACAGACACATGCACACGTTTTGCTGAAATACACACTACATGGAACAGTTTCGAGGTGATATTATTGATTGTTTATGTTGCTAAGGGTGATACACAGCTGTGCTCCAATCAGAATCAAGGACTGGTGTTAAACTTCATTAAAGAAACAGTCAAAGCATAGTTTAAGTCGATCCGAGTATATGAGTTCATTTTGAAATCTCTGATGTTTAATTGCAGACTTGACTAATCTAAGTACGGTTTGAGACATTATTGCAATCTCTCCTGAAACTGTATAGAAGATATGTGAGACTCCTGTAGCACTTTGTTTGCCGAAGAAAAATCTGAAAAGCTGGAATTTTCAGCAAGTCTCAATTTCTTCTCTCTTTAATTGAAATATTAAGTCATGCAAATTGTGTGAACATTGAAATATGTTCAATTTTACATATGACACTCCCCCTTCAGAGTTCAACATGAAGTATGGTTCGGTTTTCTTGTGAATGATTCATTAGTACATGTAAAAAAAAATGTAATTTGCTTATTAGAAAGGACTTTCCTTTTACAGTGTCTCTCAGAAATATGTCAAATTAAGGAAGAAAAATGGTGTATCTCATCAAAAAGTCTCTCATGCTCACCAAGGCTACATTTATTTAATCAGAAATACAGTGAAAGAAATGTGAAATATTATTACAATCTAAAACAGCTGTTTTCTATGTGAATATCTGTTAAACTGTAATTTATTCCTGTGATCAAAGCTGTATTTTCAGCATCATTACTCCAGTCTTCAGTGTCACATGATCTTCAGAAATCATTCTAATATGCTGATTTGCTGCTCGAGAAACATTTCTGATTATTATCAGTGTTGAACACAGTCGTGCTGCACGATATTTTTTGTGGAAACAGGATTCACAGATAAATAGAAAGTTCAAAAGAACAGCATTTATTTGAAATAGTAACATTATAAATGTCTTTGCTGTCACTTTTGATCAATTTAATGCATCCTTGCTGAATAAATGTATTGATGTCTTAAAAATAAAACACTTTACTGACACAGACTCATAGACTAAAGCCATAACACGATCCAGGAGATACTTTTTATGGCACAGAGACTTCACCCAACTGTTCCTGCTGAATGTGGTTGTGTAGTATAACAGTGTTGTTATTCCAGTGAAGCAATGGCAGATGCAGCTCTTTCCAGCAGTCCTGTTTGCATCCATGACCTGCCGTCTGTTGCCACTCGACAGGTATTTTCATCACACCAGTCACAGATTTAAGAAAGAGCTCCATAAAGCTCTGAAGAGAGAGATAATTGAGCTGAATGCGAAGCCAGACATACTTCTGTATTTGCAGTAGTTGTGAATGTTCTCACAGTCGCTCAGATAACAAAATGACAGTGAGAAATAAACAATCTCATTTGGTTTCTTCATTCAGGCATTTATTATAGTTGTTCCTGGAGCTTTGTCCATTTGAGAGCTTAAAGCAAATCATGGTGCTGGAACGAGAATGTTGCATTTATCATAACGATAAAACTTTCATTGTAAAAGTGTATAAATAACCAACACATGCTGTTATGTTCAAAGAGCTCTATATATCTTTTTTATAGGTGCAGTTATTTGCATCATGTTCGACCTGGAAATAATATAATATTGACTTTCCTTCAACAAATCAAACGGTTGGGGTGATAGAAAAGTTCAACCAAGAAGCTGCAAACCTTTTTTCTTATGTGGAGCTCAAAAGAATGTGAATATATCCTGGCAGCTTTTTTACATTTAAAGTAGTTCATTCAGCAATGAACATTTTATGAAAATGTGCTCACCCTCAGGCCATCCAAGATGAGTTTGTTTCTTCATCAGGTTTGTAGAAATGTAGCACTGCATCAGTGTCTCAGCAATGGATGCTCTGCAGTGAATGGGTGCCGTCAGAATGAGAGTCCAAACAGCTTATAAAAACATCACAATAATCCACAACCTTTTCACTTCTCAAGACATTAAATGATGGACTGGAGTGCTGTGGGTTACTGTGATGTTCTGACGGCACCCATTCGCTTCAGAGGATCCATTGGTGAAAGTGCGAACAAGTCTGATGTAACAAACTCATCTACATCTGGATGAACTGAGGGTGAGATACTTGTTTTGATTGATTAAATGATTTGATTATTAGCACTTCTGTAACATCTGTGTATAAAGTACAGTAAACCGCAATAAAAGGAATTTTAGGAGCTCGATCAGTTATACATTTCTTAAAGCATATAAAAATGACAACTGACATGATTAAAACACATTCTGGTTTATTGAAGTCATTAAACGTTGTCACAGCGCTCTGAAAGCTCACATTTACAGACAAGAAACTCTGCTTAGCAAGCAAGTGCATGAAAATCAACTCAAATCCAACTGAAAGATAAAAAAATGGCCAAACCCTTCAGAGGTAAATGTCACATCTCTCCTGTTGAGTTTGGTGGAGATTTATTTTTTCGTCAGGTGTGAACTTTATTTCGGTTTAGTTCCTAGACATACGGCAGATTCACGAATCGTCTGTGTATGTCGATTTCAGAGGGGAATGGAGGATAAATCATGCGTCAGGTTATGTTCTTGCACATAAAAACCACACATCAGAGTCACCTGTGTTCCCAAGTGTTATTTATTTAGCTTTTCCCAAAAGTTGACCATGAGGCATTTCTCGATTCAAGCTTTCACACTTACAGCAATAGGAAGGTGAGTATGGTTGCCTTTAAGACAAGCTGTCTAGATATCTGTCCATATACTCTATTTGTTGAGAAGATCTGACCAAAGCCACATTTAAGCTCCGCATGTTAATAATATTGTATTCTGAAGCAGAGAACCTCAAAAGGAACTAGCTCAATATTGTATTTTTACACGACAAATGCACTATTTCAAAACGGCTGGTTTGCTTTTCGGTATGTGTGACGCCACTGAACTGTGTTAGACGCGTGAGGTTCATCAAGTCTTTCTCACGCTGCATTTGGTGACGCGTTTGCAGAGGAGAGCAGGATTGTGTATGCATGAACACATTTGGCCACTATATACAGCAAGTACACTGCGCTCTATAAAGGCTGTTATATACACTTTTTAAAAACATAATTTTGCTCTTTTATATCATTGTTCATTCATTTGCTTGAAAAATTAGAATTGCACCAAGGACAATAACTGCTATTTGATTTCTAGTAGTACAACTAATCACAGGTTATTTTCCAGCGTCCACTGAACGTCCGTTAGTAACGTTTGATTTCCCATCCCAGATCCAAAAACAAAGCAAAACAAAAAAACACATATAATATTCACATTCCATATAATCCTTACAAATGAATAAAGTGCTCTCTTTCGTCATAATGTCACAGACAGACCAAAGTTACGAATAAAAGTTAAAACAAACATACTTCACTTGATATACTAATGCTTCTTTGTGACAATGCAAGATTCCATTTCTTAGAACAATAAAGAAACAGAAAAAAGAGAAGAAATTATATTACTACCTTGCAAACGCCCCTGAAACTTTGTTGCGTTGTATACTGTAGAGTTCATAAGACGTCTATGGTGTGATACATTCCTCCACTTTAAATACGTCTGGATTGGCACTCCAGTACTTTGTAAATCATTTTTTCATTTTGTAAATAAAGACTTAGCGGTATCCACAAAATGCGAGGGTTACTTGAAAATCACATTAAGCTTATTCCCACGAAAGTGCTTTGAACTAATATTATTGCCACTCTACATCTGTGAATTTTGACACAAGCAATGTTTCTGCTCGGGAGCCAGAACTGTAAGGTAATAACTGTAAAGATAATAATCTCCAGTCAATAAACTCTGAATCATTATTTTGAAAATATCTGATACCATTTCCAAAAGTCCAAATCAATAGATACAAAATTAAAGAGAAAACAAAATAAACCTGACACAAAATCCGCTTTAATATTTCTATACATCATATAACTTAATTATAAATATATCTATAACTACAACTTAATTTTTTTGAAACAGATTTGCACTTTTTACAGTATTGAACAATTCAACAATATGATGTCCAGAAAGCCTAGCAAATTAGTTTAGTTTCATTGGGAAGAGAGAGAGAAGGATTAAGTGAGAGAGGGAATGAGTTCAACACAGATTGCCAGTTGCGTTTCCGCTTTAGTGCTGGGAACGATGGCAAGACACACTATTCCTCTGTGTGTCGGCCTCTGTTGCGGAACGTCAATAAATGTGCTTTCTAATAATGTGCAGAGCTTTAAAGAACTTTTTTTTTTACTCCAATGCTCCAAAAGGGAGCTGCCAGGGTATTTGTAGCGTGTCTGGCACCCAAGTTTTTACCAACAGATTGAGTTGACTTAAAGTAGGCACAGGTAATTGTACACAACTTCTGTAACACTGTTTTTTTAGTTTATTAAAAGTGTTTCTATTATGCCGTTTCCTCTATTCAAAATACTGGCTTTAATAACCTCCACCTACACATTCACTGTCACTCACACCTTATGCCCACCCTTTTGGGCGCCTATTAAACATTTGACTCCACAAAGGGTCTCTTTGGTTTGATGGGCGAGGTGGGACATTGTCTGGCATCGCGGGAAAGCTGGCGGTACATGTTCTCCTGGTACGCCTGTGCCACGGGCATTGTCCGTGCCACCTTAACATCCTGGTACGTCGGTGCCTGGCTCACTCGCTCCAAGTGGTCTCGATCACGGGCCGCTCCGTTGGCAAGCTTGCCCAGGGAGGAGGGCTGGGGCTGGATGTAGTACTCCTCCTCTAGCATGTGTCCATTCTGGGCATTATTGGTTTTATTGTAGTAGGCAATATTGCCTAGAGATGTAGGTGGGCTGTAGGAGGAGGCTGTGGATGCCTGGTGGATCAGATTCCCAGGTGACGTGGGGCAGGTGATAAGCGATTCCAGAGATGACACGGGCCAGGCCCGGGAAGTCTGGTGGAGGTACTGCTGCTGAGTCCTTGCGGTCTTGTCGATGACGCCCATGAACGGAGTGGTCCGGGATCGGGCTGGTTCGCCCGAGTACAGTCCGCTCTGAGAGGGCGACAGGGCAGATGGCTCATCGAAGCTCCGTTCATATGCAGCCTGCAGCGGGATTTCCATTTGAGCCATGGAGGAGGACGGCCTGAAGCCAGGGGTTAGATTACAGCTGGAGCCTGAGGAGATATTACCGCTAGATGGGGAGAAGCGAAGATTTACGCTCTGGGAGTGGATAAGCGGTCTGGGGGTTGGTACATGCTGTTTTAGGTCACTTGTGTTGGCACTGATAGGTCTGCGCACTAGGTGCGGGATCTCCGGAGAGCCCAGCTGGCACGGTGGCAGAGCAGAAGCCGCCACCGCTCTCTCGAGTTCATGCTTGGAGACTGGATAGTATGCCGCTGACTGACTGCGGCTTATCTGGGGTGTTTGGCTGAAGCGCATGCCTCCGGGTCCCCCTGTAGCTGAGCGGTACGCCGAAGCGGGTCGCTGAGGGATCTCATCTTTCCCCAAGTTTGACTCCAGAACCCCAGCAGGCCCACCTCGGCTCCCATGCTGACAGAGAGCTCCCACACTGAGGCTGGATTGCACTTGAGACATTGACCGGCCATCGAGCGAGGGTTGGTACACCAGCCTCGGCTCTCGATCTCTGTCCCTGTCCACATCCATGGAGCTACCTTGGTACCTACTGCTAAGCGGATGCGCCAACTGGCTGTACATGCTGTTACTGGGCTGGTTAGTGCGGACGATTTGTGCCATTGAGGGCTGCAGGCGCAGACCCTGAACCTGGTGGTGCTGGCTGGTCTGAGAGCTCTGGGAAGGTTGCGACTGGAGTTGGAAGGACCGCTGGCTGCTCATCTTCAACAGTGGCGATTTAGGGCGGCTAGGTAGAGGATCCTGCTGGTAGCGGACTGGTGAGCCAGACTGGGAACGATACAGACACACGCTCTCCATTGGAGGGCTACCTCTGAACGGAACCCCACGCCTAAGAGGAGATGGCGGAGGACTCTGGTAGTCCATCCCCTGGTTCCCTCCACTGCCAATGGGTGGAGGGCTGAAGCGGTAGGAGGACTGATGGGCTGGAGAGGTGTGTGGTGGACTCTGGCGGTAGTGGGAGTTCTGATGTGTTGGAGAGATACATGGAGAGGTGGACTGGTAACTATGATGGGTAGGAGATGACATGGAGGAGGAGCTTGGGTGGAACTCGAAGGCATGCCCTCCAGATAGGTAGCCAGTGTCATGATGGGGTGGAGAAAGGGGTGGACTGCATATAATGGCAAGGCTCGAAGCGTTCGAGCGAATGTCAGAAGCAAAACCAATGGACACGGCCTCTAGCTCTTGTTCCAGGAAGTCGTCATCCTCAAACAAGTCTTGGACGGGCTCCATGTCATCCAGTCTTGGCTCAGGAGGAGGGGTATGATGAGGGGGCTCCTCATCTTCCTCCACCGGTGAGGGAGATGGTGGTGGGGATGGAGGAGGCTCAAGCTCTGGCTCCTCTGATTGGGTAACTTGCCTGTACTCCTCGTCCACGCGCTGAAGAAGGCGCTGGATTTCACGATTGTTGGGACACAGATTTATGGCTTCCCTCAGGTCATCTAGTGCTTCGGCGAATTGCCTATAAAGCGGCAATGGAAATATTAAGCCACCAATAAGTAACTTGATGTGTGAAGCCCTGTTCACACTGCCAGCGACTTTGTCGCTAGGCTCTGTACTGTGAAGACGCTTGTGGGCGTTCCTAGTGCCGTCGTTCTAATATCATTGGTAGACTGCACGTCTGGACATGTCTTGAGAAAATGCTTTCACAACTTTATATATTGCTGGTAAAACTAAGACATCATTCTAATTTAGGGCTGAATGATTAATCGAAATCGAACCGAAATCGCGATTTGGCTTAATGCAATTATTGAATCGCAAAGGTGGCAATTTTTTATTAAATAAATATATGCACAGCGTCAGTAGTAAATGCTGCTCAATCTCTGCAAGTGCTGTGAGTTTGAGTCACTTTTAACGTGCATCTGAAAAAGCAACATACGCCAAACATCTTCCTAAACTTAATGAGAAGGGATTTTTTTAACCTGTTATACAACAAAAGAGAACATTTAATAACGAGTGTTTGAAATAACTTCATTATCTGACCTGGTTTGGCTTCTTATCACAGAATGAGGCAGAGAATATATTCTATACTGTAATAAAGGTTATGTCGATTAGCACTGGATTATAAATTTACTTTTTTATTATAAAAATACCTAAGATCAGTTCAAACATTTATATTTCATTTTTATTCAATCACAGCGATAGCTAGATACCTTTGTCCATATAAGGGATTTCCTGGAACATCATGAGCTCTATTATATCTGTGATGCATACATAGAGTTTTTGCGCGAGGGCGCCCTCTGGCGTATGTGAATTAAACACATACGTATGTGTTTAGGGCTCAGTAATGACCGCTCAGTCCTATGATGGGCATAAACAGGAAAAATAATACTTCTCTCTAAAGAAATTTGAAGTAAATATATAATAATCCATGTTTTTCTCCAGTGTATAGAACGGTACATGAGATGTTTTTTCCCCCACTGTGGATGCATAAAAAAGGCTCATATTTCTTATTAAAGACATGGAAAATTAAGAAATTACTGTCAAAGATTTTGCATGTTAACAAGTAACCCTGCAGTTGTTTGTAAAATAGTTTTCTGTAAAATAAAATTATTATTGCTCTTATCTTATCATTATTTTTTAAATCTAATTATTATATTTATTTTTGCTGTTGTTGTTAATTTGTTTTAAAAATTGCAGTTTAAATCACAAATAGTAATTTTAACCAGGAAAATCTCAATTAGGTTTTTTCCCCAAATCGTGCAGCCCTATTCTAATTTGACTAGGAATTAGATTTAAAAGTAGCAATCTCCTGTTGGAGAGTTTTGTTACATAAACTACAGCAGAGCTTGGTGCATTAAATCATTAACCATTTCTAAACTGCTCACTGCATCATATAAATAACAACTCGAACCATCTATGTATGATAAATCCATGTCTGTTTTTACAGTCAAATCATATAAAACGGGGAAATCGCTCTGGAACCTGCACTCGAGACGGTGACGTGTGAGCGCCACTGACAGATTCTTCACTCCTATTGGTTGTCTCTAACGAAATTCACTGTTCATTTGCATGAAGTTAAACTATTCTTAACTTTTGTCGCTTGACATGCCTACATTCAGTCGCCAAAGGTCACTATGAGGTCGTGTCGCCGGAAGTCGCCAGCTCTCCATTGAAAATGAATGGGATCATATCGCTTTGTCTCTGTGTGTAGCTGGAGGTGTGAACAGGGCTCAAGGAAATAAACAATGGAAGAACCCTACCTGCTGCTACGCTTGGCACGGGCTCTAGCATAGAATGCCTCGTAAGACTTATGCATCAGTTCCAGAGCCTTGGTAGCAAACTCTTCCGCCATACCAAAGTCCTGCAACCAAAAAGGGTTGCATGAAATCTGGGGGTTGACATTTCATTATTTTGCACAGTTGTACTAGAAGTACATCAGCAAGGTTCTCACGACATGCCACATACTGCAGTTCCAATATTACAGCATCACACAAGCTTTATATGCAGAATCTTACTGTGTGCTAGAATGAGAGTATTTTTAGAAACGCTCATGCTGTTCTCACATTCATTTTCCTCCGACAGCGAGACAAGTTCAGAAACAAAGACACTTTGAGCTCCTTAAAAGTCTTCAGGTCCTCACTTAATCCTTCTCGGGGAAATTTCTTCAGAGCATACTGGTAGCGCTGAGCTGCCTCCTTCACTTTACCCTTCTGCAGGTGAAAAGATGATTGACTGTGTAAATGCACAGAGCCAGGGACTTTGTACTAGACAAATCTGTGCAAACATCGAGTAAATCTGACCTTGTAGAAGCCATCTCCTTCCTCTAAAAGTTTACTCAGTAGGATAATCATGATGTCAGGTTTCGATGTCGCCATGGCCCAGGTAGCAGGACCTATGGGTAACAGGATGTTTGATGGGTCAAAATAAACAACTGGTTTGAGGGGAAAACATGGGGAGAGACGGAGGAGTGCAGAGAGCACTCAGGAGCAGTGTTGTGGGTAACGCATTACAAGTAACTCGAGTTACATAATCAGATTACTTTTTTAAAGTAACTAGTAAAGTAGCGCATTACTTTTTAATTTAGAAGGAAACATCTGAGTTACTTTGTTTCCATGTGTTGAGTGACAGCTCTGGTGTTGCCATGGTGACAGAAATCAGGAGTAAGTGCAGAGCGTTGTGTGTGAACATGATCTTACTGTAGTTCTAGACTAAATATCAACGTGTGTTTACTCATCTCACTGCACACAAACACATTCAGTGTTCCTCACAATCAATAAAAACTGTCAAATGCAAACTCAGAATATTATACAAACCTGCAATAATTAAATATGTTAAATAAGACAAATATCATTTATGCATTTAATCCCATTTTATTAACCAGTCATCTTTGCTACTGACCTTCAATGATCCAATTCAAGCATACTAATAAGCAAAAATGACACATTTGTGTTTCATTTTTGTTTTTGCTGAATAGTGTTGAACTTTCTTCTCCTGCATCATATTCTTCATGTGATTAGTTTGAGCGGCGCCCTCTACTGTACAGACGTGAATTTACACTTCCTTCAGCCTGAGGCTCTTTCATTCCACTTTTGTTGTGAAAGGGCTTTTACATTTGTAAAAGAAGAACTTTTTTATATTAAAAACAAATAAGCAAGCCCTGCCCAGATTTAAAAAGTAACTCAAAAATAAAGCAACACATCACTTTCCATAAAAAGTAACTAAGTAACATAATTAGTTACTTTTTTTAGGGAGAAACGCAACATTGTAACGCATTATTTTTAAAAGTAACTTTCCCCAACACTGCTCAGGAGTCATAACACACAGATGAAGGCATGGGATGAGGATGCCTTCAGTTCTCATTCCCTGTAACCTTTCACTTTTAACACTTCAGGACAGTTTAAAGTGGCAGTTAAACCTGCGGCACCCAAACACAGCCCTGCACACAGAACAGAGAGCTGTCGGGATGCCTGAAGGAAAGCGAGATGCACAAGCATTACCTACTTTACGCTGACTCGGCAGCGTCTGACATCCTGAGGTCAGAGGCCAGGGTTTGTGAGAGCGAGGGAATGAGGATTGGGGTTGCGGGAGAGTGAGATGGAGCGAGTGGCACAAGCATAGGTGGTGTGTGTTTAGGCGAGTGAAAGCGAGAGCGGGAGAAAGATGAAGTGAAGTGGAAGAGAGGTGAGGGGGAACACAAAAAAGCAGCCGTGAGTGGTGGGAAATAAGAGCTTCGGCTGAAGAGTAAGAAAGTAAAAGTAAAGTCAGCTTTATCTGCCTATAAGAATGGGGGATCATTCGGCTTTACAGTCTCTCTTTGCACGTTTTAATGATATTAAGGAGTGGATGGCAGCAAATTTTCTTCACCTGAATGAATCTAAGACTGAAGTGATTCGAGTGTTTGGCCCTCCGAGTTCTTCTGAACCTATAATCAATCAATTAGGCGCCTTTAAATCTAAGGTACAAAATCATGCAAGGAGTCATTTTTGATGCATATCAATTCTGAGGTAAGAGGTGCTTTTTCCAATTAAGGAATATAGCTAAATTAAAACCTTTTCTGTCTTTTAATGATTTGGAAGTTGTAATGCATGCTTTTATCACGTCCAGACTGGACTATTGTAATTCATTGTACTATGTCGTTTCTCATGCATCAATTTCACGCCTGCATCTGGTTCAAAATGCTGCTGCCAGGCTTTTAACTGCGACTAGGAAATTTGTAAGTGTAACACCAGTGTTAGCATCCCTTCATTGGCTTCCAGTCAAATTTAGAATTCAGTACAAGTTACTATTATTTGTTTTTAAGGGCTTAAATGGACTGGCACCAAGTTATATTAGTGAACTTCTCCAGCAGCATACATCATCTAGGCCCTTACGATCTGTACAAAGAGAAAGAGAAACAGGTAGCGAGTGAAACCAAAGGCAAACACCACAAACAAAAAGAGTCACGGATCTAGAGACACGTAACTAAGAGTCAGTGAAGTATGTGGAGCAGCCGAGCACAAGCTGAGCTACATGAAAACACATACACATACATGAGGACTTCCACTAATGTACATTTCTCTCCGCTAAGCCGCTTTCCTTTTGGGGATCGTCAGTGATTTCTGCTTTTACTATGCTTTTAAAGTTTAAGGCGACCAGCTTCAGGAGATTTTTAAGTTTTCTCAACTTCTTGTTTTCAGTTTATACAACAAAAAGTTGAGAAAACTCAAAAATCTCCAGAAGCTGATTGCCTTAAACTTTTAAGTTTTCTCAACTTTTGATTTTTTACAGTGTTCGGACAAAGCCTGAGCCACATTAACGCTGGGGTAAGTTCACATGCACTGATTTTCAGTCGGAATGAATCCAGTCTGATTTCACATATTCGTGAATATTTCACATATTTTGAAAGTCCACTTTTGATGTCAGATTTACTAAACTGGGCAAATTAACGTTAGAGCACAATTCCATAAAAGTGCCGATGGGAGGGGAAATTCTGCGTGTGATTTACTGACAATGCACACATTAAAGAACACAGACGCAGCAGATCATTTCCATAATGACCAGCGCAATCTACTAAAGAGCAGCGCAAATTACCGACATGCTTTAAGACATGCTTTTTTTGGGGGGCGTTAAATAATGGCGCAAACACCAGTAATTCGACGAGCGCAAACGTTAGTAAATCGCATTGCGTGATTCATTTTAATACTCTCCTCCCATAAATTTTGCATCTGAAAGGGAAACTCCTACAAATGCATATTTAATAAGTTCACTGCGCATCACTGCGTAAATCCTGACAGTACTATTTTAACACCAAAAGACTGTTAGAAAATCTGGCCCTTTCTGTTTAATATCTGCTAATACTTTATTTGAAAAGCTGACGTATATGTTAGAAGAGTTTTTTAGCAAATATTTATTCTCCTCAATTGACCAGTTCAAGAAGAAAGATGAAAATAAACTTTGCAAGACGTATGTAAATATGTGTCCCTGCAGCACAAAAGCAGTGTTAAGTCGCTGGGGTATATTTGTAGCAATAGCCAACAATACATTGTATGGGTCAAAATTATACATTTATCTTTTATGCCAAAAATCATTAGGATATTAAGTAAAGATCACGTTCCATGAAGATATTTTGTAAATTTCCTACCGTAAATATATCAAAACTTAATTTTTGATTAGTAATATGCATTGCTAAGAACTTCATTTGGACAACTTTAAAGATGATTTTCTCAATATTTAGATTTTTTTGCACCCTCAGATTCCAGATTTTCAAATAGTTGTATCTCAGCCAAATATTGTCCTATCCTAACAAACCATACATCAATGGAAAGCTATTTATTCAGCTTTCAGATGATGCATAAATCTAAATTTCACAAAAATTGACCCTTATGACTAGTTTTGTGCTCCAGGGTCACAAATGTGCATCATAACACTGCATGTGCTGTATTTTTGAATCCAAATTTGGAAAACCAGTCATATTCAAGTGTTCAAGCATAACTGGCTCCCTACAGGACTACAATACCCCTTTCAACGGATGGAAATTAAATTCAGATCAAGCTCAGTAGGATCGAATGAGGGGTTGACATGGCTTTTCAATCTGATTAGGCCATCAGTCGGATTATTTGGTTACATGTAAATTGTCATACCGATTTTGGCTCCTTTCTTCAGCAGGGTGAGCACCACAGACGTGTTTCTGCAGCCGACAGCGCGCTCCAGAGGACGCATCCCACTGTAGTCCACATGCTCGATCAAAGCCCCATGATCCACCAGGAACTGCACCTGAGACCGAGAAAGAGCAGAGGAAAGAAGGAGCTCAGTAATGCAGGATACATTGCATTAAACACACTGAAGTGTAAGCACAAACTGCTGTGCATTAGCACAGAAAATTATCCAGACTCGTCTCTCGGTTTGAAAAAACAAACACTGTGCATAGTCCTACACTTACTTAAGTTAAGTGAACTTCAAAGTTCAAAGTTGAATAAATAAGTTTTCCATTGATGTATGGTTTGTTAGGATAGGACAATATTTGAAAATCTGGAATCTGAGGGTGCAAAAAAATCTAAATATTGAGAAAATCATCTTTAAAGTTGTTCAAATGAAGTTCTTAGCAATGCATATTACTAATCAAAAATTAAGTTTTGATATATTTATGGTAGGAAATTTACAAAATATCTTCATGGAACATGATCTTTACTTAATATCCTAATGATTTTTGGCATAAAAGAAGGACAACAGCAGGTTTGGAGGAGTTTAATTACTGCCAGAACTTCTCAAAGTAAATCTAAGGGAAAACCAAAAGTCAAATTATTTATAGTACAGATGTGCTCAAAATAAGCGGAAGGTGTTTGGAGTTCGGTGGATGTAGTTTGAAAGCTCTTGGGGGAGGAGTATTTAGGAAAATTGGTCTCAAAATTTTTTAACCCAAAATTGTCCAGCTAAGTGAGATAAGGCTCACCACGTCAGAGTCTCCATAGAAGGCGGCCAGATCGAGAGGCGTTCGTCCGTTTTTATCTGCGTGGTCCGTCGCAGCTCCTCTTTCCACCAAACAGCGAACCACAGACAGATGTCCTTTCAAACACCCCCAGCTGAGCGCCGTCAGACCCTCCTTATCCATCAGATCCACAGACGCACCTGCAGTCAAACCAGAGCTATTCAGACACCTTCAACACTTATATCACAGGTTATTCACTATAGTTTAGAAAACGCTAATACAATATGACAACAACTGTGTCAGAACAAATTCATCTTGATAATGTCAGATAACTTTGATAGAAAGGTATGTAATGGATTCGGTTGAATAGATGTCAGCTGTTAAATTTAAGATCATACCAATTTAGCTCAACTAATTACCAAGCAATGCTTCATTTTGTTCAGTCTGTGATGTAAAAAGCTCGCATTAGCAATTACAGAAAAAACACTTGAGCAAAACATGTTCAGGTCAAAGTGTCTGAATAATTTTTAGTCCCAAATTTTACTACTAGTCCACTGTATGAAGAGTTTTTGGGTATAATATGTCACAGTTCACTTTATTTTGCTATCCTCACTTACATTAAAAAAAAATCAAAAATATATAAATCTGGTGTCTGAATAAGTTTTGGTTTGACTTTACAAATAAAGACATGAGGTATACTTCATGCAAGCCTCATTAAACTGTGCCATAAAAGTGTTGGGGAGTAACTAGTTACATGTAACTGAATTACATAATTTAATTACAAAATAAATGTAACTGTAATTAGTAACAGTTACTGAGAAAAAAATGTGTAATTAAATTAGTTACTTATGAAAATCTTTCATATCTTTCTGTTCAGTTTTACTGTAAAGTTAACCCTGCCTGCTTTACATGTTTGCAAATGATTAACATTTGAAATAATTTGTTAAAAATTTAGAACATTACTTGATCAGAACAGTTACATTACTTGAAATAGTTACATTTTAAATAGGGTAACTTGTAGTCTGTAACGTGTTACATTCCCAGCACTGGTTCTAAAGGTGTGTGTGATGTACCCTGAGCCTCGAGGAACTCCACCGTGTGCAGGTGTCCCTCTGAAGCTGCCATCATGAGCGCAGTACGGCCGTGTTTATCAGCCAGGTTCACGTCTGCTCCGTGCGACACCAACAGAGCCACAGTCTGGAAGAGTGCGTACAGCTGAAGCATGCAGAGACGCTCTCTGGAGACGAAGCTGGAGAACGAGTGTGTGTCAGTTACCTGCCAGTGGCCCTGACGCACAGAGCTGAAGAGCGGCAGCACTCCTCTCCGGTTGGGCTGAGCCACGGAAGAGCCCTGCTCCAGCAGCATCTGACAGACCTCCAGCTTCCCTCGGCCTGCTGCGGCACACAGCGCTGAGGACACGAGCCGGAGAGAGCGATCAGTCATCACAGGAACAGTCTGTCTGAGTTACCAGCAGATGTTCTTCCAGTAACACTAATAGAACCTTATCTGGGCCTGTATTCACAAAATATATGTGACCCTGGAGCACAAAACCAGGCTTTTGTGCTGCAGGGTCACAGATGATCTTACCACTGAGAGTTCTCCTAAAGACAGTGTTGAGGGGTAAATAGTTACATGTAACGGAATTACGGAATTTAATTGCAAAATAAATTTAACCGTAATTAGTTTCAGTTACTGAGAAAAAAATGTGTAATTAAATTACAGTGATGAAAATGTTAATGATTACAAAGGGGTTACATCTGAATATTTTTACACACATATAGATTTGATTGATTTCTTTCATAAATTGCAGTGACTGCTTTAAAATACGAGACAGCAGTGTTTCAGGAGTTTAGGACACATGCTTTAGATTTAGATTTTAAAATGCAGGCTAAGTGTCACTAATTAAACATTTTAATTAACAGAGTAGAATAATCATGGCTGATAGTAAGACAAAGTTTGTAATGTTGTGATTCTCCTTGTAGCTGGTTGGTTTGGTTTATGACTGATAACTCTTAAACCAAGCCTTTTTTAGTTTTTTTTAAATGCCAATGGAAAAATGAATGGGAAAAATACACCCAGAACCAAAGAGTCTTTCACGCCAGTTCGGATGCTGCCTTAGCAGTCAGCTGTCTATGTAGGAAGCTCACTAGGTTTTAGAACACAGTTATAAACAGAACAATCCTGTACCTGTCTCCCCCCACAGAGTGTCATAGCTGTTAATCTGAGCGCGCTGACTGTCCTCTTCATCCCTCTCCGGCAAGTCCAAGAGATAAGACACAACCTTAAAGACACAGATACAGTTATACAGCTATACACCACAAAACCCCATAAGGGTCAGTTTTGTGAAATTGAGATTTATACATCATCTGAAAGCTGAGATACAACTATTTGAAAATCTGGAATCTGAGGGTGCAAAAAAATCTAAATATTGAGAAAAACATCTTTAAAGTTGTTCAAATGAAGTTCTTAGCAATGCATATTACTAATCAAAAATTACGTTTTGATATATTTACGGTAGGAAACTTACAAAATATCTTCATGGAACATGAAGAGAAATGGCATAAAAGAGAAATGTATAATTTTGACCCATACAATGTATTGTTGGCTATTGCTACAAATATACCCCAGCGACTTATGACTGCTTGTGCGCTGCAGGGTCACAAATGTGTTGGCTATGCATAGTGGGCAGCATTTTAATGCATTGTAGACATGGTCCCATCAATCCCATAATGCATTGACAAGTTCTTAGAAAAAGTCCAGGCAAAAAGGTGGATGAGGTGAGAGAAATGATGCTGAAATCAATAAATGTATCAATAAAAACATTCCAATTAAAATTTACTTTTTGACCCAGTACGTGTACTATAGGGTACAACAGAGCTAAAGGCACACAGAAAGGTAAATGTTTTTGTTTTTTTTTACTATTCCCTTAGTGTACGACTGAAAATATATATATCTTTTTAACTGAACAGCAAAGCATTTAGTGGAAAAAAGAAATCATATAAGTATTTTTTTTTGTTTTTTTAATCTGATCAATGCACGATGTGTAAATAGTTCACAGGTATGGAGCAAAAGTATTGTTACAAATACTTTAGCCAAAATAATACATTTTGTATAATATCTGGATCATACACCTCAGTGTAACCCATGCTGACTGCTGCTGTAAAGGCCTGTTGCACTGCCACGCTCTTGCTGAAGGTGGCAGGCTTTGGAGACGTCTGAGTGTCTGCTTGTGTCTGCGGTTTGGACTCCTCTGGAGGCTCCTGCTTCTGCTTGGGCTCCTGCGGTTCCTCCTGTCGCTCGGGGCTGGAGGGCTGTGACTCCGGGGGCGTGGCTTGTGTAGGAGAGGGCGTGGCCTGTGACTCTGCAGGTGAGGGGCCCCAGTCGCTCTGAATGAGGAACTTCATCACCTCCAGATGTCCTCTGAGAGCAGCATGCACTAGAGCACACTGACCAAGCTTGTCCAGGTGGTCGAGCTGTGGAGAGGACAGACGCACATATGAATATCATTCGGAGCGGTCTTCTGCAAGCTATGCCTAAATCAAAGCTCCAATCCGATTGACTGGCTTGATGCAAACTCTGTGAATCATGCATGGATTTTATCAGTCCTACAGACAACCAAAGTGGCTAAAATGTAACAAAATTTGACATTTGCAAGGTTGGGTTCAACAAACCAGAATTTTGTTTTGTTTTAAAATATCTGAGAATCTGATTTCAAATCTACCTTCGTTTAAAAAATTGGTTGATTCTTGGTCAGATTAGACTGCAAAGTAGATCAAACTTTACACCAAGGTCTAGTAGCTAAATATAAGTAGCTTTACTACAGAAGCCTAACAAAATATCAGTATATCAAGCAGATTCCACTCAAATGTTCTCAGTCTCATGAAGCATTAGGAAGTTTGTTCATTTGAACTCAGAGTTTTTATAGTCTTCATAGTATTTATGTAGTGAAATATATTTTTAAATATTGCTGATGCAAAATATTTTCAAATAAGTTTGACTGATTTATTTATTTAAATGTACAGCACCATTTAAATTATTAGATTTTTTTAATAAAGAAAATGATGCACTTAATTGATAAAAAGTGACATTACAGAGAGTTATGATGTTACGAGACATAATGATTTTAAATAAATGATTTTCCTTTGAACTTTCTATTCATCAAAGAATCCTGTAAACAAAAATGTTTCCACAAAAATATAACTGTTTTCAACATTGATAATAATCATAAATGTTTCTAATAATCAGCATATTATTATGATTTCTGAAGATCATGTGATGCTGAAGACTGGAGTAATGATGCTGAAAATACAGCTGCGCATCACAGAAATAAATTACAATTTAACAGATATTCACATAGAAAACAGCTGTTTTACATTCTAATAATATTTCACATTATTGCATTTTTTATGGCATTTTTTCAAATAAATGCAACCTTGGCAAGCAGCTGAGAAAACTAAAAAATCTTACCAACTTCAGACTTTTGAACAAAAGTGCATACAATGTTAATTTATGTATTTAATTATTCAATTCCACATTTAATAATAAATATACAGTGCTGAATTTTGATTTACACCTGAAAAAAAGTTATTAAATTTCATTGAAACATTATTACTCTTCGTAATTATGACTCTGCACTTTTTATAGGTCACTTTAAAATAAATACATTTGTGACACTAACCATGTGAACTCTTAAACACAATCATGCTGGTGTAACTTAAAACTGTTCAGCTGATAATATAATTTGCTATTATATTTAATAGATTGAAAAATGCCGAACAGAAGCATTTTGAATGTAGTCTCAGGCTTTCAAACAACACTGATAAAGCTTCAATGCACTAACTTTGGATTGTAGGTTACAGTTAGCTATCATGTTAAAGTGGAATCTTGACTGCAGCTACAGTTACAGGTGTTTCACATCCAGCGCTGGGGAAAGTTACTTTTAAAAGTAATGCGTTACAATGTTGCGTTACTCCCTAAAAAAGTAACTAATTACGTTACTTAGTTACTTTATATGAAAAAGTTATGTGTTACGTTACTTTTGCGTTACTTTTTAAATCTGGACAGGGCTTGCTTGTTTGTTTTTAATATGAAAAAGTTCTTCTTTTACAAATGTAAAAGCCCTTCCACACCAAAAGTGGAATGAAAGAGCCTCAGGCTGAAGGAAGTGTAAATTCACGTCTGTACAGTAGAGGGCGCCGCTCAAACTAATCACATGAAGAATATGATGCAGGAGAAGAAAGTTCAACACTATTCAGCAAAAACAAAAATGAAACACAAATGTGTCATTTTTGATTATTAGTATGCTTGAATTGGATCATCGAAGGTCAGTAGCAAAAGCATTGGTTAAAATGGGATTAAATACATTAATGATATTTGTCTTATTTAACATATTTAATTATTGCAGGTTTGTATAATATTCTGAGTTTGTATTTGACAGTATTTATTGATTCTGAGGAACACTGAATGTGTTTGTGTGCAGTGAGATGAGTAAACACATGTTGATATTTAGTCTAGAACTACAGTAAGATCATGTTCACACACAACGCTCTGCACTTACTCCTGATTTCTGTCACCATGGCAACACCAGAGCTGTCAGTCAATACATGGAAACAAAGTAATGAGTTACTTATTTGAAAAAGTAACTAAGATATTTCCTCCTAAATTAAAAAGTAATGCGCTACTTTACTAGTTACTTAAAAAAAGTAATCTGATTACGTAACTCGAGTTACTTGTAATGCGTTGCCCCCAACACTGATTGCTCAGTCTTAGAACCCCAACTGATTTCTGAGCGTCAGACGCTCTCATACCTTGGCTCTCCTCTTGCACAGGGCAGTGACGATGCCCAGGTGTCCGGCGGCGGAGGCGTAGCCCAGCGGAGTGAGGCCGCTCTCAGATGCAGAGTCCACACTGACGCCGTTCTCCAGCAGCAGGTGCACCATCTCGGAGTAGCCCAGGTGAGCATGCACACACAGCACCGGAGCGTTGTTTAACACCTCCGTACGGTAATTCACATTAGCGCCGCCCAGAACCAGCAGCCGGGACACCTACAGAGCATGCACGGGAGAAATAAACCTAATGCTGTGGAGCCAGAAACAAATGCACGGCCCATACGCTGTCAAAAAGGCAACTGCGTATTTTTCAGTTTACGAAACCTTTTGAGTCTCGAATACAAAAAAATGCTATTTTCTTGAATCTACATAATTGCAATTGATACGGTGGGGACTTTTTACACATTCTATTTATTTTATTTTTTTATAATTACCTCAACGACAGTAATTGTTATTTCAGTTGCTGTGACAAGAATTTTTCTATTAGCAAAATAAGTCAATCAGCATTGCATGAACAAACACATTTACTTTAAAGTATCTTTACTGAGAAGAACTAAACTAAACTATTGTTGAGAGAACTCAAATGTCTTCAAAAGTGCATCAAGTTGCCTTTTTTTTTTTTTTTTACGTTTTCTCATCTATTTATTGTTTACAGTGTAGAGTGGAGAAGCACCTTTATGTTGGGTGTGTAAAGGTTTCTGAGCGATGACAGAGCTGTGGATAAACTCTCTGTGCTGTATGACACCCACAGCCCCTGCAGGACTGATGAAGAAACTCCAACCTTCTTACTCAGTCCCTACAGTACGACACAACAAAAGCCTTAATGCATGAAAGCTCTGTTATTAAATGATGGCGATCTGTGCACGACTCTTACCTTGAATATGCGTGCTTTCAGGATATGGTGACCCAACTCAATTGTCTGCTGTCTGTTTAGTTTGTTTTCTTGTCTGGAGAACCAGAAAGCCAGAAGCGTATGGCCGTTCCTTTAAAAAACAAAAACAACATGTCAGAAACATGAAATACTTCAAGCTACAGTTTTCTGTGAAACTAGACCTGTCATAAAAACACATGAAGACATCATAATTTCTATCTCAGATTTCATAGAAAACCTTCAATATCTCAAATGGTATAGCATTTATATATTTGGAATTGTGACACAATGCTTTCATTCCTCTATTGTCAGCTGCTTTGGATAAATGTATCCGCTAAATGCATAAATGTAACAAAATCCTTAATTATAATTTTAAGAGGTTCTGTTTTTTTTTTAGTAATACTGATACACTATTATATTTTTATGAATGAATTTTATTTGTATATTTTCTGTTTTCACAGTTTTAGTAATTTTGTTGTTTTTGTCATTTTCTAACAGGTCTAAATATTTTTTTATTTTAGTAACTTAAACTAGATGAAAATGAGAAATGTTGATGACTAGCTGAAATAAAATAAGAGTAGCACTTTGCTTAAAGCCTTTTTGTATAATGCATTATAAAGGGTTATTAGAGGGTATGATGCATTATAATTTTTCATAATGTGCATTGTAATACATTATATCTTGTTGTAAATAATTATAACCATATTTAAAATGCATAGTGTAACAGTGAATTGATAAGTGTTATTATGTATTAACTGGTTAAAATTATTCATGAGATTGTACAATTCATTATAATGTGCATTACAAGGCATAATTAATGCATTAAAACTAATTTTATAATGCATTATATGTAAAGGCTTTATGTAAAGTGTTACCAAAATAAGTTTAAGATTTTTTAAATATTTTGTTTTATTTCAAGAAATGAAAATTTTTATATGCTTTTAATTTGAGTTACATTGATATTTATTCAGTATATAGATTTCACTATTTCCGGCACATTTCAGCACAATATATTTTTACGGCCTCTCTCTAAGCACTTTATTATTTTATCAATTTCGATCGAACTCTAATTCATATTTATTGACATGTTAGTGCATAAACCAATTTTTATACATACGAATGTACATATTAAATAAAACATGTCTTGAGTATTTAAACTTGCAGTTATCCTGTTTTACAGCTGAATGTGTGTCTGTTTAATTCAATAAAAATCATTTTGAGATTGTGTGGGTCATACAGTGATTTATTAGTGCAGGTATTAAATGTGACCCTGGAGCACAAAACCAGTCATAAGGAGAAATTGAGATTTATACAATAAATGTGCTTTCCATTGATGTATGGTTTGTTAGGATCGGACAATATTTGGCTGAGATACAACTATTTGAAAATCTGGAATCTGAGGGTGCAAAAAAATCTAAATATTGAGAAAATCATCTTTAAAGTTGTTCAAATTAAGTTCTTACCAATGCATATTACTAATCAAAAATTACGTTTTGATATATTTACAGTAGGACATTTACAAAATACATTCATGGAACATGATGTTTACTTAATATCCTAATGATTTTTGGCATAAAAGAAAAATGTATAATTTTGACCCATACAATGTATTGTTGGCTATTGCTACAAATATACCCCAGCGACTTAAGACTGCTTTTGTGCTGCAGGGTCACATATATGACTTAAAAAATGCTGGTTTGCTGGTTTTTAGATGCTTTAGTTAATCTAGGTGCCCAAAAATGACCATCACACCGTTTTAGGCTGTCGTAAACAGAAGAGTTTGTTGGTTTGTTCTGTTTCTCTACACAAAGCCAGTTTTTGCTGGTGTTCCAGTGCTTTCTGTCAGACCTGAGATCGCAGAGGAACTTGGTCTTCTCTCCCTCTTCTCTCCATATGAGCCACTCTCTGAAGGACGGGTGCACAAACATGCGAGTCCCATCCCGTCTCCTGACCAGGAACACCGACAGGTTCTCCATCCTCTGCTGGAAGTCGTCCCACTCCAGCGTTCCCTTCACCGAGCCGCTGTTGATGGCCTGGTAGATCTGCTCATCGGTGAGCGGATGCAGCGAAGCCAGGGCCACGTTGAGCAGCGGCAGGGCTCTGTCGAAGGACGATTGCGTGGGGAAGCGCATGTTACACTGCAGGAGGTAGACCTCGGCTAGACTGACCGGCACCACCTTGTAGTTGGAGCTCTTGAGCACCAGATAGCCGCGCTCGATCAGGTCAAAGGTGAGCTTCAGGTAGAGCAAGGAGCCCTGGCTGAGGGCCTTGAGGTGGGAGCTGAGCTTGCCGAAGCTGGTGTTGTCCATCTTGCCGTTGAGGGAGATGTTGTTCTGGATCTCTGCGCTGCTGTGGATGCGCTGAAGGATGTAGCTCTGCAGGTCGTGGTCGATGCTGTCGTTCTCCTCCAGAGCGTCCAGAGAGATTTGGTGGAAGGGCAGAGGTTTGGTGATTTCCTGCAAAGAAGGAAGGAGAGCTCATTGCTTTATGACGTGTTTAGTAAAGAAAGAAAAGTGCAATAAAATAATCTTTGGGTACACTTTATTTTGATAGTCCACTTTAGACATTCTACTAACTATTTGCAAGTACATGTCAACTTATTCTAACCCTAACCCTAGCAGTCTACTAATACTCTACTAATACTCTAATGAGAAGTCAACAGAATGTGTTAAAAAGACCATCAAAATAAAGTGAAACTAGTTTTTTTTAATGTTGAAGCAATGTTATCTTAATAGTGCAACCTAGTTATTGAAAGAAAAATGCATTAAAACTATTTAAAATTCATCCATTTCTGTAGTAATTGAATATTCTGACAAACAAAACAAAAGAAGTTTACTGACAAGCAAATAAAAAAAAACTGATTTATAACTGTAAAATCTTCAAATGATCAAGTTTCCTACGTCAACATACCAGGGGTTTGGGCCAAAAATGTCACTGAAACAAATTTCTACTTATTTTATTTCTAACATCTGTTAAAAATTTGGAATCAGTAAGAAACTGATACTTTTATTCAGCAAGGACGCATTAAATTGATCAAAAGTGAGAGTAAAGACATTTATAATGTTACAAAAGATTTCTATTTCAAATAAATGCTGTTCTTTTGAACTTTTTATTGATCTGTGAATCCTGAAAAATAAAATGTACCACTGTGTTCAACATTGATAATAATCAGAAATGTTTCTCGAGCAGCAGATCAGCATATTATACTGATTTAATGACTGCTAGTTGACATGTAGTTACTTACTGTTAGTAAGTGGACTATCAAAATAAAGTGTTACCTAATCTTTTTTTGCTAACACTTTATTGTGATGGTCCCTTTTGAGAATTCTGTTGACAATAAGTAACACTGCATCTACACGTCAACAAACTCTCGTTAGAGTATTAGTAGACCGTCTGCTTAATATCTGCTAACTCTTTATTGTGATGGTGTCCCAGCAGATATTCTGCTGACTATAAGTAATTTTGCAAGTACATGTCAACTTATTCTAACCCTAACCCTAGCAGTCTACTAATACTCTACTAATACTCTAATGAGAAGTCAACAGAATGTGTTAAAAAGACCATCAAAATAAAGTGAAACTAGTTTTTTTTAATGTTGAAGCAATGTTATCTTAATAGTGCAACCTAGTTATTGAAAGAAAAATGCATTAAAACTATTTAAAATTCATCCATTTCTGTAGTAATTGAATATTCTGACAAACAAAACAAAAGAAGTTTACTGACAAGCAAATAAAAAAAAACTGATTTATAACTGTAAAATCTTCAAATGATCAAGTTTCCTACGTCAACATAACAGGGCTTTGGGCCAAAAATGTCACTGAAACAAATTTCTACTTATTTTATTTCTAACATCTGTTAAAAATTTGGAATCAGTAAGAAACTGATACTTTTATTCAGCAAGGACGCATTAAATTGATCAAAAGTGAGAGAGTTGTCTCGGTTTTTAGGATTATGCAGCAGAGGTAGTGCCTACTCAAAAATAAAGAAAGAAAGAAATAGATAAAAAAATAATAAAAATAAATAATTGAGTACAAAAAAAATTTTTAAATCGCCATATTATATCAAACCATTTTTTATTTTTTTTGCAAGACCTTTGTTTGCGCAAAAAAATAGATAACTACAATACTGTTTAAAGGTTTGGGTTCAGAGAGAGAAATCAGCAAGGATGCATTAAAATGATCAAGATTTACTGTAAAAGTTTTCTATTAATAATAAATACTGTTATTAAATAAACAAAATAAAAAAATATGCACATAGAAAACAGTTATTTAAAATTCTAATAATATTTCACAATATTATGGTTTTTGCTGTATTTTTATAAATGCAACCTTGGTGAGCATAGACTTTCAAAAACATTAAAAACAAACTTTTTAACGACAGTGTGTGTGTGTGTGTCTGTGTGTGTGTGTGTGTGTAATATATTGTAAATATAAAACTAACAAAATGTTCATGTTACAAACAAATACAAACATTAATGTAATTAAACACAAGAAGTGAAATACAACTTTCTTTTTCACTCATACTTGTCCACATAAGTGTGTGGCTACTCCTGTTGAACTAGTTCATTCACAACTTAATGCATATTGCATAGCCTTCTGTTACATCACCATTCAGACAATTAACAAACAACTCTGTGATCAAGTTTGGCTAAAACATAACTCAACGTTTTTACCTACTATGGTGTAAAATAATGTGTCTCACTTATTGTCAAATGCTGTTCCTGCGTCTCTGCATGATAATTCAGTTCGATGTGCACTATTGTGGACTCCAGAGAAACGACTTACAAAAGCAAGAACAACAAACACCAGAAACCTCCCCTCGAGCTCCACAAACTCCAAAAGCTCTTACTGTTATTAAATAAATAAACAAAATAAAAAAATATTCACATAGAAAAGAGTTATTTAAAATTCTAATAATATTTCACAATATTATGGTTTTTGCTGTATTTTTATAAATGCAACCTTGGTGAGCAGAGACTTTCAAAAACATTAAAAACAAACTTTTTAACGACTGTGTGTGTGTGTGTTTGTGTGGGTGTCTGTGTGTGTGTGTGTGTGTGTGTGTGTGCACATATGTGTACTTAATGAGGTGTGATGGTTTAACGGGGAAGCTGCGGTCATTTGGGTCCAGTGGCACAGAGTGTGAATGCACAGAGAGCCAAAGGCTACACAAATCACAGCGCAGTGGAGGAGACCACAGAGAAATCAGAGATCACACGCAGAGGCCTGGCTGTGACCATCAACTATATTAGAATACTAATTCACTCATACAAATGTTTTAAAAGGACTTTAACCGTCCAGAAGGGTAGAACGTGAGACTTGATTATTAATGCATTGACTTAACTAGATCTAATAGCATGGCAAGGAAATTGCTTTCTGCCTGAATAAATATTTTATGAGGCGCACTGGCAAACCAACTTCTCTTTTTTAAACATATCTGCATAATGCAATAGCTGAGACCGCAACAGCAGATAAATATTTAATGAGGCTCACTGGCAAACTTACTTCTCTTTTTTAAACATATCTGCATAATGCAATAGCTGAGACCACGACAGCAAGCCTGCACAGGTTTAGATGGCCTTTTGTGTGCGAGCAGAAGCACTTCTACCGGTCAACAGCATCTATTGTGAGAAGATTGATGTGAGAAACTGTGTGTGTATGTGTGTGTGTGTGTGTGCGCGTGCGCGTGTGTGTGTGTGCGCGTGTGTGTGTGTGTGTGTGCGTGTGTGTGTGTGTGTATGTGTGTACCTGTGATGCAAGCCTCCTCATGGCCTCCTCCTGCCTCCTCCTCATTTCCGGAGTTCCAGGGCAACTTCCTCCTCCCAGTGTACCATGGGAAGTCTGCGGCTGTGTGAGAGGGATGCCCTCTCCATCTGACCACACACATGCAAGCAATCAATTACACTCAGTCCAGGCTCATTGGAAAAACATGCCTATGGTGACATTCTGTAAAAGGATATGTGTTTTCTTGTGACACTTTTCAAAGTGAAATGCCCAGTGACTGAAACAGATAAACATGAATCTGGCAATGGTTTATTACACTGGTTGTTGTATGTATTGCAGCAGTTCATAAATGAAATGTCCAGTGAGTGGAACTAAATGGTTAATGCTCTGTCACTTTTGAAAATAGCGTACCATCTACACTAACTCTGACCCTAAGCCTAACTGAGAGTGTTTACAAAAGCAAACATGAGATAAAAAGATGCATTTGCTGAAGCAATCATGTCATTTTATCTTGCTTCCACAAGTCTTCGAGCTCTTTTGACTGGTGTCTGACAGGTTTCATTCTCAAGCGCTTTTCATCACTAGTGTAATGCTGTACCGGGTGCGCTACCGAGCAAGTTTACTACGTAAGAAAAGCCAAATATATGGAGCTGGTTATGTGATGCAAACATCAAAATGTATTCGTTTACAAATAACGCACTGTGGTAAAAGTGCTTTGAGGCCATAACATACTATTGTGCACATAACTTGTGCAAAAATAAGCATTTATTAATCAATAATCTGCACCCGTAATTATAATTTGTGTGAAAAGTAATAAAAATTGTTGGTGTTTTACTGCCACTAGTGTTCATTCTGGAAACTGCAGTGAACTGTAGGTACAGGTTTTTTCCAGCTGATTGCAGCACAGAAGCACCGTGGCTGACAGACAGCATATGAAGTTTGGTCAGTACACTTTGCAAAAGTGACATACACTAATAATAAGCCTTACGCTTCGGAGACGCCTGTGGGCTGTCGGAGGCGATCTGTCGCATGCGGTTTCCATGGCAGCTGAGAGCCACGAGGCGCGAGATGATGGCGGTTTTGCCGTAGCCAATGCTGCCCACCAGAACCACGCCGCGATTGGTGGAAGAGTGGGCGGGGCGCAGGTAGGCGTCGACCTCCTGGAAGAGCCAATCACGGCCAGTGAACACAGTGTCCATGGTGATGCTGGGCACCTCGAACAGCAGCGGCTTCAGAGCGATGTCCTGCAGTCTGTACGGAGCGAACCGCACTGGGGTGGACAGAAAGTGCACAAAATCATCGATAAGTATGAAAAACACACAAAAACATCCTAACAAACAATCAACAGACACATACGCTCACAGAAAGACACATATCTAGGGCCCTATCAATGAGAATAATCAATATAATGAATAAAACATATAGTTAAATTACAAAAAAGTTACTAATTTGTTCATATTTTATACATTTATTTGATTAGACACTCTTTTTGATGATAAAATATCATTAGGATAGAACAGTTCTATACTTATTATAGATAACAATTGTTATATTACTGTATATTATGCATATTTTTATATATGTATATTTACATTATATTATGTGTTTTGTTATATTATTGATCTATATTATGATTCTATAACAGCAACAACATTTATTATTACTTATGATATTAACCATTAACATAATCATGCATATAAGATAGTAATATTATTTCAAATAATTTATTATATTATGTTATAATAATTCTAACTGTGATGATATTATTAATGATTATTATTCACTAGAAATACAATTATATAATCATACGTATAATATAGGTGATTTTATATATATATATATATATATATATGAAGAGTTCAGATGGAAAAGCCGTCTCTAAAATGAGTTTTTTTTTTTCTCCAGCTCATATGTTTATGTTCTGTTATTTCACTTTATTAATGAAAAGAACCTAATAAATTCAGCCTTGATGAGCAGAAGAAACTCATGATCCCAAACTTTTGACCGGCAGTGTATATATATACAATGTATAATATAATAAAATAAATAAATAATTTAAAAATTATAAAACTATTTGAAAAAAATAAAAAACTAGCAGAAATTAAATTAATTAATTAATTACAAAAATATTTTATAGGGCCCCAGATTTCCACACCTTCCACACATTCAACTCATTCATCCACATCCCGAAATACAGTACGATACAGTAATTCCAGAAGATCACAGACCACTCCTGACAGCACAGACGGGACAGAGATCGGCCTCGTCAGGAACACACACTTACGTGACTGAGACTGCCAGGCTTGGCTGTTAGCGGAGGCTGAGACACACACAGACAGGCGACAGGAGAGAGAGAGAGATCACTCCAGATCAAGCATGCAGCGAGGATAGCAGAGATCACGCCTCTGATTACTGTCTCAGCACATTCATATCACATCACCACTCTCATGATCCAAAGATCTCAAACCCAAAATATACACACTTGGCAACTGGCAAATGCAAGTAAAATAAAGCTTTTTTAAAAATGGTGAGAGTGATAGTCTGACTCGACCTCGACTTTTGTGACCAGCACAACTTCTACAGTACAAGTTTAGAATAATTACGATTTTTAAATGTTTTTAAAAGAAGTCTCTTCTGCTCACCAAGGCATTTATTTGATCAAAAATGCAGTAAAAACAGCTGTTTTCTATGTGAATATCTGTTAAGCTGTAATGTATTTCTGTGATGCGCAGCTGTATTTTCAGCATCATTACTCCAGTTTTCAGTGTCACATGATCTTCAGAAATCATAATAATATGCTGATTTGCTGCTCAACAAACATTTCTGATTATTATCAATTAGTAATGAGTGGTAAAAGAAACATCACAGTGATTTGAGCATTTGATATCATTGCTACAGTGTTAGTAAGGACTATATTATACACACAACTAAAGACACTGGATTATTGGCCGCTTCTTGAAACCGAGCGACTGGATGAGTGTGTCACGGCGCGGTACAGAAAACACACCGTGTAAACTGGGGTCTGGGTCCAAACGCAGGCTTTTATTAGACTGCAGGGGAAAAACAAAGTCAAAACAGAAAACAAACAGAGCTAAGACTCTGAGACACAGGCTTGCGACAAGGAAGGGAATCTGATGCAATACGGCCACGTAGAGCTTGCATCAGTCCACACATCACAGCTCGTA
>NW_015626872.1:2689184-2692105 GCF_001515625.1 Sinocyclocheilus rhinocerous
CACACACACATATATATATATATATATATATATATATATATGAAGAGTTCAGATGGAAAAGCCGTCTCTAAAATGAGTTTTTTTTTTTCTCCAGCTCATATGTTTATGTTCTGTTATTTCACTTTATTAATGAAAAGAACCTAATAAATTCAGCCTTGATGAGCAGAAGAAACTCATGATCCCAAACTTTTGACCGGCAGTGTATATATATACAATGTATAATATAATAAAATAAATAAATAATTTAAAAATTATAAAACTATTTGAAAAAAATAAAAAACTAGCAGAAATTAAATTAATTAATTAATTACAAAAATATTTTATAGGGCCCCAGATTTCCACACCTTCCACACATTCAACTCATTCATCCACATCCCGAAATACAGTACGATACAGTAATTCCAGAAGATCACAGACCACTCCTGACAGCACAGACGGGACAGAGATCGGCCTCGTCAGGAACACACACTTACGTGACTGAGACTGCCAGGCTTGGCTGTTAGCGGAGGCTGAGACACACACAGACAGGCGATAGGAGAGAGAGAGAGATCACTCCAGATCAAGCATGCAGCGAGGATAGCAGAGATCACGCCTCTGATTACTGTCTCAGCACATTCATATCACATCACCACTCTCATGATCCAAAGATCTCAAACCCAAAATATACACACTTGGCAACTGGCAAATGCAAGTAAAATAAAGCTTTTTTAAAAATGGTGAGAGTGATAGTCTGACTCGACCTCGACTTTTGTGACCAGCACAACTTCTACAGTACAAGTTTAGAATAATTACGATTTTTAAATGTTTTTAAAAGAAGTCTCTTCTGCTCACCAAGGCATTTATTTGATCAAAAATGCAGTAAAAACAGCTGTTTTCTATGTGAATATCTGTTAAGCTGTAATGTATTTCTGTGATGCGCAGCTGTATTTTCAGCATCATTACTCCAGTTTTCAGTGTCACATGATCTTCAGAAATCATAATAATATGCTGATTTGCTGCTCAACAAACATTTCTGATTATTATCAATTAGTAATGAGTGGTAAAAGAAACATCACAGTGATTTGAGCATTTGATATCATTGCTACAGTGTTAGTAAGGACTATATTATACACACAACTAAAGACACTGGATTATTGGCCGCTTCTTGAAACCGAGCGACTGGATGAGTGTGTCACGGCGCGGTACAGAAAACACACCGTGTAAACTGGGGTCTGGGTCCAAACGCAGGCTTTTATTAGACTGCAGGGGAAAAACAAAGTCAAAACAGAAAACAAACAGAGCTAAGACTCTGAGACACAGGCTTGCGACAAGGAAGGGAATCTGATGCAATACGGCCACGTAGAGCTTGCATCAGTCCACACATCACAGCTCGTACAATAATCATCATGACAGTAAAATGCTGCTAATCCAGTTAAGAGGTGAAATAAACTCACATACAGACGGCTAATCATGATGACTAGTACTGCGAGTGCTGAATTGAGAGGAGTGATGCACAGTAAATTGCTGCGTTTATGTTACTTTACAGGAATGTAATGAGTTAAGCTCTAAAGACTACATCACTGCAGCAGAGAAAATCATTTCAATCATCCCTCAGCTTTTCTTAAATGTTTGCAGTTAAAATAGGCCACTCTTATATATATATATTTTTTTTTTTTTTAACTTTTTTTTTTTTTTTTTATATATTCAAACGTTTGGGGTCAGAATGATTTTTTTTCACACTTTTATTCAGCAAGAGCTTACTAAATTGATCAAAAGTGACACTAAACATTTAAAATGTTACAAAGGATTTCTTTTTCAAATAAATGCTGTTATTTTGAACTTTTGATTCACCAAAAAAAAGTTTTCAACATTAATAATAATAAGAATTAGAAGTCACTGAAGACTGGAGTAATGATGCAGAAAGTTCAGATCTGATCACAGAAATCAATTAGTTTAGAGATAAATTAATAATATAGTCACATAGAAAACAGCTATTTTAAACTGTAATAACATTTCACAATATTACTGTTTTTACTGATCAGATAAATGCAGCCTTGCTGAGCAGATAAGTCTTCATTTAAAAACATAAAAACTTTCAACTCTAAGCCTTTGAACGGTAATTTACTGTTAACTGGTTTTACACAATCTTGATAGAAGTTATAAATATTGGATATTTTTGCAATTCAGTCACACTAGTCTAAAGTTAACACATCACTTAAACACATATTTTTGGCAAGACATTTTAAATACATATTTTTTTATGTTTCTGTTGCCCCATTACAGTTTTTCTCGATTGCTAACACACTATAACTGATTCGTTTGGCACAACTTTCCAAACCACTCATACAGTTCCTGAAACAAAGACACGTTTCTCAAAACTTTGAACACATTTCACCTGTTTTCACACACGCTCCAATTTGTTTTCAGCTGAACTCTACACAAGAACGGCATCATTTTGCACATTTTGCACAGGTTTAACCATGTTCTCATTTAGAAAACACAAACACACAATATAACTACCTCAAGAATCACAATATAAACTCAAACAGCACACATTTATCCATGTGTGAACATTAAGCAGCAAAACTGATGACACACAGGTCAGAATCTCAGGATGATATGAACAAGAGCACAGCTGATTATGTGATTTGGAAAATGAATCCTGATAGTGAGAGACAAAGAGGAAGAGGAGGGGGAAAGAAAACTGAAGGAGATGAGGCCAAAGCACATTTATTCCTGATGAAATACACAGCGCTGTAGTTGATCATGTATGGCTGTTGAGTTTAACTGCAGATGTTAGTGGCTGTCAGGACAATGGCTCCTCGAGGCGCTGGTTAATAATAAACCATATCATATTATGAGAGTCACCTTCGCGTTTTCTCTCCTGATCGTGAACTGGATGCAGTGAGAGCTATTTTAATTATTCACCAGGTGAGAGCGGC
>NW_015626872.1:2692357-2696775 GCF_001515625.1 Sinocyclocheilus rhinocerous
GTGTGTGTGTGTGTGTGTGTGTGTGTGAGTGTGTGTGAGTGTGTGTGTGAGTGTCTGGGGAAACAGAGGATTTGAGGTCACTCCAAGGCCCTGGTCTCCTAATTATCTGCTGGAGATGAAGGATGAGTGTGAGAGTATGAGGCCAGCGGAGGCCTGTGTGAAATCCGAGCGTGTGTAGCACCATGTTCGTGATCACTGAGATACTATGATAGGTTTTTATTTATATTTTAGATTAGTTTTTATTTAATTTTCCGTTTTTATTTTAAGTTAAACTTTTAGTAATTTTGTTGTGTTTTTGTCATTTTTACTGTTTTTAGTTTTTTTTAAAGTCTCTATAGTTTTTTATTCATTTTGTTTTAGCTATTTATTTTAGTACATCAAGTCACCAATCTTTTATGTATATATATATTTTTTTTTATTAAATACATTTAATTTATTTCAAGTAACAAAAATGAGTTTGTCTTTATGGTTTTAGTTTAACAGGTCAGATTTCTGTATTAGGTACTAATCAAATGAATGTGTTTGTGGACACAATAACTAGGGTTTATATTTTTAACATCAATAAATCCCAGTTGTTTCAGTCTGATACATTTTAACTGAATATAGTTTTTCCAAAGCTAGCCATATTTTTGTCACGGGCAGGGTGTTCCAGAGACCAGGCAGGAAGACGAAGATGACGAATAAACGGATATTTAATGACTTGACAACAGGGAATTCAGACAGGGTAAACATCCACATTCAGGGTAACATTCACAATAACCGACAAACTGGAATACAAGAGACAGGAACAGATGTAGGGCAGATAACGAGGGGCAGACAGGTGAGCACAATGAGGTGATTAACTAATAACGAGAACAGGAACAACCAAATAAGGACACAGAGGGAGAGACCACAATCAACAGTCCACAGGGGTGTGACAATTTTAGCCATGTTCATAGTTCATAACTGAGTAAATGTTATTTTCACAGTTAACAGATTTATGTTGATTCTAAGGATTTTGAATAAATGCATTTTGAAAATGATTATTTAAATAATTAATAATACATGTAAATATTTAATGTAAATAATTAATAATATACTGTTTTGTTTTTTTTGCAGAAATCTACCCGTTTAATTTATTTTTGACAAACAAATATGTATTACATACTTTTTTTTAAATGTTAAAACTATCTAAAATTTCCAAATGGATTGAAATGTTACATGTAATTCAAAAACATAAATCTTACATTTAAGCCTAAATATTATTTGGAGTGCCAAACAGGGCTATTTTAGTTAACTAAAACTAAAACCATATTTAAAAAAAAAAATCATTGACATAAATTAAATGCTAAAGATCATGGAATAGTTTATTATGAATTATTTGCATCTATTTGATTTAATTTAAAAAATCATATTTTCAAAATTCATTTATTCAAAATCCTTGGAATCAACATAAATCTCTTACCTGTGAGCAATTTTGTGAATAAACTATGAACATGGTTAAATATGACTAAGTAATATTCAGTTAGTTAAAATGTATGAGACTGAAACAACTGAGATTCACTTTATTAAGTACTATTACAGAAATCTGGCCCGTTTCATTCATGTGTGACTGACAGATACACATCACATCAGGTTTATTAGATTATGTTAAATAATCCAAATGGATGGAAATTTTATATGCAGTTCAAATATGTAAATCTTAAGTTTAGGTCTAAATGTGTTTGGGAGTGACACGGAAACACAGAGACAGACAGCAGATGCAGCGCTGTGAGTCTGTGAGAGAACGCAGTGATAAACGCTGATCTGTGGATGCTTTCTGAGCAGATCTATCACACTCACCTCGCAGGTCCTGCCCGGCCGTGTTCTGTCGTGTCATGCGCAGCGGAGCGTGTCTCTGATCATCCAGGTACACCAGGTCCTCCAGATGAGCCGAGCTGGTGGCTGATGGGACAGAAACACAGCTGGATGAAGACGAGCTCATCTGATGAATCAATCCATCTCATGAACACTTGACAATAAAACGTGCAACACACAACAACACTACCATTCATTTATTTATTTAACACACATACTTGTTTACATTTCAAATTTGCACATAACATACCTGTACGTACAAAATTGTCTATTTTGTATATTTGTATATTATTCTTTCTATTATCAGTGTCTTGTCTTGTCACTGTCATTCTGTTGCACTGTGGAGCTTCTGTCACTAAAACAAATTCCTCGTATGTGTAAACATACCTGGCAATAAAGCTCATTCTGATCCTGATTCTAATCCTGATTCTGATCCTGATTCTGATTCTGATCCTGATCCTGATTCTGATTCTGATTCTGATCCTGATCCTGATTGAGATACAAACATTTAGAGACAGATTACAAAAAATGTAAGCATTTAATTCATAAAATTTCAATGTAAACCTAATAAGCTAATGCTGAACAACAGCTTTTTAAACAGGTAAGTCCCCTCCAACATGCGTAAATATGAACTAGATCAACGTTTTTCCCACGACAGGCGGCCGTGCAGGTTTAAATGCTTTCTATGAGCCAAACACAGAATGTAGAAACTAACTCACCTCATCTAAATACAGTATTCACAACCTTTCAACATGAAACCAAGAAATGAGACCTACACTTTCCCTGCTTCTCTCCACAGCTTCTCAAATGTTTGTATATACGTCGCCAGTTAAAGGGTTAACTTCCAATCAGAACATCCTAGCAACTGCATAGCAACCGCTTAGAACACTATATCAAATATATCAGAGCTGGGCAGATTACTTACAAATTGTAGTCCGTTACTGATTTCAAATTACATGACAAAAACTGTAGTTAGTAATGTAATCCATTATATTACACATTTTAGGTAATATAATCAGATTACTTTTTGTTTACTTTTAGATTAGTTTTGTATGTAATCTACAAGTAATCGTGTAATCAATAAAAAGTAATTGTAGTCTGATTACGAGTACTTTAAAATGTAATCTAATTAAGTACTTAAATTTTGGAATCTGATTACATAATCTTGATTACATGTAATCAGTTACTTTCTCAGCCTTGAAAAACTGCAAGGAGTACCCTAGCAACTGTGTAGCAATACACATGCAACCATCAGAATACCCTAGCAACCGCATAGCAACTGCCCAATATCTGTAATATAAAGACTGTTTGAGAAAAAACAAGAATTTAAGAAAGGAGCATTAGTGTGTGAATGCATGAAAGAAATACTTGAAAAAACAGATTAACAATCTCACAATTTGGATTTTTATTCTCATAATTCTGAGGTTTTATGTAACTCGCAATAGCGAGTTAACATCTCGCAGTTCTGAGACTTTATACCTTCTGCAAAATACAAACTCAGAACTGTGAGATATACTCAGAATTGAGAAAGTCAGAAACATGAGCTAAAACCTCGAAATTAACTTGTTTTTTATTCCTTAACTGAAACAAGAAAACAGATTTGGAAGGTGTAAAAAAAAAAGTCAGAATTATTAGTTTATATTTACCAGTTCTGACTTTTTTCTTAGAATTTCGAGAAACAAAGTCAGAATTGCGAGATAAAAAGTCAGAATGACCATTTTTTACTTTTTTATTCCAAGGAAGAAATTGGTTTTAAAGTAGATTGGAAGGTGTAAAAAAAATTTTTTACCAGTTCTGACTTTTTTCTTAGAATTTCGAGAAACAAAGTCAGAATTGCGAGATAAAAAGTCAGAATGACCATTTTTTACTTTTTTATTCCAAGGAAGAAATTGGTTTTAAAGTAGCTCTACAGAAAATGCTTGTACAAATAAATAAAACAACACAATAAAACAAGACTGTTAAGGTATCAAATATGAAGTTTTGACACGAAAACCAATGGTGTTTGACGTTATTAATACCCAACCTGTGCCATAAGTGGATTACAAAATGATCCAAGTCATATGAACCACTTTTATGGTGCTTTTAAAGCGCATCATTATTATGATTAATATATACTCAGTATATTGTTGTTGTCATTATCAGTCATATTTTCATTATATAATGATGAAATAATCATGACAGTCTTTACTGTAGCTCAAACCCGTCTGAGAGCACAACTGTAGTTTTCTGAGAGAGACTTTTGTAGTTTTTGGAGGCAGTGTGTGTTACTTTCAGCTCAATGGTTATTTTTGACAAGGATGACATATTCCACAGAGCTCAAGGAGTCTTCTCAGAATGACTTTGTGTGAGTGGACGTCTCATTGTAAATGCATCAGATGAAATAGAAAGGGTTCTCTACAAAAAAAATAAAGTAATCACGTTGAAATTGATTTTGGGTGTGCTTGTGTGTGTTATCATCATGTGTGCTCGTGTGTATATGACAAGACAGCCTTGTTCTGAGATAATATGTTTAAAATTGAGTTTGAGTGTGTGAAGACGTGTGTGTGTGTGTGTGTGTGTGTGAGTGAGTGAGTGAGTGAGTG
>NW_015626872.1:2697078-2706338 GCF_001515625.1 Sinocyclocheilus rhinocerous
TGTGTGTGTGTATGTGTGTGTGTGGAGCTACAGCTGCATCTTATTCCACAAAACCGCAGGTGAACGAATCTGAGGTTATGCTCGCAGTGAGACGGGAAAACAAGCAATTACAGCAGCCTTCCAATAGAATTAAAGACGCTCTGTTCTCACGAGGAGCTTCCAGTGCATTACAATCGAGCTGAGGCTGAGCCGCCCTTACTGGACCAGTCAGGGTCTTGTTATGCAATATGGGAAATACAAATGTAATAGAAATTATTCCAGCCAAACAACACAGCCTGGCTTTGTTCGGTGTGAGATAAAGGGCTAATTCACACAAAAAATTAAGGTTTTGTCATAATTTAATCACCCTCATGTTATTCCCAACCCGTATGACTTTATTTCTTCCAAGGAACACAAAAGAAATGTCGTTTCTATCCGCTGAAAATAAATGTGGACAAGCACGGTCAAGCTCCCAAAAGGTTATTATTGTTAACTAAACTATTACAAACATTTTAATGATTGAAATAAATCTGAAACAAATGATAAATATTAGATGAAAAACTAATAAATAAAAATATAAAAAAATAATAAAAAGTAAAGATAAAATAAATAAAATAAAAAATAAAGAAAAGGTAATAAACTAATAAATTAATTAATTAATAGAGATGTTGTCTTGGCAACTTACGGAAATAAGTTTAATTTGAAGCAGTAAAATTACTAACTGAACAAAAAGTAAAACTGAAATAAAAATAAATTAAACGTAAATAGCAATATTTAAGAAAAATTGCACAATATAAAATTACAAAAAAAATTAACTAAAATCATGCTTTTATAATAGCAATATTGATTTGCTGCTCAAGAAACATTTCTGAATATTATCAATGTTGAAAACAGTCATGCTGCCCAATATTTTTCTGGATTTTTTCCAGGAGTCTTTGATGAGTAGAAAATTCACAACAACAGCATTTATTTTAAATAGATTTTTTTGTAACATTTAAAAAGTATTTACTGTCACACAATAAGTTTAATGCATCCTTGCTGAATAAAAGTGTTAATTTCTTTAAAAATGAATCTTCTAGCTCTCATATGGCTTTGGAATAAGTTGGGAATAGATGTCATTTGTAGAAGCCAGCAGCCCCATTCACTTTCACTGTATGGAAAAGAGCAGCCTAGACATTCTGCTAAACATCTTCTTTTGTGTTCCACGAGCGACAGGGTTTGTAGTGATATGAATGAATGTAAACAATGCTGGCATTTTTTTATTTTCACGTGACCTATCCCTTTAAGCTCGGGTTTTCTTGTGTTACGTCACACATTCTCTTCTAGAAACCTCTAATTAGGACGTTCACATGTCTTCAGTGTCTCCCACAACACAAGACCTCTACAACATTACATAATCTACAATCTGCACTCCTCCGGCTCCATTCACACCTCCTCATCTCTGAGTTTTCTGAGTGTTCGGTTTCTCTGTGCGGATGAGGATCTGGGGTTTGAGATGCTTTGATCTCCTCTGGCGCTGGAGCTCAGCCAATCAGCAGCCAGCATTCTCTCTCTCGCTCCAGTCCTTTACCTGCCATTATTCTCACACTGTTTTCTTTCATCCCCCTCTCCTTCCTCTTATTCATTCCTCGTTACATCATTTGGGTTGATAGTGAGTATTTCTCGCTCTCTCTTTTTCACTGAGATCATCACTTACCTCAGTACGTTATTTATATCGCTGCCCTTTCATCTTTCTTTTTTAGACTTTCATTTTTTTTTCCTACACATCTCTCGTTCGGACGAGATTTGTTTTCTAAGCGATGTTTGAGTTGCAATGATTAAGCGACGACTACTGATACAAATGATCTCTGTACACTGCAAAAATTATATTCTTAGTATTTTTGTCCTGTTTTTCTGTACAAATATCTAATCAAAACACATTTTCTCTAGAAGCAAAATGACTTGAAGGAACAGTTCATCCACAAGTGAAAAACTGCTGAAAACTGACTCACCCTCAGGCCATGCATGATCAGAGTGAGTTTGTTTCTTCATCAGGTTTGTAGAAATGTAGCATTGCATCAGTGTCTCAGCAATGGATGCTCTAAGAAAGAGATGGCTCTTTGACTGAATGGTTCTTCTATAACATCGCTGTGAAGAACCTTTTAAGCACCGCTATTTTTGAGAGTGTGGGCTACTAAAATAAACAAAAACAATAGACTAGACCTATTAGTAATAAATACCACATTAATAATAAATATTAAATAAATGGTTAAAATGCAATCTATAACGCTGTTTTAGCTGTTAAGAAAACACAGCAAGAAAATAGATATTCATGTATTAATAATAAATACCAAAACTATACCAAAACATAAATATGGATCACCTTTATGTTATTTTATTTTATTATTTTATTATTTTTTTTAGCTCTACAACTTTAGTCTTCATTCAGTTGAATATATATAGAAAGAGCAGCCATAATAATCTTTTGTGTTACACAGAACAAAGTCTTACGGGTGTAACAAAGGTCCTGGCGATGAACAAATAATGACAGAATTGTCATTTGTGTGTTAACTTAAATTCTGTAGCTATTCATCACAGAAACATTCCTCTTTAGATGACAGTATATTATCCAGGCCGACCTGCACAGCTTGCCTCAGTCAGGTTTGCAATACGATTAATGTTCAGAGCAGCTGCATCACTCCTGATCACAAGCGTGAATACCAGCCATTTTCTCCATTAAGAAATAATCTTTAATATCACTTGCCCTTCCGAGAGCCACTTTCTTTTGAGATAACCATAACTCATTGCTCTCTCACTCTCTCTCTCCTAAAAACGCTTCTTCTCATAAATACAACAATGCTGATTACTTGGACAATAACACAATCAGCCAGCAATGAAGAGGCACGGCGTTATATAAGAAACATATCAACATCATCGGACAGATTTAGCTTTTACTTCAGGGAGCGAGTGCTACTCCATCATTACCGCCGCTATTAGACGCCTCTTATCTCCTGTTAGCGCAGAGCTGAAACATGCGGTCTGTGACCCGGCTGATTCAGTTTGATGGCTCTGAGCGGCTGCAGACGGATGAGATAGTTCTGACCCGACTGAAGCATTAACCTGGACACCAGGGCCAGCCGTCATTCAGAACCAATCAAGAACACCTTTCAAACTCCTTCTGAACTGAGTTTAAATGTGAGGAAGCTGACTTAAAATAGATGACATTTAAAGAAACATTTAATTTTTCAGTATAAATTACCAATGAACATGTGATCATATAACATATTATAACATAACCTATTAAAAAAATATATATATATATATTTTTTATAAATTAAATAATAAATTATTATACATTTTATAAATTATAAATTATAATATATGATGGACGGACGGACGGCTGGACGGATGGATGGATCGACGGATGGATGGATGGATGAATGGATGGATGGACGGATGGATAGACGGATGGACGGACGGATGGATGAACGAATGGATGGATGGACGGATGGATAGACGGATGGACGGACGGATGGATGAACGAATGGATGGATGGACGGATGGATAGACGGATGGACGGACGGATGGATGAACGAATGGATGGATGGACGGATGGATAGACGGATGGACGGACGGATGGATGAACGAATGGATGGATGGACGGATGGATAGACGGATGGACGGACGGATGGATGAACGAATGGATGGATGGACGGATGGATAGACGGATGGACGGACGGATGGATGAACGAATGGATGGATGGACGGATGGATAGACGGATGGACGGACGGATGGATGAACGAATGGATGGATGGACGGATGGATAGACGGATGGACGGACGGATGGATGAACGAATGGATGGATGGACGGATGGATAGACGGATGGACGGACGGATGGATGAACGAATGGATGGATGGACGGATGGATAGACGGATGGACGGACGGATGGATGAACGAATGGATGGATGGACGGATGGATAGACGGATGGACGGACGGATGGATGAACGAATGGATGGATGGACGGATGGATAGACGGATGGACGGACGGATGGATGAACGAATGGATGGATGGACGGATGGATAGACGGATGGACGGACGGATGGATGAACGAATGGATGGATGGACGGATGGATAGACGGATGGACGGACGGATGGATGAACGAATGGATGGATGGACGGATGGATAGACGGATGGACGGACGGATGGATGAACGAATGGATGGATGGACGGATGGATAGACGGATGGACGGACGGATGGATGAACGAATGGATGGATGGACGGATGGATAGACGGATGGACGGACGGATGGATGAACGAATGGATGGATGGACGGATGGATAGACGGATGGACGGACGGATGGATGAACGAATGGATGGATGGACGGATGGATAGACGGATGGACGGACGGATGGATGAACGAATGGATGGATGGACGGATGGATAGACGGATGGACGGACGGATGGATGAACGAATGGATGGATGGACGGATGGATAGACGGATGGACGGACGGATGGATGAACGAATGGATGGATGGACGGATGGATAGACGGATGGACGGACGGATGGATGAACGAATGGATGGATGGACGGATGGATAGACGGATGGACGGACGGATGGATGAACGAATGGATGGATGGACGGATGGATAGACGGATGGACGGACGGATGGATGAACGAATGGATGGATGGACGGATGGATAGACGGATGGACGGACGGATGGATGAACGAATGGATGGATGGACGGATGGATAGACGGATGGACGGACGGATGGATGAACGAATGGATGGATGGACGGATGGATAGACGGATGGACGGACGGATGGATGAACGAATGGATGGATGGACGGATGGATAGACGGATGGACGGACGGATGGATGAACGAATGGATGGATGGACGGATGGATAGACGGATGGACGGACGGATGGATGAACGAATGGATGGATGGACGGATGGATAGACGGATGGACGGACGGATGGATGAACGAATGGATGGATGGACGGATGGATAGACGGATGGACGGACGGATGGATGAACGAATGGATGGATGGACGGATGGATAGACGGATGGACGGACGGATGGATGAACGAATGGATGGATGGACGGATGGATAGACGGATGGACGGACGGATGGATGAACGAATGGATGGATGGACGGATGGATAGACGGATGGACGGACGGATGGATGAACGAATGGATGGATGGACGGATGGATAGACGGATGGACGGACGGATGGATGAACGAATGGATGGATGGACGGATGGATAGACGGATGGACGGACGGATGGATGAACGAATGGATGGATGGACGGATGGATAGACGGATGGACGGACGGATGGATGAACGAATGGATGGATGGACGGATGGATAGACGGATGGACGGACGGATGGATGAACGAATGGATGGATGGACGGATGGATAGACGGATGGACGGACGGATGGATGAACGAATGGATGGATGGACGGATGGATAGACGGATGGACGGACGGATGGATGAACGAATGGATGGATGGACGGATGGATAGACGGATGGACGGACGGATGGATGAACGAATGGATGGATGGACGGATGGATAGACGGATGGACGGACGGATGGATGAACGAATGGATGGATGGACGGATGGATAGACGGATGGACGGACGGATGGATGAACGAATGGATGGATGGACGGATGGATAGACGGATGGACGGACGGATGGATGAACGAATGGATGGATGGACGGATGGATAGACGGATGGACGGACGGATGGATGAACGAATGGATGGATGGACGGATGGATAGACGGATGGACGGACGGATGGATGAACGAATGGATGGATGGACGGATGGATAGACGGATGGACGGACGGATGGATGAACGAATGGATGGATGGACGGATGGATAGACGGATGGACGGACGGATGGATGAACGAATGGATGGATGGACGGATGGATAGACGGATGGACGGACGGATGGATGAACGAATGGATGGATGGACGGATGGATAGACGGATGGACGGACGGATGGATGAACGAATGGATGGATGGACGGATGGATAGACGGATGGACGGACGGATGGATGAACGAATGGATGGATGGACGGATGGATGGATGGATGGATGGATGGACGGACGGATGGATGGAAGGATGGACGGATGGATGAACAGATGGATGGATGGACGGACGGACGGACGGACGGACGGATGGATGGATGGATGGACGGATAGATAGATAGATAGATAGATAGATAGATAGATATTAGAAGATAGAATTAAATTAAATTAATATTATCATTATTATATATTCCAATATGAATACTAAAACATTAAAAGTCAATTATAAATAAATGTTAAATATTCATAAAGTTAGTAATAGAAATTGAATGAAATTTGATCAATTGTATATATTTCATAACCTTTAATAAATTAACTCTCATTCTATGAACCAAGCAAACTTGCAAGAGGAAAACGTTGACAGCTGTTCTAGTGTATTTTGTTGTTGTGTGACTTGAATTTCATTTCATTGCAATTCCAATTCAGCATCCTGTGGTTTGTGGTCAATTCAATTCAAATTCCAAAAGTCATGAACTGTAACAGAGCCGAATCCCGATTCTCATATTCTGAATGTCAGCCAGCCCTGTACGACACGTTTGAGTAATCTACATGAGTGAGTTTGGGCTGTGCGCAGGAAGCTGTTCCCTAAGCAGCGGGATTGTTCTGTGCATCGAGCGGCACAACAGGAAATCACATGACCGTTGATCAAGAGAACCTCACCTGGGGGAGGCGGGGCTTCACTCACCTGCCACTGAGTTGGGGCGGGGCATGATGTAGAGGGGGGCGGAGTGAGTGGAGCAGTGGGCGGAGCCGGGCTCGGGGATCTTGTTGAGGCTGTAGGTGGAGGCGGTCATGTTCTCATCCACGCGGTACAGACTGGAGTCCAGAGTGGATCTGTGCGAGTGCCAGAGTTTCAGGCTGCTGCCTCGAGAGCCATCCCCGTGCTTCCCTCTCCTGTCCATCGGCTCCGAGTAACTGGTCAGGGTGGCTGGGAAAAGAGGAGACAAGCTGTCAAGATCAGGTCAGAAAGTTCTGCTAGAACGGATCAGTTCCCCAGAGGACTGTGAGTAGGGTTACCGTATGAAAAGTGATTGCACCAATTAAGCTCCTGCAGAAGCGCTCAGCTTTACGAGCATCGTTTGGCTTGATTTTCAGCGCATGGTCTTTAGATATGCTTTAGAGCCTAAAAAATATCTTGCAGCCCTGATGAGCAGAAGAGACTTCTTTTAGAAACCCCAGCTCACAGGTAAGCCCAGGGCAGGGACTCACCGATGATGCCGCTGTCTCTGCTCTCCAGGGTGGAGGTGGGGCTGCTGAAGGCCTGTCCCGGAGCAGCAGGAGGAAGGGTGGAGCAGGGGCTGCAGGCGGGGGGCGAGGCGGTGCTGCTGGTCAGAGTGGAGCACGGACTCATCCTCCCGCTCACTCCTAAACCCTGCACACACACCTGTACTCTCAGTGCGGCTCATCAGTTCATCTCTGTCCTGCCCATCATTACCATCAAACATCACGACAGACAAAACACTCACAAGCACTTAAGATCAGAGTGACAGTCCACACACACACACACACACACACACACACGCACATGCACACGCACACGCACTCTCTCTCACACACACAATCATGTTTGTTTCTGTGAATTGTGGGGCTTTCCATAGACTTCTACTTACCTAACCCTTTTTTCTGACCAAACAATATTTTCTATCCCCTAACCCTAAACCTACTCCTTTACTGACACAGTAACTAGGGTTTGAAGAATGACTGGGTATTATATTTAAGCCATTAAGTCATTTGCAGACATGCAATTGTCCCATAAAACAGTGACAAATGCACTTACAATTTAGAGATTATTAAGTCTGATTCAAAAATGGGCCATAGCTATTGATAAAAATCTGTAATATTATATTATTATTATAGTACAAACAGTACTGTTTTACAGCGTGTTTAGGAATAATAAGAATCACAGAAACACTAAAAAGTAAAACATCTGGAAATGACAAAATGTGTTTAATTGTCATGAAAATAACATCACAATAAATTAAATCTTCAAAAAAAAAATGTCACTTTTCTTAATATGTTGTCATTTCTAATATTTCAGGGTGAAACAGGTGAGATTGGGCCTTTCTGAGCATCTTCTGCATCTTAAGGAGGTGTGTATTTACTGCAGGAGGTGAGGATGAATAACTGACCTGTGAGTCATCAGGCTCATCCATGCTGTACTGCGGCCCTTGAGACCCCTCGCTCACTTTTTCTCCGAGTAGGAAGCCGAGACGAGTCATCAATGTGTTCGCTGCCTCGTCCAGTGAGGGGGGGGGGCCGAGATCCAGACCTAACCCCCGTAAAGAGAGAGAGAGACAGAGAGAATGAAATTAAGTCAAGTATGAAGTGAAACTAGCTAACTAGCTCACCACAATTGAAAAAGTTAATTATGAGCCTCACATCTTCCGCTGCTCGTGTCAACTATATCATAATTATGGACTCCACATGAAAATGCAATAATTCAGTAAGTGATTTCCCACAGATCTTAAATGACAGCTCACCCTCAGAGTCCATCAATCTCTCTCTGTGTTCTCTCTGTGTAAAATCAGCCTGCGCTCTTTCTGCAGAGCTGCTGCGTGACGACATACAGAGACGAGACCGACAGACACAGACTACATCAACCGGCTCACACCGCGCTATATCACCAGCTCACAGACAGACGGAGAGATAGAAAAGCTACGATTGTCAAGAAGACACACCGATAAAACTGCTGAAAGAGGGACGAGTTTCATTCTGAGGTGATTTCAGCATTACTGTCAGAGAAAAACAACAGAATGAACAAACGATAGAAGGAATAAACGATAAACACTGAAGCATATACTGTACTCTACTTCCTATAATCAGATATTTAATAGCAATAGTACCGTATTTTTTTATATTACTGAATATCAGCATATTGAGAGCAGCTAAAAAAGCATCACAAACTATAGAAGACTATAGAACGATATAGACGGATGGACGGATAGATAGACAGACAGACAGACAGACAGACAGACAGATAGATAGATAGATAGATGATAAGTTTAGTCACGCCAGCATAACGCAAACACAACGAGAGAGGAGTTTAACAATCTCATGCTCATTCACAGAAAACAGCAGAAACACTCTCACACACACACACACACACACACACACACTCACTCTCACTCACACACTCACTCTCACACACTCTCACACACACACACTCACTCACTCACACACTCAC
>NW_015626872.1:2708535-2724764 GCF_001515625.1 Sinocyclocheilus rhinocerous
TCACACACACTCTCACACACTCTCACACACACTCACACACACACACCATGGTAACCGGGGGAGGAGGACAGGAGCTCCAGCAGGTACTTGTGCACATTCTCCAGATAAACAATGACACATCCATTTACATCTGAACCTGCATCACAGCCGCAAAATGCCCAAATCTTTCACATATGAAACATATTTGTATTCTGTTGCTGATAAAAAGCATACAAACAAAGTTGCAGCAACTGTGTGGCTTCAAAATATAAAGTATGAGTCATTTAGACTCTGAGGTCGGTTTTTCAGGTGCAGTTTTGGAGGTTAACAAAGTGAATGATTGCATGGACATTTTTTTAAAAATATCTATAAATATATTATGCTTCACAAAAAAAAAAAAATCATAGGTGCAGTGTTTTTGTTACTTGAAATAAAATAAATATGAACTGAAATAAAATAATTTCAGCTAGTTGTCAGGAAAATATTTATCATTTTCATTTAGTTTAACTTGATGTACTAAAATTAATTTAAAATTTTTTTTTTTAAAATATACAGACATATAAAATGACAAAAACACAACAAAATTACTAAAAATGTTAATTCAAAAGAACAATGTAATACAAAATATTATATTTTATAATTTTCTTCAGCTAATTGCCAAGGCAATATTTGCAGTTTTTCATTCTGTTTAACTGTACGTACTACAACTAAACTAAAACTAAAATAAACATTTAAAAAAGATACAGAAATTAAACAAACTTATAAAGATGACAAAAGCACACAGCAAATTCACTAAAACTTTTACTAGAATAAAAAAGAGGAACATAAAATAATCTTTTATATCAGCTAGTTGCCAAGACAATATTTCTCATTTTCAGTCAGTTTACCTTGATGTACTAAAATAAATAAGACTAAAACTAAAATAAAAATGAATAAAAACTATACAAACTTTAAAAAAAACACACACACACACAACTGAAAAACACAAATGACAAAAACACAACAAAATCACTACAATTTTAGCTAAAATTAAAAAGCAAAAAAAGCAACATAAACATAAAAATATAAGTAATAATTAAATAAAAATAAAAATGAATTGATAATATTAATAAAAATTCCATCACAGTTATGCTAAAAGAACACTGATCTCATGTAAATTGAAAACTGTCGAGTGTTTATAAGGTTTCATGTGTCACGGCTCCTTCAGTCAGATATGTATCTTAACTATTTAGAATCTCCTATTAAATATTGTTCAATATTTCAGTGATCTTGAAGCCCATTCACTTAACGCTGATTGCAGCACGCTTTACACGCTTGTGTCAAAACCAGCACAAAGACTGGGGCCAAACGCTTCTTCTCAAATCTTCTTTCAAACACTTCAAGACTACTTTTAAGTTTCATTCAAAACCCACTAAAACATACTGCTCAACAATATAAATGAATAAATAAATAAGCACAATTTTTCCCAAAAAAGTCAAATAAAAGTCAGCTTATATCAACTGGTATTCACTTGCATTACTTGAAGACTATTTTTAAGTTCTATTAAAAGCCACTAAAAACTCCTGTAGCGCTCAAATAATGATCATAATAATAAAAATGTACAAACAAATAAATAAAAAGTAACTTAGTAACTGATATCCCTTATCTTTCAGATGTCTGTATGTCAAGGCAAAAACTGTTTTCAAATAATAATAGTAAAAAGATACAAATGTATAACTAAACACCACTTTTAGACTATTTTACATTCTATTAAAAGCACGATAAAAACTCCTGTTTAAAGCATAAATCAATCAATTAATCAAATAAATTAATAAACAAAAATAAATAAACAAATAAATAAAAATTTAAACAATATATATATAAATAAATAAATATAAATAATTAAATACATAAATACATGAATAAATAAATAAACAAATAAAAATAAATAAATATAAATAAATACATGAATGAATGAATGAATGAATGAATAAATAAATAACAGCTGGTATCACTTGTCTTTGAGATGTCTTTCCTTCCAGATGAAGACTTTTTAAACAATCAGACAAACAAATAAATAAATAAATAAAGTCACAAATAAATAACGTCAACTTATATTACCTTTTAAAGATTACTTTCTTTCCAGGAGAAGACTGTTTCTATTTAAAGCCACTAAAAATTCCTGTTTAATTCAATAATTAAAAATGTAATAATAAATAGAAAATAAATATTTTCACCAGTTCTTTTCAAAAAGGGCACATTATATCAAGTGCTATCACTTGTATCGCCTTTTAAGAATGAATGGCGAACTGATACAATCTTGACTCCTGGAAAATTAGTAGATGCTAATCAGACCGTGGCCAAATATATGAGGACACTCAAACACCAAAGCCATACGTGCCTGTCGTGCATTTCATTTCAAACGCATTAGAGCTGGATGCTGTGGGGATTTGTTCTCATTCAGACATTTAAGTAAAATCCCATTCATTTCCTCCACAGGGAACTGATTGTGAATGATAGCATATAAACCTGTTACGAGCTACGAGGTTGTTAATCGATGATGATATATGCTTTTGTTGCAGCTGTCAGTCCAAATGATACTTTTTAAAATAATCAGTGGAATTCCTAGTGAAAACTACATTACCCATGATCCCGCAACAAAGTCTCCACCAATCAGAGAATCAAAACATGGAAGTCCCGCCCACTCCCCTGCAAATGACTAATCTCGCTACAACATCAGACTACTTAAATATTGGTATAAACATGCATACTTTGCAATGAATGTAAAATATGTTGTTTCTATACTGTACACACAACCAACAGCTTTGAATCAACAGTTTTATATTTCTCTGTCATTTGTAATTCACAATGCTTGGCATTGTAGGTCTTTCCCTCATTAAAGCTCATGTACCTTTGTTTTTTTGTCTGATTTTAAAAAAAGTTACGAGAAAAAAATTATGAGATGTAAACTCAGTTGCAAGAAAAAAAAATCAGAATTGTGTGATGATAAAAAGCCACGATTACCTTTTAAATTTTTTATTCAGTTGCGGAAACAGGCTTCTATGAGGTAGCTAAACATTGAATGTTTAAAAACTATTTTGTGGTAGAAATTTTAATCAGACAATGATAATATATCCAGTGCTGTATTAAAAAGGTATTCAGCTTCAAATGTAACTGTTTTGAATTGAAACAGCATTTATAATTTACATGATTCATGTAATGCGTTTCGTAATTAATGTAACTAATATGCCCTTTTTAGTATATATGACATATGATTAAGAGTGGTTGCATGCATATTTTAAAATAAAAATATCATTTGCAAATAATGTTTAAATGCATTACTTTTAACTCAGTATCATTGGAAACTTGTGTGCACGGTGACACAGCAAGTTTACTACATCAGAAAAGACAAACATATGGAGCTGCTTATGAGATGCAAACATCAAAAAAACCATGCACTAAGTGTTTTGAGGTCATGACACCTCTTGAGTACTGTGCCAGAAGCTGCGTGAAAAGTTGTTGGTGTTTTACTGACACTAGTGTTCATTTCAGCTGGAAATTTTCTAATATTACATCGAGTTTTGAGTATGCGTTAGATAAGTGCTTATTTAAATTCAATTATGTGTACGTTGCATATGCTATCATTAAATTACATCAGCCACCATGCTCTCTAGATATCCGTACTGGCATCGGCATCAGTCAAATCCATCTACAGTATATAGAACTACATTTATTATCTATCTGCGTACGAAGAGAATCGATGTAAACGCACACGTATGCTGGCCAGTGGAAGCGGAGCTGCGTAGCATGAGTGTTAGCTGTGGGGAAAGATCCAACACACTGTTAATCCCACGGCTCTGTTTTGTAAGCAAATCATTATCGAGACTATTAATGGCACACTGCAGAATTCTCCCTTCCTCCCTCTCTCTCTCTGTCCTTCTCTTGCTCCCACTCAGTCTCTCTTTTCAGTCCATTTCTCCCACCTTCTCCACCTCCATTTCTCTCCGTCTGTTTTCGGGGAACCTTTTTAATACTCGGCTTCATTTTTTCCTCCCTCTTTCTCTGTTCCAAACCCTCGTGAGCTGCCTACGGAGCTCCCGACGTGAAAGCTGATCTTAATGATGCTGACTCGCAAGAGATCTTGTTTTAGCCAAATTGTAAGGGAGCAATGAATGTATTCTTCACAGGGAAGCCAATCCCATAATGCACTGCAATGAGCTCTGTGAAAATTGCTATACAATTATTATAAACCTATAATTCATTGAATATTAAAGTGGATAAACTCTATTGAAATCAATTGAGTCTCTCATGCAGAGCACTACCTGTGCTGTGTGTGGAGTTGCTGACTATGTAGAGTGATCCAAATTAGCCATTACTTATTCAGAACACTTTATATGATTTGGAACACTATACATGCACTATGCTGTCTATATAGAGTGTTCAAATCAAGCAATTATAATTTAGAACACTACACTTGATTGGGAACACTATACATGCACTATGCTGTCTATATAGAGTGTTCAAATCAAGCAATTATAATTTAGAACACTACACTTGATTGGGAACACTATACATGCACTATGCTGTCTATATAGAGTGTTCAAATCAAGCAATTATAATTTAGAACACTACACTTGATTGGGAACACTATACATGCACTATGCTGTCTATATAGAGTGTTCAAATCAAGCAATTATCATTTAGAACACTACACATGATTTGGAACACTATACATGCACTATGCTGTCTGTATAGAGTGTTCAAATCAAGCAATTATCATTTAGAACACTACACATGATTTGGAACACTATACATGCACTATGCTGTCTGTATAGAGTGTTCAAATCAAGCAATTATCATTTAGAACACTACACTTGATTGGGAACACAATACATGCACTATGCTGTCTATGTAGTGTTCCAAATCAGGCACTAATAATTTAGAACATTCTTCATGCCCTACACTGTCTATATAGTGTGTTCCAAGTCAAGCAATTATAATTTAGAACACTACACTTGATTGGGAACACTATACATGCACTATGCTGTCTATATAGAGTGTTCAAATCAAGCAATTATCATTTAGAACACTACACTTGATTGGGAACACAATACATGCACTATGCTGTCTATGTAGTGTTCCAAATCAGGCACTAATAATTTAGAACATTCTTCATGCCCTACACTGTCTATATAGTGTGTTCCATCAATCGCTTTACGTATACGTCGACTTTCCATGTCCATTATTGTGAAACCCGCGAGACACAACAAAAACACAGCTCCGATCACAGCGTCCTCCATCCTCCTGTTGTTAATGTTCTTCTTCTTTGTGTACGTTGTTGAACGCTGCGCACAAATGACATCGCTGTCGACCGGCTCACTGTCGGTGCGAATGCAACCCTTTAAATGGTACTGGGAAATAGTTCGCGCAAAATCGTCCCAGTACTTTAGTACTGTACATTTAGTTCTGGAACTAAAGCGGTGCGAAAGGCCTTTATGACTTGGAACCAGTTACGTACACCACACTGTCTATGTAGAGCATTCAAAACCTTCTAAATCCACTATGCAGTCTATGTAGAGCGTACCAAATCAGTAACATATTATTTTGAACACTCTATATGATTTGAAACACTACACTTTCTATTCGCTATTTGTGAAGACTGTTCCACATCAAGCACTCATAATTTAGAGCACTCTACATACACTATACTGTCTATGTATACAGAACATTCCAAACCAAGAACTTGTAATTCGGAACACTCTATATGATTTGGAACATTCTACATGCACTATGCAGACTATGTAGAGTGCTCCAAATCATTTAGAACATTCTACATTATTCGGAACATTGTACATGCCCTACACTGTCTATATAGTGTGTTCCAAATAGAGCAATTATAATTTAGAACACTCTGCTTGATTTGTCTTTCACTGTTTGTGAAGAGTGTTCCACATCAAGCACTTATAATTTAGAGCACTCTACATAGACAGTGTAGGGCATGTATAGTGTTCCAAATCAGGAATGTATCATTTAGAACACTCTACATGATTTAGAACATTCTATATGCACTACGTTTTCTATGTAGAGCATTCCAAATGAACCGCCTGACTGTTAGGATGCTGCCTTAGAAGGAAGCTGTCTATGTAGGCAGCAGGCAGCGAGACAGCTCAGTAGGTTTTGGAAAAGAGCTTCTGTGTTTCTTTTCGAAAAAAACTCTATTTGAGCTAAACGTGACTGAAAACATTGGATGCCAGCCTCCTACTGATTGTGTTAACACATTGCCTGGGCAACTTCAGCTAAACGACAGCAATGCTGAACATTTTAGACCCAGAGATTTTCTATAAAGGTAAAAGAGGGGGCAGAGAAGGAGAGGAGACATTTCGAAATGATTCGCTGTGTGCTGGGAACATAAGAAATCTGAACATTTAGTACTATACGAGTTATGCCACACAGAACAAAAAGTGATGCTGCGAAACACTCACCATCAGAACTAATATTGATCAGAGTGTTAATATAGCTGGAAAAAAAACTTTCTATTCAACCATAAACTCTTAAATTCTCCATTAAACATGAGAAATACTTAAAATAATAGCAAAGAGTCATAAAGAAATGTGCATTACTTGAAACTACATAAAATCCCATGCTAGACCAACAGATTCTGTGAAATATTGTCCCAACCAGTCAAACACAATTGTTTTAAAAAACAAACTGAACAAGATTGCTGAAATGTTAAGGGTTTGTGAGTTCCCAGCATGCACTGCAGCATGAATAAATGGTGTGCTTATTTTACAGTATTACTGTTTTTCTGTCTTTTTGTTGTTTTGTGATTATTGTTAGTTATTTGTTGTGTTGCGACGTTAAGAGCTCATCTTTTTACATTTGTATGTTCCTGAGGTTTTGTATGTGAAGTGTTGAGGTCTACAACCGTCTAAACTACTCTATATGTCAGATATCTTTACTTTGTAAGGTTAACACAAACACAGCTCACTTCATACATCAAGTGGCCTGTAAAACAAAACATATATGACTAGTTTACTATGTTGCTAACTGTAAAATTGAACAAGAAATCTGTAGTTGCCTTGATGAATGTATTGGCTGAATGAAAATTTTCAAATTCAAACATAAAGAAAGAGTGTTACTTTGAACAACAGTTGAGAGAACCTGAACTGAATGCATCATGCAGCATTGAATTTTAAAGTTTCGTCAATTCCTTTTTTGATCTGTGTGCTATTTTCAAAGTCTGACAGCTGTGTGTGAAGATGCTTTTATTGAATATTGGGTCACGCTTTATTTTAAGGTCCAATTAACAAACCATTAACTATGACTTTTGCTTCAATAAACTCCTAATTTGCTGCTTATTAATAGTTAGTAAGGTAGTAGTTGTTAAGTTTAGGTACTGGGTAGGATTAGGGATGTAGAATATTGTCCTGCAGAATATGTGCTTTATAAGTACTAATAAACAGCCAATATGTTAATAATAGGCATGCTAATAAGTTGGGATGCACCGATACCACTTTTTCCAGTACTCGCCCGATACCGATACTTTTATTTTAAGAAGCTCAGTCTTTGCCAGGTTGAGCTGTAGGTGATGCTCTTTCATCCATGCCGAGATGTCCGCCAGGCAGCCTGAGATCCGTGCAGCTACCGTTGGATCATCTGGTTGAAATGAATGTCTGGTTGAAATGAATGAATGTGAGCTGTGTGTCATCAGCATAGCAATGGTAGGAGAACCATGTGCCTGTATCATGGGACCCAGTGATGTCGTGTATATGGAGAAGAGGAGCGGTCCTAGAACTGATCCCTGAGGAACCCCAGTGACCAGTTGATGTGCTTTGGATACCTCCCCTCCCCAGGCCACCCTGAAAGACCTACCAGTGAGATAGGATTCAAACCAGCGAAGTGGAATCCCTGTGATGCCCAGTGAAGAGAGGGCAGACAGGAGGATCTGATGATTGACAGTGTCAAAAGCAGCAGATAGATCCAGCAGAATAATAGCGTGCATTGGTCCCTTTACTAAAGTGTTACCAAATATTGGTTGCATATGGATGATAATGGAAATTCAGAAGGGTTTTGGGGTCAATTTAACAGTATAAATCAACATTCACTTTAATTGCATGGAAAAGAGCAGCTTGAACCTTCTGCGAAACATCTCCTTTTGTGTTCCACAGCTGGCACAAAGTTTGATTTTCACTTCAAGTGTTTAAAATGACACGAGGGTGAATAGATCATGACAGAATTTACATTTTGGCTCACTGTCACTTTAAAAATAGGGACTGTCGTCCTAGAGAAACCTGCACATAAGTGTACTTCAAAGGGCACAATGGTGTCTTTCTCGATCACCACTGAACCCTGAGGTCACACCCTGTTTGATCCTGATAAAACTACAAGAATTAAACTTAAACTCTGCCATGACCTTGGAAACTGATAGTATTGCAATAAACATACAAATTTAGCACAGGTGACTCTGTAACATGCAACAGTTGCATTTGAAGCTTCAACATGCACCGGATCGCACCGAATGTTCGTTAATCATCAGCAACAGAGCGGCCTCTTGAGACTTTAGAACCACACGCAAACAAACAAACGCAAACCCAAGCTGCCTGGGTGCAATTCGGCTAACAAATCACGTAGAGGCCCTCGAAACGGTGGACGCCGAAGGGTCAAAGACTCTGAGAACATTGCAGCTCACTCAAGCAGCATCATCAGTTTCAGGATAAACACTCACTCAAACCAGCCTCGTCTAGACAACATCGCATCCTTCAGATTAAAACAATCCAATACGCAGATACATCAACATACCATGCTCCCGCGGCACCCATCCATTTCTTCAGAGAGCAGCATCTCAGGTAGAGAGCGATTATGTGCGTGCAGAAGGAGAGAGAGTGAGGTTAGGTAAAGAGATGTGTGGAGGGTGGGGTTCGGCGCTCACCATGCTCAACCCAAACCCCGCATTGGGCTGGCAGGCGGGTGTAGATCTGTCCTCCCTCTCCGTCCACAGACACACACAGCCCCTGCGATCCTCTCACCGGTGGCCAGCTCATCCACGCGCGTCCGCAGTGGCTCTCTCCGACAGAAGAGCGAGGGTGGGATCGGGAAGGCGGCTCAGTGGAACCGCATCAGGGAAGAAACATTCCTTGGGTTTGGGTGGATGGGTAAACCTTAAAGCGGAGTCGCTTTCCAGAGGAAGCCTGGCAGCTTGTCTTCCTTCCACGCGGAGAATCCAGAGAGAGAGCGAGAGGGAGAGAGAGAGAGAGAGAGAGAGAGAGAGAGTGTCTACAGCTACAGTCCATGAATGGTGCAGTGCTGTTGTTGTCATGGTAACCACTGGGGAGGAGGCTGGTGAAGTGGTGAGGGGGAGTGAGAGAGCGAGAGAGAGAGAGAGCTGCTCTGCAGAGGGACACTGGAGCGCTGGAATGACAGACTGGAGAAACTGGAGGCTCTGGGTCTGCTGTGACCTCATGTTACCCTTGAAAATGCCATCGAACTGCCTATTCATCTGCTAGTCCATTCATCACATTATCAGTCTATGTTCATCTCACACATGCCCCTGCTTCTTATTTTATAATCCATTCATTCTTATGAATATGGGGTGACAAATCATTAATGTTAATGTTTGTGCTCATTTTAAACTGTTAATGCGATAGCGTCAAAGTGTGTGTGTGTGTATGTGTGTGTGTGTGTCTGTATTTTTTTCCCTTTTTCAATACAATGAAAGTCAATGGGTTCCAATGTTTGTTTGGCTTTAAATGCATGGACAAAGTTGCAACACAAAGTTGAAATGTATACATACACACTAGATATTTTTATTTTTACATTTCAAATTTTTTTTGTGTGTGTGGTTTTATTAGCTTTTTTTATTTTATGTATATTTTTTTTTTATATGTTTATATATATTTTTGCCATTTTCATTTCAGTTTTAGTTATTTTAGTACATCAAATTAAACTAAATGAAAAATTTTAAATATTTCCTTAATAATAATAATAATTATTATACTGTTACGGGACGAACGAGACGTGAGGATCCATATGCAAGGCTTTATTTCCAAGACGTGGTCATATAACAGGCATGGGTCACACAATGGCAAACAGGTACAACACAGGCAAGACAAAGAGTAATCCTAGGACAAGCCTGGGTCTTCGATCGGCGAACAGAATCCAGAAGGCTTGACAAAAGGGGTAATCCATAAACACAAACAATAGTCCAGACAGGGGCAAACAGAGTCCAAACGGCAAGACGATAGGGCAATCCGAAATACACAGGCAAAGATCTTCACACAGGAAAACAGGCAAGGCAAGACTAGACTAAACTAGGAACCATGAACTATGAACTAGACCGGGAACTGGCTCCGTAAAGTAGCTACCGCTAGAAGAGTGATGCTAAACAAGACTCAGCATTGAATGGTGGTGTGAGACTGATTTATATAGTGTGTCTTATTGGTAGCAGCTGTGTGTGATTGGTTTCAGGTGAGCTTGTGATTAGTGCAATGGAGCATGGGAAATGTAGTCCAGGGTGATGTGTAACAGTCTGTGTAGTGTGAGAGTCCATGTGGAGAGCGGGTGACCTCTGGGTGGTGAGTGAACGGAAGTTTATAGACCGGATTGTAAAAATCGACGCGTTTCAGAAAGGCGGGGCATAGAGGAGAAACAATAATGTACAGTATGTGGAAAATAATGTGTTTTTTTAACCTTAAACCGCATAAACACATTTCATTACACCAAATACACAAAATAATGTTCTTTTTAGCAGCATCATATGACCCCTTTAATTAAATTTTTTTTGGGTTCCTTCAAAAGGCAACTTTTTCTTCTGTTTTGTTGGGTTTGTTTGGTGGTTTGGTTAAGCTCCGCTCCTCTTCACTTCTCTGGATGAGTGTCTTAATGACGGTAGAGCTCATTAGTGACTCCTGCTGCTCTCACTAATGTGCTGCTTGAAATGATCTCTTGTTCTGAATCCAAACCTGACATTCAGAGCACTTGAAGAATGAGCTGCTTTAAAAAGTGGCATGTTTGCTCATATATTTCGCCATTTTCTTGGTGAGCATTAATAGAACAGAGCAGAGGTTTTAAACGGGCAGTCAGTGCGACGCTGCAGGGGTCTGCCAATTGATGTTTGATCTCAAATTAATTTGCAAAAAAACAAGCTTTATATAAAATCAAAGTTAACTTTAACCGAAGCTGAAGTTAAAGAAGCCAAGGTAGAGTAAAATGTTTCATTGTCCATCCCACATTAAAATGTATTACGTAAAAACTTTTGGAGTCTGTAAGATTGACTTACGCTCACCAAGGCTGCATTTATTGAATCAAAAATACAGCAAAAGCAGTAATATTGTGAAATATTATTATAATTTAAACTAGTTGTTTTCTATGTGATTATATGTTAAACTGTAATGTATTTCTGTGATGCGCAGCTGTATTTTCAGCATCATTACTCCAGTCTTCAGTGTCACATGATCTTCAGAAATCATTCTAATATGCTGATTTGCTGCTCGAGAAACATTTCTGATTATTATCAATGTTGAAAACAGTTGTGCTGCTTCATATGTGATTTGTTTGTTTTTTTACTAGAATTTTTGGTAGCACTTTATTTTAAGGTGTCCTTGTTACCCTAACCATATAGTAAGTACATGTAGTTAATATTATTCAGTACTTAAATGTATAACTACACTGTAACAAGGACACCTTAAAATAAAGTCTAAGCAATATTCCTTATAGACTTTTATAGAGCATACAAAACTCATCCTGCTCCATCCACGTTCCCCAAGAATCAAACTCACGGTCTTGTTGATGCTCTTAAATAAAGACATAAAATATTAAAGATCAAGAACCCTAAACGCATCAGTGATTCGAGCAAACCGTTCAGCCTAGCCAAAATGTGACTTGAATGCTAGTTCGCGATCCGGCCAGAATTGATCTAACTTTCCGACAGCCTTGATTTCACTCTCTGCGCTGTATTTGTTCCGGTAAAACCGACAGAGATTTATGGGTTTAATACCACTCGATGTCTCTCTGTCCTCTGAATGTCAAGCACCAGCCCTGCATGATAAACGCTTCACTGTACATGCACTGTATGAAGAGCACACCGCATGCTGCTCTGCATCTCAACTCTCACGCAGAGAAGAAAGACTGGCTGTATTATTTTCTCCAAAATTTAAGAACAAATCAGTTGTGGTTGAGCAAAGCTGAACTGCAATTCACTCGGTCAAATAATGCAAATGCAACTGCCCCCATTTAACAATAATGAGCGAGCATCTGCAGGGATCTGGTGATGCGATACTATATCGATATGAGAGTCACGATACAATAACATACAACACTCTATTGGCATCCATGGTTCCATGAAGAACCTTTAACATCCATGGAAATTTTCCATTGCATAAAAGACTCCTTATAGTGAAAAAAGGTTCTTTAGATCATTAAAATGTTCTTTACACTAATTTAAAAATGTTATTTTAAAAACTGATCACTGAAAGGTTCTAAAATGGTTATTGCTGCAAAAATAAATAAATAAATAAAAATAATACTAATAATAAATAAATTTTAAAAACTTTATTTTTTAAAGTGCATGGAACCTTTACATTGCAAAAAAAAAAAAAAGTTCTTTATAGTGGAAAAAGGTTCTGCTGATTATTTAAATAAAATGGTTCTTCTCTAGCATTGCTGCAAAAACCCCCTTCTGAACCTTTATTATTAAGAGTGCATAATGGCACACTACCTAAAGGCATTAAAATCAACGCTGCTTCTTCCTTCTAAAAGAGGAATCTACGTCATCAGTGCCTGCCTTTTTCTCCTTTTATGATCTCTTGCTCAATTGCTGGTCATCTTTTTATCCTCTGGACTCATTCTCACTCCGGTTGCTCTTCACTTGAGCAGAATTCCAGCCGTAAATGTCACATTTCCATTTAGCTGAACAAATGACTGGCTGTGGAGGATGTGTGTGGAGAAGGGCTGGTAATTGGGAAGGGATTTGAAGAAACCAAAGGAGATGAAGTGAGAAAAGACAAGGTAAGTTAGCCGTTTCTGAGGTCGTCTCTGAGCCGAACCTGTTTAATACTGAAGGGATAGTTCACCCAAAAATGGAAATTCTCTCTGTATTTATTCACCCTCATGCCATCCCAGATGTGTTTGACTTTCTCTCTGCTGTGGAAAGAAAAATAATCCATCTCTGTGAGTCCACATAATGCAAGTGGATGGGACCTTTAAAGTTGACGCTTCAAAAACCACACCGAACAAACACAACAATAATCCATACAACCCCAGATGATGATTCAAGGGTGTGTGGGTAAGAAAAAATACTAACATTTAAATTTTTCATACCATAAATCTCCACTAGGAAAATGAATGTTGTATGTTCATATTCACATGAGTTAGAAAGCACAAACAGAGCAGTTTGATTCTTTATGACAGTGATTAAAAACATACAGTTTGATTTTTGATGACTTTTAAGAGCTGATTCTTTTAGTGAATCAAAAACATACAGTGTAATCTTTGACGTTCGATTCTTGGTGACTCTTGTGAGTTGATTCTTTATGTGAATCAAAATCATGCAGTGCGATGTGTGCAGTTAGATTCTTCTTGACTCTTGTGAGCTGATTCTTTTAGCGAATCAAAAACATACAGTGCGATCTATGCAGTCCGATTCTTGGTGACTCTTATGAGCTGATTCTTTTCAGTGAATCAAAATCATGCAGTATGCCTTGTACAGTTTAATGGTTTTTAGCTTTAAAAGTTTTTTTTTTATTATATTTTTTCCTCACACACACCTATCATTTCACTTCAGAAGACAGTGATTTATCAGCTGGGCTTGTATGGATCACCATCATGTTTGTTTTCCATGGTTTTTGAAGGTCCCATCCAGTCTCAATATGTTTTTTTAAAGTATAAAGAAAGTCATGTAGATCTGGGACTGAGGGATGATGGATCCGAAGAGGTCAGTGCTTAAGCAGGTGTAAACAGGGTCCTAAATAGTCTGAACCCATATGTGGAGGTAGTCGACAATGAAAGTAAACACACTGCATTTGTAACATACATAAAAACCACTCCTAAATAACATAAGGATTGACTCACTGTCAATCATGTAAAGCTGAAGTTCACAATAGACTAAAATAACTGAGAATTGTGCTAGAAACATCATGTTGGTTCTTGTGGTTTGCTCTTGGTCACAAGAGACTCAAGTTACTACAAAGTGTAAACTGCACCGTGTCTCAGCTGACCATCGGGGACGGATCTCAGGTAATCTATTTTTTGGTAAAATCCTTCTTCATGGATGCAGGGAGGAACCGGTTGTTCTCAAGAGGAGTTAGTGAGAACAGAAAAAAGGGCATTGTAATTGTGGTATGGATTGAGGAGGGAAAGTGGAAGCAGATCGACAGAAGAAGAGGAGGTGTAATTTCATCAGGCCAATTAATTGGCATTGAGGGAAAATTTAATTTTGCCTCGTTCCATAGAGATCTATGGGGATAGCAGTAAGGGTATTGATTGTGGTAGTTAATTTGTGTCTGGAACAGGAGGTGATGTGAGGCTTATCGTTCAGAGGAGTGACTCCTGGGATTCAACCAACAACTAAAGCAGAGAAGAAGGTCAAAGGTCAGTTCTGACTGGGTCACAGAAAGCAGGAAAAATAAAAAAACAATCCTTAATGACAATAATATAATGCAACTCAACATACACAAAAATCAAATGCTGCAGACGTTCACAAAACTCACAAACAAATGACTCTGAGTCGGTTCTTTTCAGTGATTCAAAAATATACAGTGCAGTTTGATTTTTGAGTCTTATGAGCTCTTTTCAGTAAATCAAAAACACATAGCATGATCGGTGTAGTTCGATTACTGATGACTCTTAAGAGCTGATTCATTTTAGTGAATCAAAACATACAGTGCAATCTCTGAAGTTCAAATCAAGTTATGAGCTGATACTTTTTAGTGAATCGCATACAGTGCGATCTCTGCAGACTGATTCTTGATGACTTTTAAGTGCTGGTTTATTTCGATCAAACTCATGAAGTGTAATCTTTGCAGCTCAATTCTTGATGACTGATTCTTCGAGCTGATTCTTTTCAATGAATCACAAAATACAGCACGACTCCCAAAACAAGCGAATCTTATGAGCTCAAAAAGATGAGTTACACGTCTGAAACTCTATATCATTTACAGCATTAGCGGAGAAAGAATCCAATCAGACCAAACCGAAACAGCAATTGAATTAAATTAGAAGGTTGTAAATTAGAATGAAATCAGGAAAAGTGCCTCTGGCTCAAGTAACAGAAAAAAATTTAAATATTTCAAAGCTGCACGATACAGCATTGTGGAATACTGGAGTAAATGTTACATTCTCAGATTTTTTATAGCTCAAAAAGATGAGTTACACGTCTGAAACTCTATATCATTTACAGCATTAGCGGAGAAAGAATCCAATCAGACCAAACCGAAACAGCAATTGAATTAAATTAGAAGGTATGTGTATATACATAATAAATTTACACAGTACACACACATATATTATGTAAACAAACATTTTTATTTTGGATGCGATTAATCGCGATTAATCGTTTGACAGCACTAGTTAAAGCTAGTGAAAATGACATTTTTAGTTACCTGAATAATATTACATCGGGATTAATGGTACAAACATCTGCAGCTAAATCTTTCGCCTCCTGTGTACAGAGGTTTGTTACCTCTACAGGACTGCAGGAACGCAAACAAGCATCTGCGCATCTGTTTCTATGCATCTGACTTAAAATATATACATAGTTAGTGGCAGACCTAAACTATGACTAAAGCAAATGCAGCAAAAAATACTGCATGAAAACGTAACTCATATACTGTAATGGCTTGTACGGAAAAGTGGAGAAATTAGCATACTGTAGATGCATACCTTAATTATGTCTACAAAAACTGCAAATATATTTAATATTTCCCATTGCCACTATTAATCATGAAAAATAACTATTGGGAAAGCTGTCAAAAAGTGAACTGATGAAATTTGAGGGAAATACATCAGTTTGAAATATGAAATATTATCTTTGAGTAATACAGCAGCAAAAATAAATAAATAATAAATGATAGATGGATGGATGGATGGATGGATGGATGGATTATAGATGGATGGATAGATAGATAGATGGATAGATGGATGGATGGATGGATGGATGGATTATGGATGGATGGATGGATTATAGATGGATGGATAGATAGATAGATGGATAGATGGATGGATGGATGGATGGATGGATTATGGATGGATGGATGGATGGATAGACAGATAGATAGATA
>NW_015626872.1:2724893-2728844 GCF_001515625.1 Sinocyclocheilus rhinocerous
GGATGGATAAGATGGATGGATGGATGGACGGACGGATGGATAAGATGGATAGATAGATAGATAGAGCCATCTTCCATTAAAAAGTCTTGGAACCATTTAGGTCAAATGAAACATCCAAAAAAAAAAAAAAAAGAGGAAAAAGAAGAAAAAGAAAAGAAAAATTCCAAATCTGTTCTTGTATATCCAGTATAAGATCGTTCATTTTATAAGTTATCATAATTTTTCATCAGACTTGCTGAACATGTAACTGCAGTGCATTGTTTAATTCTCAGTCCATGGTATGTTTCCCTCCATAATAACAGGACAGTTCTTAAATGCAAAAGCAACACCTGATTATGTTCTCATGAATATGCAGAAAATGCATGAAAAGCGGGATGAAACGGCGCTCATAAAGAGGCCTGACTTTCATTAGGAGAGATGAGAAGCTCTGCAGAATTACACATCAGCCGGCAGAAAACACTGCAATTAATGCTGGGAGCAAATATAGAAGACCTCCAAATTGGTAAAAACCACTTTTCTGCTGCTCCTAAACAGGGTTTAGATGACGCTCTAACCATTCGTCTTTAAGATGGCTTTCTGGAATTAAACTCTTAAGAGTATTAGAATATGCTATGGTCTGTTGGCTGGGGCGTGAGAGCATTATTTTCTTCCTTTCCCTCTCTTTATACAATAATGCTGCTGCGATTTTGTTTTCTGTAAACTATAAAGCACAAAGTCCAAACTCTGAAACGAATCATCCAATCTGAATGAAAGTGAACCGTGAATCAGAGCAGTGAGAGACATTAACATCACAAAGAGCAAAAGCAGAAACACTGAGTGACTCATATCAACAACACCACTGTCCTTTTCAGCAAAACTCCCACAATGCACTTGATTTCACAACAGACGAAAGTGCAAGGATATGCTCTTCTTGATAAGATTGTTAGAGTCACGGTATGACAACTCTCTTTTCTAGTCTAAACCAACATTCAGACGCTTTCACATCTGATAAAGGATTGCAAACTAACACACAACATATGAAAAGGACATTCTGCTGCTGTAACATGTATCTGTTCAAGCCTCAGTAGGAATATGAGACTGGCACACCCTAGTGGACACATCCAACACCAACTACAGGGGCCCTAAAGGTATTTGGACACCCAAAGCGCACATTTAAAAATGCATTATATTTTGCATTATATATATATAGCATTATACATATAGCATTATATATTTAAACAAATAAAGCGCAAATACAACTTTAAAATCAAAAGATTTCAGAAGAAGTCTGATTTTTGAATGTTCTTTGAAATGTATTTTAAATAAAATAATAATAAAAATTTTTTTAATATTTTTTAAGTAATTAAAAATAATTGAATTAAATGTAATTAAATAAAAAAGAACAACTGAATAAAATTTTTTTTTTAAATAAAAAAAATACTAAAATAATAGAAAAGGAAAAAGGAAAAGAAAAGAAAAAAAAATAATAATAAAATTTTAAAAAAACATTGTTTACATACTAGCTCAGCAGCATTGCCAAATCCATGTCTTGGCATGACAGTACTGTAAATAAAAACGTCCTGAACATTTACGTACAGTATATGATGGTACGAATCGTGGCATCAACACTGAGAGAGCGTTCAGTACCTGAGGTCAAGCCGAAGAGCTTCCTGATGGACGGCGGTCAGGAGCTGGAGGTCTGGTGTGTGAGCAGAGGCGATGAGGGCAGAGATCGGGACATTCCTTCCATCAGACGGATGTGCTGCAGCCCCTCAGTCATAGAAAACGGAGGCACAGCATAGTCCCCCTCAAAGGCACAGTCATTGTCTATACTGCCACCTACAGGATCGGAGGACGCACAAGATAAAGTAAGTATGCACTTAAAGGCAGGGTATGTGATTTTTCAAAAACACTTTAGAAAACTGATTCGGGCCGAATAGCAAAACAAACTTGTAGCCAATCAGCAATAAGGGGCGTGTCTACTCGTGATGTGGAGGAGAGAGCTTTCAGTGCATGGGACGGACATTAGCCGAGCCGAGCGACAGAGAGATAGAGATGGCAGATAAAAAACAAAAGAGGAAAACGTCTGCGGAACGATAAGGCAAGAAGTAGGACCCGTGTAAATATCGGATCAGCTTTCCAGAGCTGGAGAGAACTCAAGGAGCGGAGGCCTGCGATCGGACGCCGAGGTTGCTTTGTTTCTTCTCAATAGGTGAGTAACACCGTGTCTACAACAGCTAAAGTCTGCCTACACTGGACGCGATCAAACGACCGTTGAAAACCATTTGAAATGTGTGTCAGCACGTCATAAATAGAACCCGGCAGCAGTTTTCTGTCGGGGATTTGTTGCGCCGCGCCGCTCACGTCCGTAGACACAGTGTAACATTGGTTTTGCTTTGTTTCACAGAACTAATCGTTGCCTGGGTTGCGTACGTATATGTGGGGCGGAGCTATCAAAATAGGGGCAAGACCCTTTTGGGGTAGGGGTGTGTTTGTTTTGGTGATTTCAAATATCAACATTGGCTACCAGAAATCGCTTACTCTGCCTTTAATGGGAACTGAAATATGAAATAACAGTCTGAAAAAACACCTTCTTTTTATTCTGAGGCTGAAACAGAGCAAAAATATGCAATTTGGTACAGTTATTGATATCATTACTATATGGCCAAACATTCTACTTACATAAAATGCACATAAACGTAAGTTGTTGGCCACGCGCACACTATAAATTTTCAGGAGTGGTAACTGCATTTAAATACAGGAGTGAATCCTCTAAATTATAGTTTAGTGTGTGTACAGAACAGAACTCACTCTTGAAATTGCAATGACTGACACCACTGCAGCATTTTGGCATCTTGTGCATTTGGAATCCACTATTTTTAACCAAAGTAATATTACAGTGACCAAAGACTCGTTATGTTAGTCCATTTTAACTAAACCTCCGCTGACAGAGCCGTCATGTTGTGTTTATGTTGTGAAGGCTACTTCGCAGAGCATGCTCTTGAAGGGTTGCCATGTCCACTCATTATAAGCGATGCTTACTAATCATCTTTAGGCTCGGCTCATAAATCGATCCAGTTTCTGAAGTAGGCAGGTGCAGGTCACTATATTTTGGCTTATTTAAGATAACTTGCTTAGATTTGAGTTTATTATGGGCTTGTTCTTGCCTGTTGTTTTTTATAGGAATATCTGGCAACACTAATGAATGAAGACGTACCTCAATCCCTGTGATTTCTTGCACCTCAACTCTGATATGCGTTTAAGTACATCGTTAACAACTAGCTGTTCAGTTTGCTTAGAACTGATGTAAATGTGGTTGTCACTAGCTGCATTTTTCGGGAGTTCATTCATTTAATGCGGTCGTCATTCCCATATATTCCTGAATTGTGTGTACAGAACAGGATTAAACACTAAAAGGTGAATTGACCACCCAATTTAAGAGCAGTGTGTACAATTCATAATTATCCCAAACCAGTGTTGGGGTAGCACATTACAAGTAACGCGAGTTACATAATCAGATTACTAGAAACTAGTAAAGTAACGCATTACTTTTTATTTTAAAAGGAAATATCTTAGTTACTTTTTCAAATAAGTAACTCGTTACTTTGTTTCTCATGTGTTGAGTGACAGCTCTGGTGTTGCCATGGTGACAGAAATCAGGAGTAAGTGCAGAGCGTTGTGTGTGAACATGATCTTACTGTAGTTCTAGACTAAATATCAACATGTGTTTACTCATCTCACTGCACACAAACACATTCAGTGTTCCTCACAATCAATAAAAACTGTCAAATGCAAACTCAGAATATTATACAAACCTGCAATAATTAAATATGTTAAATAAGACAAATATCATTTATGTATTTAATCACATTTTATTAACCATTGTCTTTGCTACTGACCTTCGATGATCAAATTCAATCATACTAAGCAAAAATGACACATTTGTCATATTCTTCATGTGATTAGTTTGAG
>NW_015626872.1:2728857-2736614 GCF_001515625.1 Sinocyclocheilus rhinocerous
AATAATGAAATGTTAAATAAGACAAATATCATTTATGTATTTATTCCCATTTTATTAACTAGTGTCTTTGCTACTGACCTTCGATGATCCAATTCAATCATACTAATAAGCAAAAATTACACATTTGTGTTTAATTTTTGTTATTGCTGAACAGTGTTGAACTTTCTTCTCCTGCGTCATATTCTTCATGTGATTAGTTTGAGCGGCGCCCTCTACTGTACAGACGTGAATTTACATTTCCTTCAGCCTGAGGCTTATTCCTTTCACTTTTGGTGTGAAAGAGTATTTACATTTGTAAATGAAGAACTTTTTTATATAAAAACAAACAAGCAAGCCCTGCCTAGCTTTAAAAAGTAATGCAAAAGTAACGTAACGCATTACTTTCCATATTTTTTTTAGGAAGTAATGCAATATTGTAATGCATTACTTTTAAAAGTAACTTTCCCCAACACTGTCCCAAACTGTTAGTGCATGTGTAAAGTAGCCTACTGAAGTTTGTCAGGTAAAACATGAGCTTGTTGTTGCAATTTAATCAATCTGCCATTTTATTCCAAGAATTATTCTTAATAGAGTCGTACATATTTACTGGAGTTTTGTTTCGACTAAGTTTAATGGTGCAATGAAAATACAGTCAAACCAAAAATTATTCGGACACCAGATATAATTTTTTATATCTTTTTACTAGTGGGTGCAGGACACTATAGTTAATTTATGTACGTTAAGTGAGGATAGCAAAATAAATGAAACTGTGACATATTATACTCAAATAATCTTCATACAGTGGACTGCCAGGATCATAAAATATTCAGACACTTTGACCTGAGCATGTTTTGCTGAAGTGTTTTTCTTTCATTGCTAGTGTGATCTTTTTACACCACAGACTGAACAAAATGAAGCATTGCTTGCTAATTGGTTGAGCTAAATTGGTATCATCTAATTGTGTTCTTAAATTTAACAGCTGAATAATTTTTGGTTGATTGTAATCCATTACATACCTTTCTATCAAAGTTATCTGACATTATCAAGATTAATTTGTTCTGACACAGTAGAGTTCTCGTCATATTTTATTACCATTTTCTAAACTATAGCGATAAATGTTGAAAGTGTCTGAATAAATTTTGGTTTGACTGTATATTTAGCAGCTTACCTTGTGCAGTGAAGTTGTGAAGGGGATCCAAGCCGGCGCTCTGCAGGTCTACGCTCTCCTCGTTCCCATCATCTGCAGAGGAGGTGCGAGAGAAAGAGCGGAGCGATCGAGCGGGGCCCGCTTGAGTCCGCTCCAGCAGATACACCAGCTGGGCATCCAGTAACCAGGTTCTAGTGTGCAGGACCCCTAAAAGAGTGCAGGCGCACAGACCCTCGATGCTCTTCCGCCGGGGCCGCGACTGGCCCAGAATGGGGGCCAAGTGTGAAACTGAGGGAAGCTTCCATTTTTTGATCTTCTCCATGATAACGGCTTGCGTCGATGGAAATAGCCAACGCTGCAGGAACGAGCATGCTTTTGTGGGCATGAGAGGAGAGAGAATACAGCGGCTCTACTGTAAACGAGCTGCTCAGTGATGGATTAGCATGGAGCTAACGATAGCAGGATCAATTACTTTAGGCCTCGGGGGACGGGAGAGCCCGGTCTGGTCTGTTAGGACATGAGTACAGCCAGTGTTGGGGAAAGTTACTTTTAAAAGTAATGCGTTACAATGTTGCGTTACTCCATAAAAAAGTAACTAATTATGTTACTTAGTTACTTTTTAGGGAAAGTAATGCGTTACGTTACTTTTGGCATTATTTTTATTCATTTTGAGGAATACTGAATCTGTGTGTTTTTTGTGAGTGAGATGAATTAATGCATATTCATATTTATTTTACAACTACAGTAACATCTTCTGATTTCTCAACATGGGGACACCAGAGCTGTCAATCAATAAATTTGAAAAAAAAAGTAACTTGCGTTACTTGTTTGAAAAAGTAACTCAGATATTTTCTTGTAAATTAAAAAGTAATGCGTTACTTTACTAGTTACTTGAAAAAAGTAATCTGATTACGTAACTAGCGTTACTTGTAATGCGTTCCCCCCAACACTGAGTACAGCACGTCAATGAGCATTAAGTTAATCTCTGCAGAACAGACCTCTTTATAGATCTTGATCTGTGCAGAACAAAGCAAAAGCATCAAAGAGAGGATCTCAGACGAGCAATGCAAACATTAGCCAAGCAACAAAAACACCGAGTTGGTCGGCATGAAATGACTCAGTTTTGAATCGTCTTTGAATTTTGAAGTGGTACAGGAATTACACGTGAAGGTTCTTCAATTAAAATGTTGAAATGAGATGCAAAGAGAAGTGAAATTCAACACGGCGCTCATCAGAGCACTGCCTAATCGATATGTGAATATTAGCTGCCTGAGGTCAAGCACTGTACCGCTGCATACATGTGCGATGTAGGCCAGTGCCGGCCTGACTATAACAACAACACCAACCCTGTGTCCCAGAGTCCAGTCTTTTATCCCAGCCCAGCCGTTAGAGTAGGCTCAAATTCTGGGTGCAATTTAACGGTTAATTTTGTGTTAAAGTTATGTTTACATTCATTCTCAGGGTCTAACAAACATGTGGAAAGCATTTCCTTCCCCATTGATGCACATTGTGATAAATACCAGTATATGGATTGTATACCATATGATGTGGAAATGTACTTTTCTGTGTGTTTTTCTGTAGCTCAAACAGTAGAGCATTGCAGTCGCAATGCCAAGATCATGGATTTGATTCGCAGAAAAATTCACATGCATGAACTGATAAAAATACATTTCTTCTATACATAAATTAAAAAACTGTGAGATGCGTCAAAAAAAATTGTAACCATGAAATATGCAGGTCAAACTGAGCTGTAAACATCATAATCACACTTCACAGGCATGTTCATAGCCCTAAATGAGAAAAAGTCACAACACATCTAGAAAAACATCATAGGTTATCCAGTATTTCCAACAACCCAAAAATCGGTGCATGTCAAATTGACCCGTAACATTATATAGACCTAATATAAAATGAACTTTTAGGGGCGTAATTTCCTAAAGTTTTTAATTACGTTCTCGTACCCCTGGTTAATATTCAGAGACAATTATAAGTAATGTATTTGCTGAGGCATTGTGCAAACACTGTGTCTCTATAAAAACATTGCTCTGTTTGCTTTTTAACATCCAGGGCCCTTTAGTTGTATATTGATTATGGAGGAATCTGGATTTAATCGCTGACGACTGGACACGATCATAAACGACTCTGTTTTAGAAAACTTTTGTTGGAGTTATTATATTATATTATATCTACTCTGGAGCAGGTTCATTTAACACAAACATGAAGAATGTTTTTGTGCATAAAATTACAGTCAGTGGGGTCCAAAACAACAACGGATGCCATTGACTTTCATTGCACGGACAAAAAACACAAAATACGGCTTGAGCCAATGGAGTGAAAGTATGGAAGTCTTCAGAAAACCATTTGAAATTGATATTTTTGCATTTGTGATGCAGAAATGACACGTCAGCTTTAACTAATCAACCGCAGAGGGACGTCTGAATGCTGCACAGAAACGCAGCGACATATCTCTACTGAGGACTTTCGATTAACCATTGCTAAATTAGCCTCAGCCATTATGTGTACGTTGGTGATTGCTTGCCTCTCGTCTTCTTAAGGAAATTGCTGTCTTGTTACAGCACATCAAACAGGAATTTACTGTCACAACAATCAATTTTCCATTAAGCAGCGAGCAGGGGAGGTGAGAGGGTGAAATGAAGACATAAATTTCCTTTAATTACGCTGAGGAAATAAGACAAGAATTATCACAGCAGTATAAACAGGACTGATCCATCGAGCATAATGGCATTAACACAATCACCTCGACTCAACGGGCCCAGACTATCTGGGAGATTTCTGCGTGTCAGGAGTGACTCCACAGCGGTTATCTGATCCACACAGACGCTCAGAGCTCAGGCCGATCGGGGTTTGGGGCTTGAATCAGAAAAGACAGAAGAACTGTGGCAACATCTCCAGGACACTTGAAGAAACGTCCTGCAAAGCTGAAAAGGCACTTGTGTAAAGTGCTGTAAAGTGAGGATGCTTTCAAAAATAATGTCATAAACAGACTTTATTTACCAATTAACATCTATTAACTAAATCAAATCGACATTTGGTGTGAGCACACTTTGCGTTTCAAAGAGGTTTTACCTCCGTGCACTTGAGCAGAGTTCCTCCTGCATAGAAACTACTAATAATAAATAAAACGAATAATAAGACCATACAGGCATTAAAAAACAAGAAATACAAGAAAATTACTAAAACTTTAACTTAAAGTGAAATGAACAGAAAATACAAAAGTAAAAAAATAAATAAATAAATAACGTAACAAAAAACTAGAATAGTACATAAATGATATTAAAGTAACCCTGGTGTGATTTGTGTTTGTTTTTTAATTATGTTTTTCATCCCTGTTCTGAATACCATTAAATTTAGTTCTTGTGGAAAGAGGGGAACTAAAATATATGTTTACAGTGTTTTGTATTTTTAAACATATCATTTATTTACATATACTTTATGTTATTTCCGATGCGTGTATAAATATACATATATATATATATATCACCCTGCAATTATCCTCTCAGCAGTCCTGACTGTCTGTTTCAGGATGAAGCAGACAGATTGGGAAGGACACTGAGAGCTGGTTCATTTGAGTTTAACCATGTTCAGAGATGATGGTGTTGAAATCTACAAATAGGATCTTTGCATAAGAGCTTTGCATTATCAGCAAGCAGCAATATGTGGAGTCCAAACAGAACAGAAAGAGGTAGGATATTAAACGCACAGATGTTACATAACCGACTTGCAAAGACAATATAGAACTAGGAATAATATTGCATGACAATATACAGAATTTCAAAGGCAGTTCAGTTTAGACTCTTTGGCTTTAAGGGACAGTTGACACAAAAATAAAAGTTCTATACATTTTTCTCTCGCTCATATTGTTCCAAAGCTGCATGACTTACTTTCTTCTATGGAACACAAAAGGAAATATTTTGAGAAATGTTTCAGTGTTTTATTATTTTGGACAACAATGACTTCATTGTGTGTACAAAAACAGTTACAAAAAAGTCCCCACCAGGATATATAAACCAGTACACACTCGCGCATACACACACACACTCACACACACACACACAGAACACAACATGCAGGAACAATAGCAGTTCCTTCCACTAGCCATCAGCATCATCTATAACAGTTTTACACCACAATATTCTCTCTGGCATTATGCAATAAAGATTATGTAAATACACATCTCTACACCAGAGAAACTGAATTGTCCCGGAGTGTAAACAGGCCGGTGAATAAAATGACCTGGTGAGAGTAATGCTCTTCATTTTCATGTGTGCTAACCAAAGATCACACTATAGAAACCGCCTAAAATTAAGTATAAAGAAGAGAAGAAAGCGGCCCTAGGCAGCTGTGATGAACTGTCTGTTTTCAGTGTTTCAAGCTTTCAGGATTTGTTATCACAAAGCTTTTCGATTTAAATATGCAGCAGGTGTCTTGCGGTCTGCACCAATCAGTGATGCTGTTATTTGCATATCCAGATGCTTTGCTTCAAAATGATTAAAAAGAGGTATGACTTTTTTTTTATTAATCAAATTAATTCAGTTCAATTTATAACAATTCAGACAAATTGTCGGCAGCCACTATTAAAATTGCTTTTTTGCATTCTTTTTTAACAAATTCAATTCAAATTCTTTATATATTATATGAGCATGACAACATTTTGAGTGAAAGTTTAATTACAATAAGAATTACGTTACGTGTTTTCTTGATATAGATTTTTTTATATATATATTTTAAAAGAAGTTTCTTCTGCTCACTAAGGCTGCATTTATTTAATAAAACAGTAATATTGTGAAATATTATTACAATTTAAAATATTCTAATATATCTGTTAAACTGTAATTTATTTCTGTGATGCGCAGCTGTATTTTCAGCATCATTACTCCAGTCTTCAGTGTCACATGATCTTCAGAAATCATTCTAATATGCTGATTTGCTGCTCAATAAACATTATCATTAAAATTATATAAGGTTTTGCTGTTTAATATATTTCTAAAAAACAGATACATATTTTTTGGATTGAAAAAAAAAATTGTAATATTTGAAATATTTTTACTAATACTTTCTGACCAATTTATTGTGCTATTGGTGAAGAAAAAAATTGTTTCTTTGATTCTGATGTATTTATCCTTCGGAACAGAAAATCTCATACTAAATACTCAAGGCTGTCAATTCAACACATGATAACTTATAAACTTTGTCTAAAACAGCTTGACTGAAATGACTGATTGTATTCTGTCCATATGACCCATGTGTCAGGGCTGTATATGTACGTACAGTATGTACACGCACAACAGCAGAAAGTGTTATTGAACACACACTTTAAAGTGAACAGATGCACTTGAATGAATCATCAGTGATAACACAGATATCTGTTGAGACAAGAGCACATATATCTACATTCACATTAGTCATCCTCTCTCTCACACATTCACATTTATGGAAGCACATTTACAGAAAATGAAGCTTTCTGTAGAAGTATGCATTAATACGGTGATTCGAGTGCTCAGGCACTTTTTCCTCATTTTACCAAATTACAGATCATACAAGTAAAATTGTGTTATGTTTGATTTATGTATTTTAAAGCTCTTAAATGTGCTGTATGTCCTCCAGTGAGTCAGTGTTCTGGTGTGAATCAGGAGAGAAATCTGCACAGATCAAGCAGCGTTTAAACAGCTCTAAACTAATATGTGGCTGGATTTTGATGTGAGAGACAACAGCAGATGCACTTTTTCACTGGAGGAGAATTCATCTGATTTCATCATATGGATTATGAACTCTATGTATTTTAGTTATAAACATCTTAATGCGGGATTTGTTTCAGCTTTTGTCTTCTCCAGATGTTAACTGATGGACTGGAGTGGTGTGGATTACTTGTGGATTATTGTGATGTTTTTATCAGCTGTTTGGACTGACAGCGTTGTCATGACGTACACACTACGCACACACCTTCACACCAAAGAACAGAGAAACACACTATATACACTATACACTAAAACCTCAGGCTGCTGACTTCAACACTCTGCTCGCCTCATTTGATCTCAAGCGAGTGTCTACTATGGCTACTCACAAATCAGGTAACCAACTGGACCTTATCTACACACGCTATTGCTCCACTGACAACACTTTAGTTACTCCACTGCACACCTCAGACCACTTCCTCATCACTTCTAACTGTCATTCAGAAGCATGGCTTTTCTTATCACTGCTATGCTGATGACAGTCAACTCTACTTCTCATTCCAACCAGATGATCCAACGGTAGCAGCTCGCCTTGCAGCCAGTCTGACAGACATTTCTTGCTGGATGAAGGACCATCACCTTCAGCTCAACCTTACTAAGACAGAGCTGCTTGTGGTTCTAGCAAACCCATCGTTTCATCACAGCTGCTCTATACAGATAGGTTCGTCAACCATAACTTCTTCCAGGACAGCCAGAAACCTAGGAGTTGTGATGGATGATCAGTTAAGCTTCACAGACCTTACTGCTACAACGGCCCGGTCCTGCAGATTTGTCTTATACAACATTAGGAAGATTAGACCCTTCCTGTCAGAGCAAGCCACACAACTTCTTGTCCAAGCTCTCGTTCTCTCCAGACTGGACTATTGTAATGCTCTCTT
>NW_015626872.1:2737473-2767757 GCF_001515625.1 Sinocyclocheilus rhinocerous
ATTTCTAGCTGGATGAAGGACCATCACCTTCAACTCAACCTTACTAAGACAGAACTGCTTGTGGTTCCAGCAAACCCATCGTTTCATCACAGCTGCTCTATACAGCTGGGTTCGTCAACCATAACTTCTTCCAGGACAGCCAGAAACCTAGGAGTTGTGATGGATGATCAGTTAAGCTTCACAGACCTTACTGCTACAACGGCCCGGTCCTGCAGATTTGCCTTATACAACATTAGGAAGATTAGACCCTTCCTGTCAGAGCAAGCCACACAACTCCTTGTCCAAGCTCTTGTTCTCTCCAGACTGGACTATTGAAATGCTCTCTTGGCGGGCCTTCCCGCATGCACTATCAAGCCTCTGCAACTGATCCAGAATGCAGCAGCGAGAGCGGTCTTCAACGAGCATAAGGATGCGAACCATTATGTGTCATGCAGTGAGCTGGCTTATTGCTTTCCTCCATGTAATCGAATTCAGAAACAGGCAAAAGAGTGTGTAGAAGACAATAAAAATCCTGCTGCAATATCCACAGCTTGTTAGACTGGATGAATTGGAAGTGTAATGCTTGTGATACAGCAGAGAGAGAAAGTCAAGCTTTTACATTACCCAATAACATTAGCAGGGACACATCTAGAATGCTTTCTGTAAGTGTGTGTGAGAACATTAGCATATAAACTAACTAACTGCGTCCTCCTGTACTCTTTAGCACAATCTCCCTCTCTCTCTCTCTCTCTCTCTCTGTCTGAGACGAGAACAATCACTCACGGTTTGACTGGTTAGATTGCTATAACTTCACCACTGCGACCTAAAACACTTCTGACATAAATTACTAAATAACTGTCACTGCAACAATGTTTTACCAAAACAGTGGTCAACTATCAAAGCTAGAGTCTTTAATCTTTCTACTGATGCACAGGTTGTCCAGATCAAGTAAGAGTGTGATGTTTAACGTGCTGTTAAAGTGAAACAACAATAATCTGGGGCCGTCGCCAATCTTTGACCGCTAAGGGGTTAAATCAAGGTAGAAGAATATTTGGACAAAAATGATAATAATTCATTGTTATAGTACATTTGACCCGTTTTTGGAAGGATATGGTGACCAGACCTCCCCGTTTGCAGAAAACACATTCTGTGCTTAAAATGAGCCTAAAATGCAAAATAATAATTCTAATTAGGGGTAGTAAAGATCTATTTCCAAAAGCACAAACATAAAATAACATTTGCTTTGCAAAGTAAAAGTTAGGATCAGTAAACTTTATAATAATTATTAATTAAATGAAAATATGAATTATTATTAAATATATTTGTGAAATACAGTTCAATTTAACATATGTTCTCATTTATTTAGTTTTATTTTTGCAATGTGTTTTTGTAAAGTAATACTTTGGTTATAATACTGTTTTGTTCAGTTTGCTATTTGCAATGGTTACTGTTTACTGAGTTAGGGTCAGTAAACTTTATAATAATTATTAATTAGTATAATAATTATATATATGAACCCACAACAAAGCAACAATGTATAAAAATGTATCGTCCCATGTTTTTTTTTTTTTATTCATGGACAATTACAATTGAGATTTCAATTATACAGTATTTTGACCACCAAAATCTAATCACATTATTTATTTATTAATTAATTACCTCATTCATTCATTCATTCACTCATTCATTTTTTCCTCTCTCAATCAGAGTTTTCAGGTAAAGTAATTAGTCACACAGCTAAAAAAACAAACAAACAAAAAACATCTGCAACTGTAAAAATTGTATATAGTTCCTACGAGCAATAATGGCAAAGACAAAGTGAGCAAGCAGAGAGAACAGAGAAGCAGACCCTTGTTTTAAACAAACACAATGTTCTCTCTTCTGAACATCACACCTTTCACTGAACCAAACACTTCTGGCAAAACGAGACAAATGGAGAAGACACCAGCACAATTACTACAGCTCCGTACTTTTCACTAAATACATTTTCCATTTTTACTTTTTAATTGCTCATCAATGCAACAGAACGCTGTGCTGTCAACACTCTCGGTGCTCTTTAAAACATTAAGGCAGGCCTGACTCCTGATACTGGATACTATAAGAATCCAGAATAAAACCTGTCTGAACACTCTGGACCTGATCCATTTGTTCAAGAGTGTAGTTTGTATTTTGTCTCCGTATCAAAATCATGTCTAAGGCAGCATCCTAAAAAACCAACTGCACTAAACCCGACCCTAAACCTAAGTGAGAGTTAACAAAAGCAAACATGACACAAAAAAACATGCATTTTAACACAATCATGTCATTTTATCTTGCTTCTACAAGTCTTTGAGCTGTTTCTTTAGCGACTTGTGTAGCGCTTCTCATCACAAGTGCAATGCTGTACCGGGTGCGCTACTCAGCAAGTTTACTGCATCAGAAAAGCCATACATATAGAGCTGGTTATGTAATGCAAACATTAAAATGTATTCATTTACCAATTATGCACTATAGTAAAAGTTGATAACATAGTATTGTGCAAGGAATCATGCAAAAACAACAATCTGCCTCGTAATCATAAATTGTGCAAAACAGAGTAAAAGTCGTTGGTGTTTTATTGTCACTAATGTCCCGCTAGAAACTGAGAAAGTGAACTGCATGAACAGGTATGTTTCTGGAGTTTTGTTAATAGCATGAGAGGTGCGGTTTTTCCAATGAGCATTAGTTTTTCAAAATTATTTCTATATAGTTTTATTAATTTTTTTTAATTTTAATTTGTTACTTTATTACATCAAGCTGAAATGACTAAAAGACATGTTGTTGAAATGTTGCATTTTAATATTTTCTTTTCTTTTCTTTATTTATTTTATTTTTTCAGTTAACATTCATTTATTATTCCCAGAAACAAATTTTGTATGGTTTATTTTTTTAAAGAAAACTTGTGTAGAAACTTTCACTCAGAAATTGCTAGTAAATCTCACAATCCATTCAAAAAAAAAGTATTTTGAAGAAAGACTGAACTGTTATTTTATTGTAAAACATACTTCAATATTCTTTGTTTTACTTATTTTTATTTGTTTTATTTAAGAAAAAAATGACAGCGTATAATAACCCTGATTTGGACTAGAGAGCTGCACAAATACTGATCCATAGCTTCTTCTCTGAACACAAGAAAGGCAGCAGGGTCCTGCTCACGCAGAGGTTAAGACCGTTTAGAAAGAGCTAAAAGAGCTCTGAACGCTGAGTGTTCTTCACCACGTAGTGTACAGACAGCTATAAATGTTAAATATATGCAAGAACAGTCACAATTCAGTATGCAAATAGATGCAAAGTAGAAGGGCAAACACTCATCTGAATGCTTAATAATCTGTCAATGGAGAGCAAACATGAATGTCTTAAAATCATAACATTTACAAAGCCCAAAACAGATAGCGGATATTCTCTGTAAAAGAGGTTTGAATGGAGTATGTTTTAAATTGAAGTTTAAACCAGAATTTTTGAGGAACATCAGTGCAGGGCTGTAAAAACAATTTGTTTGAATTATTATAGTTTTCATTAATATTTTAAATTTTAGTAAGGTTTTAATATTTTGAGTTCTTGTCATTTATATTAGTATTTAGTTTTGTTCTTTTTTAAATATACGTATGTCTGTACAGTTTTTATTCATTTCATTAGTTTAAGTTGAAGTTGCTAACTTAAAATAATTTAAATAAATTATATAATTGTAATTTAAATAATTTGATTAATTTTAATTTAAGATAAATGAAAATGAGAAATGTTGCCTTGGCAAATAGCTGAAGCAAAATAACATTACGTTTTTATATTTTATTTTTACTTAACATTTATTTCACAAAAAGAAATGAATTTAGTTTCTCATCTTCTGAAGTTCGCTTTCCTTTTTATTCATTCATATATATTTATTTATTTTTGGCTTTCTTTTGTTGCAAGAACAACCGAAATTAAGCAAATTGATGCATTGAATTTTGCAAATATAAATCTATTTGTAAAAAAACATAACATTTTCAATATAGATAGCCTATATTCATCTATAAAAGAAGTTAGATTGGAGTTTAAAACAAACCCTAACTAGAATGTTTTTAGGAACACCAGTGCAGTGCTATTAACAGTGGCCCAAATCATTTGTACACTTCATTACATGTCCAAAAAAATAAAGAAAGTGAAATTGAACATCGCAAGCAGCCCAAAATAGCAAAATTGTCTTAACTAAATGGTGTGAGTTTGAGGCAGGACTAACTGTTAGACCAACCGGTGACAGAAGCTTATTAGCGGGAGTCTTGTGCAAGTATACTTCACAAATGTCACCCTTGGCACAGAGAAAACTGAAAATAATGAAATAAAGGCACCACCATCGGACTGTCTCTGCAATTAGTTTGCTTTATGTTACATTGGAAGAAAAAACATTTGATAAAAGGCATGTTCTTTACAAAATAAACACAAGTCTACACTTAAAATACTGCTCACACCAGCACTTCTTAAAGAGTTTATGTTTGTTTGTTTGTTTGTTTGTTTTTGTAGACATAAGTGACCACATGACCGAGAAAAAAACGGCTGAATAAAGGTATTGAATAAAGCGATAAATAAATACCCAAACACACGTCAGAAATGCAATTAAACAGGTTCATTTTAAAAGAAAATGAGTCATTAGTGAATTTTATGAATACATTTCTGTTCATAAAGACTCATAATGTAATCAGTTAATTGCATTAGATGTTACAAAAAGTAAAAAGACAGAATTAATGAGACCCAAATGATGCTGTGTGTGGATCTGAAGAGCAGTGGAAGCGCTGGAGCACGCTTTTAGATGCCACAGCCATGTAATGCATCATAAATAAAGCGTATTAAACGCAAGCCCAATTAGAGCCCTTGTGTCTCTCTTAAAAATACATTTGGAGAAGGCGAGTGGTGTATTTATGACCAAAACACAAGCTCTTTATAGGCTAGGGTTCTGCAAATGCAGTAGCTCATTTCTAACTGAACTCTAGTCGATGATTTATCAGATAAGCAATGTGTTATTTGGCACATAACAAAACAACTCACAGTCAACCCAAGCTATGCGTTTGTGCAGTATGAGCTGAAGCCACAGCCAGCTGAGCTCAGTCTGCTCAGATCACTGCAGAGCTCTCCTGTGCTAATGTTCTGCCACAACCATAACAAAGGCACTATTACTTCAGTTTCATAACTTCAAAAAGAAAGTTTGTTAAGATTTCGGATTGACAAAGCCTTGCTAGACAGTTCAAAACCAACGGAAGGTTATTTTGAAGCTTGCATAACCCATGTGTTGTTTGAAACTTCGACAGTTTCAAAACAGATTTGAAGGTTGAAGGTTATACAAGGTGTTGTGCAGAATATAACATGCAGTTCAAACAGAGATCTCAAGCTTAGCTGGATGGAAGGATAAACAGAACAACAGAACAATGGACGGATAGATGGATGGATGGGTGGAATAACAACAATGCACGGATGGATGGATGGACAGATGGATGGATGGATGGACGGATGGATGGATGGATGGATGGACGGATGGATGGATGGAGCAAGCAGGTATTCACACATTAAACGTGGTTCTAGCACACACATTTTAGTACATTTGGGGAAACACTGACGCATATACTCTACTTCCTATAATCAAATATTTAATTGCAATAGTACCCTATTTTTTTATGTTACTGAATATCAGCATATTGAGAGCAGCTAAAAAAGCACCACAAACTATAGAAGAATATAGAACGGGATGGATGGATGGATAAAACAACAGACAGAACAGCAGACAGACAGAACGACAGATAAAATGACTGTAAGGCAGACAGAACTATAGATAGATGTGATTTCTAAACAGTTTGTCAGAGGATTCGAAACTATTTGCATATTTGGCTTTGGACCAATGAGGTTTTACAGTGGGCGGGGCTACACGGTGCAAAGTTGTGCACTAACCAGAACACAAACCAAACGATCGACAAAACACCCTTCTTCTTATCGCTTGCTAAGGCTGGTAGGGACAAAAACTGAAAAACAACTTTTGTCGAATGGCATGTTGTGGTTCAGACATGGTGTAAGCAAAAGTCAAGTCTAAGAATTGAATTTGACCTGCGATAAGACTAAGCTTGAGGCTAAACTAAGAGTAATATATCTGTGTGTGCAGCAGGGTCTACAGTATTCTGCTGCGATGCATTGGTTGGATCAGTGACAGTGCCATATTGAGTTTAATTAATATTGAAAGCACAGCAGGACTGAGAGAGGCCAGGATCAGCCGGCTGCCGCTGTGAACAGTAATGAATGTTTGGAAAGGTTAGAGAGTTTCAAAGCTTCTTAATGTGCTACCACTAAACCGACTGAATCAAACAATCCAGGGGTAAGATTGAGTGGATATTCTCACAGAACCAGATAACCGAAGACCATCGCTTCTCGCCCTAGACCGGGGGCGCTCTCATTAACCACATGCACATTCAAATACTAACGCGTTTTATTGATATGCAAATAGATTCACGGTTCTAACGCTACATTTGAATAATGATTCATTGCTAATAGTAACAAATTTTCCAAAGCAATCAGAGAAAGAGTCTTGAAAAAGTTTCAGTGTGGCATTTCTGGACTGCACTGGCGGTTTAGCCAATCACAACACAGTGGGCCAGCTGACCAATCAGAGCCCATCACGTATTTCTGAGGGAGGGGCTTCATAAAAGCAGGAAATCATCGGAGCGTTTATAGGAGAAGAGACAGAGCGGTATAGAATACAGCTAAATTATGTGAAAAATAATGCGTTTTTTTTTTTTTTAAATGAAGCATTAACATGTTAGACTGCACCCCATAAACACAATCAAGCCTAGAAAAAAAAACAGTCAACCACCCCTTTAAAATGAAAATGATCTTTTAACACAGTATATGTTAAATGCTCTAGGATTAAAACACTGTATGTAAAAATTGCTGATCATTGCTTTGACAGATCCGATAAGCATAATTGCTCAGAATAGGTAATGCAATTTCTTATGTTTTGCTGCAAAAATTGGCATGTTCAATTTAAATGTAAAATTTCATTAATGCAAAGGTCTGAAATTCTCAATTTGGAGTTATACGGAAAGACAAGCACTGACAGTCATTATATGTTCTGCTACACTTCAGACTCCATCAATCTGACACCAAACAGCCTCTCTGTCACAATAAAGGTACAAACAAAGCAGCTGCTACTGTACAAAATGTTCTAGCAAAGACCTGGACTGATCTGCGAGCTGCTGTTGAGGATGTGCGATCAGAGAATCACACAGATGAGCCACAGACATCTCCACTGCAACCCTAAACATCACAGCAGGAATACGGCATATTAATACACGGTTATGGCAGTAATCTGAAAGCAATGATTCAAGACAAGGACAACAATCAGGAGCGCGCTACAATAACGCTCTACATCATTTCAAGGCCTCGTCGACATGGACGACAAAACATTCAGCTCGCTTATCAAACTCACTGCTTTCTCCCACTCTGTATTCTAAAGCTTAATTTCTGCATCTTCACTTATATATTTCCCAGATGAAAGATTACTCCATGCAGCAGGCCGAGTGTTTCTCTGGGTTACTTGCGTAAGTTCTCTCATTAAAGACGCCCCCAGATGACAGACCTCACCTCTGTCTCGCACTCAGCGTCTTCTCTGGCCTCTTCTGCTAGATCTAGAAATTGTTGTTCTCAATTTCAATAATCTTAAATCAAATGAGGTGAGCGTTATGTAAAGCGCTCAATGGAACTTATGATGATTGCATTCTCACATGTACCTCTCGGGGAAGTCTAGAGGAGGTTTTTTAGCTCATTTTATTGCTCACCAGTCAAAACAAACGTCTGGCTGCTTGAAAAAGTAACATCACACAGTGTTCTTTCTCAACTTAATTACACAATCTTTCTTAAATGTTAATATTGAGATTAAAATGTACACTTCCGGACAACAAGCCACAGATTTGAGGTCTGCAGCGCAAAGAATAAGTTGTGTTGAACTTTAATACGTAAGAATAAAGGTATATTATTATTTTAAGATTATAAAGGATTTATTTTTAAAGTTTTACATTTTTTATTTCTGGTTAAATAATTTTGTTATGAATTATAAATAATATTCTCATGTTTTAAGTGCTATTATTAGAATTAAATATTGGTGAACTGCTAATAATATAAATATTCATTAATCATTTTAACTCTTTCCCTGCCAGCGTTTCTCGCCAGTGCCTGCATTAAAAAAAAAAAAAGTTGTATTCTAGCTTCATGCATTCTTATTTTTATCAACACTTGAATGTGGGCAATTTTCAACAAAAAAAACATTGCAACATTTTGAACAAAAAGCTGATAAAACAACATTTTTGAGACTAGTTTTAACTATGTCTGGAATAATGATCAAAATATAGACCATCAACACTCACTATTTCATTCTGTAATGTTAGGCAATTTTGATTTATATAATGATTAAAGTTTGATGATTTGTTATTTTATATAATCGCTTGTTTCTTCTTCGCCATGCTTTGATCCAGAGATTCAGTAATCTTTCAGAAGATGTGTAATAGCGCCCCCTGCCGTAGAACACAGTGAGAACACAGAAAGCTGGGAGTTTAAGAGTTAAGACGTCTGTCAGTGTTATCACAGCTAATCAAACTCCTTCTCCAGCTCGAGTCTGTCAGAGTGAGCTTTGCTTTTGACGAACAGCATCTTGACGCTCGATGAATCAGAAGCTGCTTGTCATTCTGTGGCTGCCTTCATCTCTCCTGCAGAGCCCAGCTGGTTACGTAACAAAGGCAGAACTGAAGAAGCTTGTACCTAGTCCAGCACACCAATATCTCAGGAACATCAGCGAGGACCAAAATAGACAGAAGGAGAGAGAGATCAAGACAAAACATGAGGAGAAAGGAAAAGGCTGGATCAGTTGTGAGAACTCAGCAGCTCAGCTACAGATAAAACCTGCGCTGGGAAGATTACTTACAAAATACTGCATGATGAAAACTGCTGTTAGTGATGGAATCTATTAGATTACGCATTTTAGGTACTGTATTCTGATTACTTTTAGTTTGCTTTTGATTAGGATTTTTTTTTGTACCATATTCACATCAGAAAATATTTTCTAAATAAAAAAACTAGAAACTATATATGAAAAACCTACACAGAAAATACAATATATTAAATTATAAAGAAATAAAATATATTACATTTTTATCATGACTTCATGAAAAGCTAATCATCTAATTTCTATCTATCTATTCTTTGTGTATATCATATAAATATATTAGTGCTGTCAAATGATTAATCGCATCCAAAATAAAAGTTTTTGTTTACATAATGTGTGTGCTGTGTATATTTATTATGTATAATAAATAAATTAATTAAAAAAATTATTTTTTTTTTACCCAAATGACATGTGACCATTAACCGACATCAGACATAATTTACTAACATTATGAATTATTAATTTTTGCAATCTTCATAATTCAGATTACAAGTAATCAGTTATTAACCAGCACTGATGTGCAAAACTATATATACATTTCAATTACATAAAACTATATCACTAATCGACTCGTAACACATTCATACACTTCATCATAATCATGTAACTCATCTGAATAATAGCATATCAGGTCTAGTGCATGTGAAGCAAGTAATTTATGAGCCAAACTGAACAGAAAACTGATTAATGTTCTCCTGTCCGTCAAAACCGTAGCCCCTCCCCTAAACCCAGGCCATTGGCTGAACCAGTGTGTCACTCAAACAAACAGACTGCAATTCAGTGTTTAGTTTCTGCTTCTGCAGATTGATTTTGAGGTTTTTGAAATTGCAGAAAGCCTGGCATACGCCCGGGTGACCAGGTTTAATGGGAAAGCACTGATAGTCTGGAGGACGAGGAAAGATTTGACTGTACTGCCCCCTTCAGACTAACTCTACACACATCCACATAAATGGAAATACAGAGGATTACTCCACAGAACCCTCAGAACAGTCTAGAGAGCAAAAGTGACTCAGCATCGAGTGCACAAAAGCATCATTCTAAAATGCATGGGTATTGGATCTTAGTCATTTAAACATTTCTGTAGACATCTGAGAGACTACGTTGAAAAACCCAAACCATAAGCAACAGTATAATAATAATAATATTTGCCTTACAGTATGTCAACTCTTCCATTAGAAGCATAAAGCAGATGCTGGCGAGCACGAGACTTGTTAATGAAAATCAAACATATAGCACATGCGCTCTTCAGTCAAAACAAACACAAAGCGAGTGTTGAGAGAACTGAAAACGTCTCCCTCGTTTATTTGTACAGTATTACATCGGTATAAAAGGTGAGAAGAACAGTGACAGCCGGGGAAGGAGTGAATGCTGCCAGATTTCAGCAAAATGCTTTGCCTTACAGTATGTCAACTCTTCCATTAGAAGCATAAAGCAGATGCTGGCGAGCACGAGACTTGTATATGAAAATCAAACATATAGCACATGCGCTCTTCAGTCAAAACAAACACAAAGCGAGTGTTGAGAGAACTGAAAACGTCTCCCTCGTTTATTTGTACAGTATTACATCGGTATAAAAGGTGAGAAGAACAGTGACAGCCGGGGAAGGAGTGAATGCTGCCAGATTTCAGCAAAATGTTGATATGAATTCCGCAGAAGTTTACTCGAGAACACGAAGCGTGTCTGAGATCAGAAGACGGTTTTTAGCTTTGTGGTTCTACACAGAACTAATATTCAAGTAGAACGAGAGTCCTTCGGGATTTACAGCAATAAAAGGAGCGGAACAAAAACATATGTACACAAAAACACATTTAGTCTGGGTCTGCATTAAGATACTGATATTCCTTAGTTTTGGTCGCTTTGTTCGCTTAATGGTTAGGAACGACTTTATTCGGCTCAAATGTCAGGTGTAAAACCACCGATTTAAACTTGTTCCAACAAGACCGACCCTTTAATTTAGTTCGGGCTCATGTGTGCCAAATAACCACTTGATTTCGTAGCGGAGTGCAAGTAAAAGATCCCAAGTGGAGAAAACTGAGGCGATGCCGGGCTGATAGAAACCCAACACTCCCCAAAGTCTGACTTCAGAAAGCCTGATTCAAAAGAACTTGACACCTTTTCCATCATCCATAGAGATAATTTCTGCCTTCCCATCAGCCTGCAGCGCCTGCAGTGAACGCAGCAGCATCCAGTCCTCCAGGCCATGAAACTCTGAAAGATACAGGCCTGTTATACACTTCATCAGAGATCAACACAGGAGTACTGTGCTCACCCTCGGGTCATCCCAGATCAGGATGAGTTTGTTTCTTCATCAGGTTTGTACTAAGGGGAGTTCATCGAACTGTTGCTTTCACAGTAAAGTTATAGTTCTGCAGAGACACATTACCATTTTGCTGATACAGTGCAATGTACAATGGAAACATGAAATATTTAATACCTTCCTTTTCTGTGTCATCTCCATTAGAGAGTTCATAAAGAGTAAACACTGAGTTGACCATGCCATTTTTGGAAACCTGCATTTAACAATATTAGAAAAGACAATGTATTTAAAATAACACATTGAACATAACACTATTTTCAGTTATGATTTTTCATGGTATGTCTGTACGTAAATATGTTCAAATGTTTGGCACCAGTAAGATTTTCTATTTATTTATTTTTTTAAAGAAATTAATACTTGTTCACTGAGGCTGCATTAAATTGATCAAAAGTCACAGTAAAGTTAATTACAATGTAACAGATGATTTCTGATTCAAATAAATGCTGTTCTGAACTTTCTATTTAAAACAATAATAAAACCTATCACGGTTTCAACAAAAATATTGTGCAGCACAACTGTTTTCAACATTGCTAATAATCAGAAATGTTTCTCGAGCAGCAAATCAGCATATTAGAATGATTTCTGAAGATCATGTGACACTGAAGACTGGAGTAATGATGCTGAAAATACAGCTGCGCATCACAGAAATAAATTACAGTTTAACAGATATTCACATAGAAAATAGAAAATATTTTAAATTTATGAAATGTAATAATATTCATCTTTTTCATCAAACAAACGCAGTTTTAGTAAGCATAAGAGACTTTTGTATATTCTCACCCACTGATGAATGAGTTTGCCCCACTCCTCTGGCCTCCTCCACATTATAAGACATCGGGATTTATTCTTATCCAACCATTCCAGGTTTCCTGAGCCAAAGCAAAGATCAAAATAATTCTAACATCCATCTTCACACTGGGAACGGTCTCTGCTTGTCAATGCATGCGTCAGCCCACCTGTTTTCCTCAGTTCCTCAAAAACTACTTGTATGGCTTCAACAGAAAGTTTTCCTGAGCAGCACAAGTTATGAGAAATACATGCATGACAAAATGATTGATTCAGCCACAGCGTGTCCCGTCCTCACACAGAGAGCATGAAACTAAGGATACTGTGTATTCTGTTGTTGTTGAACACGGCGCTCTCCTGCGCCTCCAGCACGTCCAGCGTGAAGAGCTTGCTCTGTCTGCAGAAGGACAGAACGAGAGAACACCAGGCCGCCAGCTGCTTCTGCCTCGTGTCAACATTGGGCTGCAGTCTGAATACAACAGAACACAAACATCAGACTGCTGCGGTCCTCTCCTCTCATCTCCATCACAGTCCAGAGACAGAGACAGAGACAGAGTCAGAGACAGAGACAGAGTCAGAGTCCAGAGACAGAGACAGAGTCACAGTCCAGAGACAGAGTCACAGTCCAGAGACAGAGTCACAGTCCAGAGACAGAGTCACAGTCCAGAGACAGAGTCACAGTCCAGAGACAGAGTCACAGTCCAGAGACAGAGTCACAGTCCAGAGACAGAGTCACAGTCCAGAGACAGAGTCACAGTCCAGAGACAGAGTCACAGTCCAGAGACAGAGTCACAGTCCAGAGACAGAGTCACAGTCCAGAGACAGAGTCACAGTCCAGAGACAGAGTCACAGTCCAGAGACAGAGTCACAGTCCAGAGACAGAGTCACAGTCCAGAGACAGAGTCACAGTCCAGAGACAGAGTCACAGTCCAGAGACAGAGTCACAGTCCAGAGACAGAGTCACAGTCCAGAGACAGAGTCACAGTCCAGAGACAGAGTCACAGTCCAGAGACAGAGTCACAGTCCAGAGACAGAGTCACAGTCCAGAGACAGAGTCACAGTCCAGAGACAGAGTCACAGTCCAGAGACAGAGTCACAGTCCAGAGACAGAGTCACAGTCCAGAGACAGAGTCACAGTCCAGAGACAGAGTCACAGTCCAGAGACAGAGTCACAGTCCAGAGACAGAGTCACAGTCCAGAGACAGAGTCACAGTCCAGAGACAGAGTCACAGTCCAGAGACAGAGTCACAGTCCAGAGACAGAGTCACAGTCCAGAGACAGAGTCACAGTCCAGAGACAGAGTCACAGTCCAGAGACAGAGTCACAGTCCAGAGACAGAGTCACAGTCCAGAGACAGAGTCACAGTCCAGAGACAGAGTCACAGTCCAGAGACAGAGTCACAGTCCAGAGACAGAGTCACAGTCCAGAGACAGAGTCACAGTCCAGAGACAGAGTCACAGTCCAGAGACAGAGTCACAGTCCAGAGACAGAGTCACAGTCCAGAGACAGAGTCACAGTCCAGAGACAGAGTCACAGTCCAGAGACAGAGTCACAGTCCAGAGACAGAGTCACAGTCCAGAGACAGAGTCACAGTCCAGAGACAGAGTCACAGTCCAGAGACAGAGTCACAGTCCAGAGACAGAGTCAGAGACAGAGACAGAGTCAGAGACAGAGTCAGAGTCACAGTCCAGAGTCAGAGACAGAGACAGAGTCACAGTCCAGAGACAGAGTCAGAGACAGAGACAGAGACAGAGACAGAGACAGAGTCAGAGACAGAGACAGAGACAGAGACAGAGTCACAGTCCAGAGACAGAGACAGAGACAGAGTGGGGAGGAGCTAGTTACATGTAACAGAATTACGTCATTTAGTTACAAAATAACGTTAGTGTAATCAGTTACAGTTACTGAGAAAAAATGTGTCATTCGATTACAGTTACTTATGAAAATGTTAACAATTACAAACGGGTTACATCTGAATATTTTCACACACATAGAGATTTGATTGATTTCTTTCATAAATTGCAGTGACTGCTTTAAAATACGAGACAGCAGTGTTTCAGCAGTTTAGGACACATGCTTATTCACTAACTGTTTTATTTCCTATTTGTGCTTATGTGTTTGCTTTATTTTTAAAGATGAACTGTTTTTTCCGAGGCATTGTTCGATGCCAGTGTTTTCTGTCTTAGCTGTGCAAAGATTTGATTTCAAAACCAGTATCACAGCTATTAAACTATTTCTTGTTATGATTTTAAATCAGTATTTAACCTCAGAATGATCTCAAAGTAAGTCTGATTTTGTGGTGGCTGTGCTTTCAAATTAAATTTAATTATTATAATCTTAATTCAAGTGATGAAGGATTCTGACAGTAATCAGTGTTGAGTAATTCTGTTTGAAAATGATTAACAGTTGAAAACATTAGACATTTAGACAAGTAATCAAATGTAATCAGTTACATTACTTCAATAAAGTAATTGAGATAGTTACAGTAACTTGTAATCTGTAACCTGTTACATTTCCAAAGTAGCCCCGCCCACTGCTTCTACATCACTGCAAGTTTAGCCCCGCCCACTGATTCTACATCACTGCACGTTTAGCCCCACCCACTGATTCTACATCGCTGCCTGTTTAGCCCCGCCCCGCTGTTCAGTGCCAAGCTGTGGAAAAACAGTGTTTGCATTTCTTTCCTTCTGATCCCAATGTTAGGAAAGAGTGAATTAACTTTATTTTTAATGAACATCCAGATCGCGTTAGTAAGAACTCTGTCTTTCGTTCACTTCATTTTACTGAGGATTCGTTTACAAACAAAACACAATTCGTTGAAAACAAAAACAAAAGATTGAAACTAAAAGACGATACTGAGGCTATATTGGATCTGTCCCAACACAAGGGTGAGTAACTGTTTTCATTATGTGATCACTATTGCTTTGACTGTTAAACAGATGGTTTGATATGAGTATTTATGCATTTTTGAGCTAAATCTCAGCAGCGTCCATCTGTGAAGGATGTAGCTGTCAAACACACACAACTATTAGCCAATCACAGCAGGGGGCGTTTACTTCCGAGTCTACAATTCAAAAACAGGACAGAAAATAGCCTATTACTGATGTAAAAATATTGATAACATTATAAGTGGACCTCAGAGAACAGTACAAAATAAAATAAAATAAAACAAAGGCAGTTCATGACCCCTTTAAAGTATTCCGCGGGAAAACACTGGTTGTGTGTCTTCCATTCGAGCGCGCGGTGGCGCTGTGGGCGGATCCGCTCATCCGGGTCCTGAGACGAGTGACGTCAGAGCGCCGAGATAAACAACAGCGCTCAATGAGCGTAATAACGAATACAGTATTATTCACTGAAATAATAATCGCACACTGATGCTTCTTATTATTCCGCGCAGCTGTTTATAAGAGTAGTGGGAAAACAGCTGTAAGTTTGCCTCCTCCCCTTCATTTCTGTGCAATATTAATAATCATATTGAATGTTTCTGAATGATGCTCAGCGAACCGCAACTGTTCTGGAACTGATGTACACTACATGGACAAAAGTATTGGCACCCTTCTAATGAACAGGTTTGACTACTTTAGTAATTTCCATGAGTACCGATCTTAATATTTAAGCATATAATGATATTCTAGGGAATTGTGTGCTTCTAATTTTACAGCAACAGTTTGGACAGGAGTTTTGTTTTCTATTCTAACACGACAATGTTTCTGTGTATAAGACAAGGTTCAGAAAGAAATGATTGATTGAGTAAGTGTGGAAGAACTTTAAATGCAGATCTTGAGCCAAAAACTCATCACCAAACACTGATGTCTTGTACACATGGGTGCATTCATTTTAGACACTTCCAATACTGTTGCAACAGAGATGGAAATACAATTTTTAAATACATGAATTATGTTGCCACAGTTTTGGAAGTGCCTTTTTCTGTTCTAAAGAAGGGGGTGTCCCAATACTTTTGTCCATATATACATGTCACTGGTGTTTGGTGATGAGTTTTTGGCTCAAGATCTGCATTTAAAGTTCTTCCACACTGACTCAATCAATCATTTCTTTCTGAACCTTGTCTTGTACACAGAAACATTGTCGTGTTAGAATAGAAAAGAGTTCTGTCCAAACAGTTTCTATAAAATTAGAAGCACACAATTCCCTAGAATAGCATTATATACTCAAATATTAAGATCGGTACTCATGGAAATTACTAAAGTAGTCAAACCTGCTCATTAGAAGGGGGTGCCAATACTTTTGTCCATGTAGTGTATGTAGAAGTCAGTAGTTTGAGCTCTGTTCCCCGCAGGAGAGGCGATGCAGGAGGCGATGGGAGTCAGTGAGGAGGAGAAAACTGTGGGAAAACTGGAAGAAAAGGAGCCAGAAAGAAGCGAGGAGATGCATGAAGATGCTACAGCAGAGGACGACACAAGTACGCACTCCACACCTGTCTGTGACAGAACATGTAGTTAATTAATATTACTCAGTACTTTAAGGTATAATTATACTGTAACAAGGACACCTTAAAATAAAGTGCAACCCATTTATTTAGTAATTAAATGACGTGATTCCGTTACATGTAACTAGTTACTCTCCACTCTGAATGTGTCCGATGCAGAAGGAGAGGAAGGCTGCGTGGAGGAGGATGGAGAGATGAGCGGAGACTGGGAGATCCCATACAGTGACGAGGAGATGGAGGAGCCCAGGAGCTGGATGCCTCCGCCCCACGAGATCAAGCGGCTCTACCAGATCCTGGCTAAAGGAGAACCGCTGGAGCTGAAGTGGGAGCCGCTTCCACGCCGACCTCCGACCCCTGCACGCACGCCCTCGCCTGAGAGAGACGGAGACGCCTCGCAGGAGCCGCAGGAGGAGGACCAGCGCAAGTCAGGCAGATATACGCTGATATATATATCTAGCATAATTCAGCATTCTTCATGTTTCTCAAAGTCTCTTCTGCTCACAGAGGCTGCATTTATTTGATCAAAAATACAGTCAAAACAGTGAAATATTATTAGAATGGTTTTTGCCACGTAATATTTTGTGGAAACCCTAACATTCAAAAGAGTTTTCTAAAGGAAATTAGTACTTTTATTCAGCAGGGACACATTACATTGATCAAAAGTGACAGTAAAGACATTGATAATGTTACAGAAGATTTATATGTAAAAAACTAAAAGCTTTCTAATCATCAAAGAATCCTGCAAAAAATAGATCACAAAAATATCAAGCGGTACATCTGTTTAAGTAGTGATATAATGAACCATTATTAATAATTGAGCAGCTATTAACTTTAAATAATTCTAAAAGCAGCAAAGCAGCATATTATACTGATTTCTGAAGATCATGTGACACTGAAGACTGGAGTAATGATGCTGAAAATACAGCTGCACATCACAGAAATACATTACAGTCTAACAGAGATTCACAGAGAAAACAGCTGTTTTACATTATAATAATATTTCACAGTTTTTAACTGTATTTGTGATCACATAAATGCAGCCGTGGTGAACAGAAGAGACTTAAAATTGTAACTATAATTACGTATATAAACCCCGTTTGTGTGCATATATTGTACATTGTTACATTAAATGATAATGTGATGTAAATATGTATTGATTATTGCTACGCTCTGCAGGGCTCTCACTCCAACTGAATTTGATTTCGATGAGGAACAGACGATGACTCCCAAGAACTCTTTTCTGAGCCGCCGCAGGACTCCAGGTATAACACGGCTGTTCTCCGCAGATGTGTGCAGGTCTGGTGAGTGATGCTGAGCTGTGTTCTGCAGGATCCTCGGCCCGCTCTGCGGTCAGGCGCGAGGCCCGGCTGGACAAGGTGCTGTCGGACATGAAGCGGCACAGGAGGATGGAGGAGCAGATTCTGCGCACGGGTCGAGATCTGTTCAAGAGCGGTAAAGAGCGGCCCGCCGGCGTGGAGAAGCCCTCATCACCCGAGAGCCAGCGCGAGCGAGACAGAGACCCCAGCACCGTCTTCAGTCCCCGGCAGAGGAGATACTGACCAGCACACCCCAAATCATCACTGTTCATTTCACATCAGACACTGATATACTGATGCGGTCTTTCTTATTCAGGTGTTTTTCTATGTGAATAAATAAGTGTATTGCCTAGCTGCTGCTTCCTGCTGTTTTATAAATGATACTAAGCTCTTAAGAATTGTAGGAAAAGTTTCATGTGATTATAATAAAACCAATTGAACCCTAAAAGGGGCGATGTATCCTGGGGACACAAACATTTGAGAAGTAGGGAAAGTGTAGGTCTCATTTCTTGGTTTCATGTTGAAAGGTTGTGAATACTGTATTTAGATGAGGTGAGTTAGTTTCTACATTCTGTGTTTGGCTCATAGAAAGCATTTAAACCTGCACGGCCGCCTGTCGTGGGAAAAACGTTGATCTAGTTCATATTTACGCATGTTGGAGGGGACTTACCTGTTTAAAAAGCTGTTGTTCAGCATTAGCTTATTAGGTTTACATTGAAATTTTATGAATTAAATGCTTACATTTTTTGTAATCTGTCTCTAAATGTTTGTATCTCAGGGGATACATTGCCCTTTTATGGGTATAAATCAAGATATAAAAACATATATATATATATATATATATATATATATATAGACTGAGATTTTGTGGCTTGTGTTTTAGAAAAACACATTTTTGTAGTTCTTTTTGTAATCTTGACAAAACACGTATCGTTGGAAAGGTCTGCCAGTCAAGGTTCCATATTTGGTGACTGTTTTGTAATAGAAGTGATATTGTGACAGAAAATGATAGATTTGTGACTGAAAACTGCATCAAATAATTCAAAAGAGTTGGTGATTTTTGGTATAGCGCCCAAACAAAATCTCACAGGAACCACAATTTTTGTGATATCAACTTCAAATTTGAAACATAACTTGGTCAGACATATGGCTTTGATTTTATAGCCATTTTAGAGTGCAACATACTTTATATAATATATGTTATATATAAATAAAAAATAGAGTATTACATTATCTTCACTGTAAACTTAAAATTCTATAACTTTTTTACATTTTATTTAATTTAGAAATGCTTTCACTTCAGCAATAATCTGCTACGTGTCTTCTTTAAAAAGAGACCAACCGTAGGTCTGTATTCCAGAGCGTTCAGGAATTACATTCATGTTGTAACAAGCATTGATAAACATCTGATTACAGGGAATTTATTCCTCCAAAGATTAAAATCAAACATTAAAATCAAAAATAAGAGTCAAGTTTTGAAAAAAAATAAAAAATAATGAAATTGTATTATTTGAGTCCCAATAAGGTGAAAAATAGCAATAAATTAATTTTCTGATGTCTCTTTATGGTTCTGCCCTTTTTAGGGTTAAAGGGATAGTTCAGCCAAAAATGTAAATTCTGTCATTAATTACTCGCCCTCATGTCGTTCCAAACCCGTAAGACCTTCGTTCATCTTCAGACACAAATGAAGATATTTCTGATGAACTCCGAGAGCTCTCTGATCCTGCATAGACAGCAACACAACTGTAATGTTCCCAGGTCCAGAAACATAGTAAATACATCAGTAAAACAGTCCGTGTGACATCAGCGGCTCAACCGTAATGTTACGAAGCTACGAGAATACTTTTTGTGCACAAAGAAAACAAAAATAACGGCTTTATTCAACAATTCTCCATGAGCTGCGCCTTGTTTACGAGCAGAGGAAAGCAATGCACATGCATCGTGATACTCTCGATAATGGCGGAGGAGAATAATTGTTGAATAAAGCCGTTATTTTTGTTTTCTTTGTGCACAAAAAGTATTCTCGTAGCTTCATAACGTCATTCAACCCGACCGATCAGGTTGTGAACGTATCACTACGCCTCTAAAATGCCAGTGTGAAGCGGACCAGGACCAAATATATCGTTTTCTTTTTTGGTCCGGATCAAATGAACCAAGAGAACCGAACTACAAGTGTGAAATGAAACGAAAGTCCGACGAAAGTGCTTTAGTTACTGGTGATTCTATTTTCTCAGTAATGCAAGTTTATATCTTTGAATTTGAAGTTTACGTTTCACAACTTTTATTCTCCTTAATTGTAAGGTTTAAACTAAAAATTCAGAGGAAAAATGTCAGAATTGTGAGATGTAAACTCCAAATTACAGGAAAAAGATTTTTATCAGAATGAATTCAGATGTAAACTCCCATTTCCTGATTAAAAAAGGCAGAACTGGGAAATTAAATTTCCCAGAAAAAAGGGAGAACAAGAATTTTCTGAGAATTTCCAGATTTAAGGGAAAAAAGTGAGAATTGTGAGATGTAAACAAAAAGTGAGAATTGGTGCAAACTCAAAAACATTGTGAGATGTAAACGTGCAATAGTGAGGAAAAAAGTTGCAATGACCTTTTGATATTTTTATTCTAACAAGCTTCCATACAGACGTGTTCATGAGCCATTGTGATCTGATTTGTGAGCAAACAGCTTCTGAATGATTCATTAGCAAATTGCTCTAAATCTGAATGAGTTTCAACAATCCTTATCGGAGCACATTATAGAGGCTTCACGAGGGACAAACACATGCAAAGTCATAAACCCAATTCAGCGCAATGCACAGTTTGCACCTGTTTTTTCCTTATATAGATTTCAGATCGGCATACAGTCATTTTAATTGTTGAATAAAGCCGTTATTTTTGTTTTCTTTGTGCACAAAAAGTATTCTCGTAGCTTCATAACGTCATTCAACCCGACCGATCAGGTTGTGAACGTATCACTACGCCTCTAAAATGCCAGTGTGAAGCGGACCAGGACCAAATATATCGTTTTCTTTTTTGGTCCGGATCAAATGAACCAAGAGAACAGAACTACAAGTGTGAAATGAAACGAAAGTCCGACGAAAGTGCTTTAGTTACTGGTGATTCTATTTTCTCAGTAATGCAAGTTTATATCTTTGAATTTGAAGTTTACGTTTCACAACTTTTATTCTCCTTAATTGTAAGGTTTAAACTAAAAATTCAGAGGAAAAATGTCAGAATTGTGAGATGTAAACTCCAAATTACAGGAAAAAGATTTTTATCAGAATGAATTCAGATGTAAACTCCCATTTCCTGATTAAAAAAGGCAGAACTGGGAAATTAAATTTCCCAGAAAAAAGGGAGAACAAGAATTTTCTGAGAATTTCCAGATTTAAGGGAAAAAAGTGAGAATTGTGAGATGTAAACAAAAAGTGAGAATTGGTGCAAACTCAAAAACATTGTGAGATGTAAACGTGCAATAGTGAGGAAAAAAGTTGCAATGACCTTTTGATATTTTTATTCTAACAAGCTTCCATACAGACGTGTTCATGAGCCATTGTGATCTGATTTGTGAGCAAACAGCTTCTGAATGATTCATTAGCAAATTGCTCTAAATCTGAATGAGTTTCAACAATCCTTATCGGAGCACATTATAGAGGCTTCACGAGGGACAAACACATGCAAAGTCATAAACCCAATTCAGCGCAATGCACAGTTTGCACCTGTTTTTTCCTTATATAGATTTCAGATCGGCATACAGTCATTTTAGGATTAAGTAAGCTTCAAAAACAGGCCTTTGCACCGTTATTCACTCCTGTTTGATTCGTGGCGCGGTCGAACCTGCAAGCACTTGTTATGAAACAAAACATAGAATTAATTCATCTGCAAATGAATCCTTGATTTCTGGCTAGACAGAGCTCAGATCGTTTGAGCGAGCCATTAACAAAAACCTGAGACTGACAGGCTAAACAGAATTAAATATCTTCCCACAAACACAATAAATAACGCTTAGGAACTGTGTTATGACGAACACAATGGCTTCAGCGACAACGAAATGAATAAAGTGCAAATAAATTTCACATTGACTTTATAAAGTATCACATGTGCTTAAACGGAGGAAACTCATCCTTATCGGAGCACATTATAGAGGCTTCACGAGGGACAAACACATGCAAAGTCATAAACCCAATTCAGCGCAATGCACAGTTTGCACCTGTTTTTTCCTTATATAGATTTCATATCGGCATACAGTCATTTTAGGATTAAGTAAGCTTCAAAAACAGGCCTTTGCACGTTATTCACTCCTGTTTGATTCGTGGCGCGGTCGAACCTGCAAGCACTTGTTATGAAACAAAACATAGAATTAATTCATCTGCAAATGAATCCTTGATTTCTGGCTAGACAGAGCTCAGATCGTTTGAGCGAGCCATTAACAAAAACCTGAGACTGACAGGCTAAACAGAATTAAATATCTTCCCACAAACACAATAAATAACGCTTAGGAACTGTGTTATGACGAACACAATGGCTTCAGCGACAACGAAATGAATAAAGTGCAAATAAATTTCACATTGACTTTATAAAGTATCACATGTGCTTAAACGGAGGAAACTCGCCTCTGACCGAGACTAAGAGTAAAAGAGGAAGAATAGCGGTTTCCACAGGGATAAGGCAGATCGTGTCTCTTTAACCATACGCAGGGTTTCAGGACTCGTTATATTAGAGATACTGTAAAGCTAACTACAAATGTTAAACATTTTTTTGTGGTAAAACTGCGTTTAAAGCCACCTTAGCCACTCTTTCTTCTGTGGAAAGTAGACATTAGGTAAAATGTGCAAGCTTCTGTTTTCCATCCAAACGGAGAGTGATTTATGCGCTATATTGCAGCCTTGTGTAGGGTTATTATACTTTACTAAAACTAAAACCATGAAAAATATATATTTTTTGATTCCTGAAATAAAGAAATAAAAATTGTTACATATTTCATAAAAAAAATTAAAAAAACATTTCTAAACTTTAAAATTTAAAATTTAAATGGAAAATACGAAAATAAAAACAAATACAAATATTATTAAAAATTATAATAGCATCTCAATGATACTAAAATAACACTGGTCTTGTGTAAGGAGTGGTATGTGGTAACTGTTGTAATTTTAGCAAATCTCAAAATTAAGATTAATTTTCATACTGTACATTATAATCTTGTGATGCCTAAATTCACTTTTATCATTAAAAAGGTTGATTTTAGTCTTTAGTGTTTCATTTTAATTTATTTAGACAAAACAGTATAGAAATATAAAATGGGCCACTTATCAGTTATCTGCTGTAAGATTGAAATAATTGTTGGCTTATCATACCGGCCTAGATTTTAATATACTTACACTACCATTTACAGGTCATTAAGATTTTTTAATGTTTTTGAATGAGGTCTCTTCTGCTCACCAAGGATGCATTTATTTGATCAAAAATACAGTAAAAACTCAGAAATCAGTATAATATGCTGATTTGCTGCTCAAGAAACAAACAAATCACCATCCACTTTCATATTGTGGAAAAGAGCAGCTCAGACATTCTGCCTAACATTTCAAATTTGTGTTTCACAAATAAAGTAAATAAAACAGCATCTAAACGACATGAGGGTGGCTACATCTTCGTTCTGGGTGAACTGTCCCTTTAAAGCTCTCAGCTGACCTCCAGGGAGACTGTAAAGCTCATTATAGACCCGTGCTAAATATAATAGAGGACTTTTCTATGAACGATGCATCTGCAACACTACACTGAGTTACAGTGACATTCTGAGACTCCTTCAAAGTGCCTCAAACAAAAAGTGCTCGTCTTCGTTCAGAAATGTTTTCGTGTAAAATTTGCACTTATTGCCTCAGTTGTGATGTGACACACTTGCACAGATTCTTCTGGCAAATTTGCTTCCCTTGATCTACTGAAGCATGTCTTATATACAGTACAACAGCCCTGTAACTGAGCATAATGCTGTGCTGTAATGCGTTACAGGGCTTTTAATCACTCTGTGTACTTCCTTCTGCTCTGCCGCGTCATCATTGCATTCATCCAATCCCCTTTCTCCTTTGCTCAGTCTCATTAGCATTAGCCCCTCCCCTCAGTGTGAGATTGTGGGCGTGTCCCGACCCCCCCTCCGTTGGCCTGTCCTCCGGCATCGGGCTTGAGCGGAGCCGTGGGTCTGCGGGAGCCGCCGGTGAACAGGCGCAGGGCCCCTCTGCAGATCAGGGAGAACCAGTAGAGCTGAGGGGCCATGAGCAGAGCCGCTCCCAGATTACACTGCCACTGTTGCTATGAAATGAAACATTTTGTTCAAATGCATACCTTGATGGAGAAATCTCTATAAAATGTTGGCTGGTAATGATATCTGATGCCAGTATTGGGGACAGAAATGTGCTATTAAAGAAAAAAATTTTTTTTTTAAATTATTTACACAAATGCCAAATTACTTTATTTTAGACTTCGAACATCAAAAATAAAATTTGCCAAATGTATTTTTCAAAAACTTTGCTATAAATCTAAATGCATATAATAAAAATAAATGATGGCTTCTGAATTAAAATTCTCAAATACTATCCAAATAGACTTTAAAAAAAAATAAAAAATAATGCTTGATGTGTTGCAAAGACATTAATAATAAAATACAAATTCTACACTTAAATACCAAATGAATTTAAAGGATTTTTCCTATGATGCTTTTAGAAAAACTAAAACACAGAAATTACAGTAAATTCAACATGGATACCAATGAAAAGGCAATCAGAAAATGCAGGGAAACTAAGGCCAATCACAGTTTAGTATGCAAACACATGTAACCAACTGCAATTCAGTATGCATACCGTAAACAATCATTTTTAATGCTTAATATTCAACATAAGAGTAAGATTGGAGCCCAACTCCAGCAGTGGTCCGGGCTAGTCTAACAGCACACGGTTATGTGTAACACTGACTGTAATTTATGGCTCGGATGAATCATAGCACAAATACAGAGATCCGTACAGATATGATCACATTACTGATGGATTCATCTTCAGGAGGATGAGTGATGATTATCATCTCAGATCAAACACACACGTATTGGGGACAGAAATGTGCTATTAAAGAAAAAAAATTTTTTTTAAAAATTATTTACACAAATGCCAAATTACTTTATTTTAGACTTCGAACATCAAAAATAAAATTTGCCAAATGTATTTTTCAAAAACTTTGCTATAAATCTAAATGCATATAATAAAAATAAATGATGGCTTCTGAATTAAAATTCTCAAATACTATCCAAATAGACTTTAAAAAAAAATAAAAAATAATGCTTGATGTGTTGCAAAGACATTAATAATAAAATACAAATTCTACACTTAAATACCAAATGAATTTAAAGGATTTTTCCTATGATGCTTTTAGAAAAACTAAAACACAGAAATTACAGTAAATTCAACATGGATACCAATGAAAAGGCAATCAGAAAATGCAGGCAAACTAAGGCCAATCACAGTTTAGTATGCAAACACATGTAACCAACTGCAATTCAGTATGCATACCGTAAACAATCATTTTTAATGCTTAATATTCAACATAAGAGTAAGATTGGAGCCCAACTCCAGCAGTGGTCCGGGCTAGTCTAACAGCACACGGTTATGTGTAACACTGACTGTAATTTATGGCTCGGATGAATCATAGCACAAATACAGAGATCCGTACAGATATGATCACATTACTGATGGATTCATCTTCAGGAGGATGAGTGATGATTATCATCTCAGATCAAACACACACGCCACGATTACGCCGTTTCCTTTTAATAGTCAAAATTACAAAATGATAACATGATCTACATCATCTACAAAATAATAACATAATATCTATGATCATGGTAAGCATCAACATTTTGTTTTGCTGTTTATAGACATGCATACTGCTAAGAAATATAAAAATATAAATATAAATACATCCCGTTATTATTTTACTGGTTCATGGACTATAATTTAAAATAGTTGTAGTGTTTGATGAATTAAATGCGGTAGATACAGTAAGGCATTGCCAGAGCTGTACAGAGATGGAGGTATTATTATTTCAGCTTAATGCTAAATTAAAAGAAAGAACCTAACTAGGATCCGAAGCTTATAACAACTAGGTTTCTACACAGAAAGAACAAATCTCATATTAACATGAAGCTCACGAGTACCAACACTAAACCGCCCGAAGCAATCAGTCCAGGACTAAACTCCTTCAGCTTTAACCCTGCAGCTGGAAGAGTGAGATGTGCTTGTGATCCAGCCCTTCTTTAAACACACCGTTCACACACTCACAACAGCATAAACTAAACACAAGAGTCTTAGTGGAAGCCGTAACAGCAGCTCTTGCTTTCCTCTGCTCAGAAAAGCCTCATGTCAAGTACTGTGTGCTGTTAGGCCTGAGATCGAGTCTTCAGTGTGCTCCTCTGATTTGGATTTCCATAAGCGGGTCATTATGAGCGTAGTTAAACAGACTCAAACTCAAGAGTACCGTACAGACACGACTGAACCTACCATTTCAATCAGCATAAATTAACCCCTTAACTGTCACCGGCCCACCTGTGGGACACTTGGCGCTCTTTTTGTTGTTGTCCTTTTTCTCTATCAAATCCTTTAGTAATCATCATAAATCATATGAAAGCTTAGAAGCCCAAGATTCATCCTGTGATTCACCATTTTGAAATCTTTGGACATTGCGTTACCATAGAAATGGTACTTTAAAATGTTTTGGCGGTCTCCTCCCCCTTAGTGGGCGGAGTCAAGTGTTATATTACAAAATGCATTACGCTCTTTTAGAACCAAACCTTTTTATAATCTTGACATAAAACATATTATTGGAAAGGTCTGAGTCTCAGGATTCCATATTTGGTGGTTATTTTGAGATAGAAGTAATATTGACAGAGAAATCTAGACATTTGCGACCGAAAAAATACATTTTAAAAATTCGATAGTTTGGATGGCACCCGGTGGCTGTTTGTGGTATAACGCCCTAAATACAATCTCACAGGAACCTCCATTTTTTTTTCATATCAACTTCAAATTTGGAACATAACTTATTTAGACATAAGGCTTTAATTTTATACCAATTTTAGAGTAAAACCTGTTATTTAAAATATTCATTATATATAAAATAAAATAAAAATGCATTTTCTTTACAGTAAATTTAAACTTCCATAACTTTTTGATACTTAAATCTTTTGGCAAAATTATTTTGCGATAATCTACTGATTTTCTTCTTTAAAAAGAGACCAACCTTAGGTCTGTATTCCAAAGTGTTCATTACAACAATTTAAGTTTGGTTAGGGCACCTGCATGCTTACTTTAAAAAATGGGGGGTGACAGTTAAAGGGTTAAAGGCAGTGCAAAAGCACTGTATACTGTTCAGAAGTTTAGGGTCAGTAAGATGATTTTCTTTTCTTTTTTGCAGGAAATTAATAATTTTATTCAGAAACAACACAGTCACACAAAAGTGACGGTAAAGGCATTTATAATGTTACAAAAGATTTATATTTCAACTAAATGCTGTTCTTTTGAACTTTCTATTCATCTGTGAATCCTGGAAAATTTTTACTGTGAAAAATCTTACTAACCCCAAACCTTTGAACAGTAGTGTATATATATTTAAATAATACATAATTTTTTCACATTTTAGAACTGAGAAATCTATTGTTTGAGCAAGGGTGATGAGAATCGAGGTGCGTAAATGTAACAAAACAATGTCACAATGACAGAAGTCTTCATGGACCTAAAGACAGAAGCTGTCTGTCTCTTTCTTAGTTTTATGATGAAATATGAGCAGAATGAGTCACATACTGTGTGTGTATCTGTAGTTCCTTTTGCAGAAGAACTAATGTTAATAAATCATCTCTCCGTTCAGCTCTTAACTTCTCTCTTTCATCTAATGCAACCTGTCGTCTTCAGCCTTCAGCTCTTTGTCTTTCGTCACCAGAGCTATGATGACTTATGAATGGATCTTAACGCCAGAGGACTGTGATATTACAGGCAGAGGAAATACAGTAGCAACACACAATCACAGTATCATCAGAGTCCCGCAGCCATGAAACAGAGCAGAAGAGGAGAAACAGTGGATCCAGCTATTTTGTCCTAAAAGCATTAAAGCAATAGCTCACCCGGCATTAACCCACCCACAAGATTTTCTTTGTACTGTAGGACAATTTAGCAGAATGTCGGATCTGCTCTGTTTCATGCAACGAAAATGAACGAGAAACCTAAGAAAGTCAAACTCCAAAAAGGAAGAAAGCTCCATTTGTGACAGCAGTCTGAATGAAGAGGAGTGAATGATTTGTTTTTGGGAAAACACTGCCCTCTAAGTTTCTTCTGCAGCGTTATGCCCTGATCCTTCAGCGTCAGAAGACCGAACCGCCAGAAACTGCACAGATGAACTCTCTGAGGTCAAGGTAAAGCGGCGTTATGTGCATCACTGAGAGGTGTTTTTTCGAAGCGCATCGTGCTACAGTACTTCTCATCATATATGCGTGTGTGTGCGTCAGTGTTGGGCTCGTCACTCACAAAAATTAATATATTACTCATTAATAGTTACTCCTTTCAAAAGTAATATTCTTAATATTTTCTGGCAACAGTAATTGTTACACTACTAGTTACATCACTTTTCTTTCACGCTCCACAGAAGTTGCATATCTTCTCCATAAAACGTAACTAACAATTAATAATAATAATAAAAAGTAATATTATTACTGCAACTAGTAACTGCCCAGCACTGGTGTGCATGTGATAAAACTGAAGGATTCCACTCAGAACGCCTGTCTTCAGTTTGTCCTTGGCGTGTTTAGTGTACTAGGGAGTATAATAGTGTACTAGGGAGTATACTGTCTGTTTGGGTCATGCATGTGTGAGTACAGTCGCTAGCTCTGCGGCATGATGCTCGTCAATAGCGCGGTATTGCGATATTGCGGTTATCGCGACAGCCCTAGTCATGCATGTGTGAGTACAGTCGCTAGCTCTGCGGCATGATGCTGGAGCAGTCGGTCACCAGCAGGTCCAGCACCGTGTTCCCGCTCACGAACACCGCGGGGGCCGACACCATGCTGCAGAGCGTGACGGTGCTGCTCTCGCTGCTGCTGCTGGGGCCGCCGGGGCCCGGCTCGCTGCCGGGGGGGTTGTGGGTCCCCATGTGGCCCTGCAGCTGCGTGAGGGTCTTGCAGTGAACGCCGCACAGCTGGCAGACGAGCACGGCCCCGGGGCCCGAGCCGCTCTCCTTCCACTCCTGCCCATGGTGCTTCTGCGCGTGAACCCGCAGGTACGTCAGCGTGGTGAAACCTGCAGAGCGGTTCATTGGCTGATCACTGACATCACCGCAGAATGAGTCGTTAATGATAATTACAGCAGACAAGATGACTGTGTATGTCATTTACATTAGCTTTTGTTAATGCAGTTAAAGAGGATTGTTGAAATACTACATCACAGCAGATTGAACATGAGACCACAACGACAGACAAATAGATACAGACAGATAAAGACAGAGAGAGAGAGAGAGATAGACAGACGGTAGGGATGCCACAATTCTCAATATAATATTGAACTGTTCAATACAGCATCCATGGTTCAATACACACTTGTGAATTGCATTTTTTTTTGGTTCAGTTTTGCGTTTAAATTATTTCTGTTTTATTTCTCGCCGAATCGGCTCTGTTTGTATGTGCCCACTTATAACGAGCATTTGAAAAAGTAACACACGTCAAACACCTTCCCTTGTAATGACTTGTAACGAGAAGCGTTTCTAAACCTGTTGTCCAACAAATCAGAAGATGTTTTTATTCCACAGCATCAGTCGAGTGTTTGAAATAACTTCCTCTTGTGAAGTGTTTATTGTCTTCATGCTTCATCCAAAACATCTCTATATTCTTTTTATTCAGTTACAGCAGTAGCTAGATGCCTTTGTCTGTATTAGGGATTTCCTGGAGCGTCATGAGTTCTATTATTTCTGTGACGCATATATGGAGTTTCTGTGGATTATACATATATTTGAGGTGTAGCGGTTTTCGGTAAAAGATCGACCCGTACCGTTCGCCACCCTCAGTTCAGCACGCATTTGTACTGTGATTAATCTCAGTTCTAACAAAGGATATGGATGAAAACAAAGCTTCACAAATACACAACTTCCGAACGCACAGCATGGGCTTTGCTGTCGTGTGACTGCATCCGTGCGTCTTTCTGCAGCCACACAGCCAAACCGCTAGAGGGCGCTGATGATTTAGCCACATTCTTCACAGACCAAACTAGAACAATCAGTAGTCAATTCTCAGCCCCACACACACAGGACTTCAAACCAACCACACCCATGGCTAAAACTCCCATCTTCTCCTTCTGTCCCCTCACTGAGGCAAAAGTGTCTAAACTTCTCCTCTCCAGCCATCCTACAACATGCCCTCTAGACCCAATCCCCTCACACCTCCTCCAAGCAATCTCTCCTACAC
>NW_015626872.1:2768474-2772132 GCF_001515625.1 Sinocyclocheilus rhinocerous
CCTCCAGAAGTCTGAGATCCGCTAGTGAGCGACGCCTCGTGGTACCATCACAGAGAGGCTCAAAATCACTTTCCAGAACATTCTCTTTCACTGTTCCCGGCTGGTGGAATGATCTTCCCACCCCTATCCGGAATGCTGAATAAATCGACAGCTGAAAACTCATCTCTTTCATCATTATTTGACTTCATCCTTAAAAAAATAAATAAAATGTTTTCTCTATTCTTTTCTTACTTATTTGAACAATGCTTGAAACTTGGTATTACAAGCACTTCTTGAGTCTATTTGCGTCTTTAAGATGAACTGCTTGATGTATTCCCCAATTGTAAGTCGCTTTGGATAAAAGCGTCTGCTAAATGAATAAATGTAAATGTAAAGGTTTTATCAGCAATCGAGTCACTGTTAAACTTTAAAGACTTAACGATGCACGTGCATGATGGAGCGCATCAGAAAGAAGCGCAATTATATTTGCTGAAATATGTATTTTAATACATATTATATTTATTGTCAGACTTCACATTTACGCTGAGTTTTATTTCTTTTAAGAACATTATATGTAATAAGATTATAATAATGAGTCAGTAAAATAAATGACAGTAACATGTTAATATGTTTATGAACATTCTACCTCTGACCAGCTGACACTTATTTTGTGCTTTTTTTTTTTTATTACCTATAATTATATTTTTTCTAGTAATTAAAAAAAACTTAAGGCAAACTTTTCAATTTTTTATCTATTATTATTATTATTATTATTATTATTATTGTCATTGTAAGCAAATAGTAGAGTATTCTCGTGGAAATTTCTAATAAAGCAATAAGCCCCGTGAAGCCGTGGTTTACAGTGAATTTATAACCCTCTTACCCAAACCGTGACCCCAAAATCGTAATACGTACCAAACCATAAGAAACTCGAACCATTACACCTCTTCTTTGTTGTTAATTTGTTTTAACAATTGCATTTTTAAATCACAAAAAAATGCTCCAAGACATCAGAACCAAATCAAACTGAAAACCGTGTCTAAAACACCAAGCTGTGTATTTCACCATGGGCTGCCTGTATTGTTGCATCCCTAACAAACAGACAGACTCACTGCGGTTGCAGAGGTGGCAGGAGTGATGCTGTGATTGGTTGTGCACCCTCATGTGATCCGTGATGTAGGCCGCAGACAGCAGTTTGCCGCAGATGTGACACGGAACCTTCTCTTCATGTCTGATCATGTGAGCGCGCAGACGGTCCCGCGTGGCGAAGCTCGATTCACACGTCTGCACCAAACAACACACGCATGTGCACATGTAACAACCGCCTCACTGTGGGATATAACGCCTTTAACCTGCTACACATTTACATTTCATTAAAAACATTCTCCACACAAATAAACAAAACAACGTAACAAATGGTTTGAATATTGCAACATTAATACAACAACAAATGTTAAATGATAAACATTAAATGCAACAACAAGATAAACAGAATCACTATATATTTAGCTCACAGAACTGAAGATATTGAGTTTGTTCAACTAATTGTGACCTGTGCTGGCAAAAAGTGTCACAATGAGCAAATGTTCAAAAATCTGTTATATTTATATATAAAAATACCATCAAAATGATGTATGAGTTGTTGGAATCTGACAAAAACATGACTGAGCTACACCTGTTTGAAGTCGATGGAGTCAGCAAAGTCAATTTAGAGAAAAACTAAAGTTTCCTGAAGGTTCCAAAGCAAAATCACCCAGCAACATTACTTATTTTCTTAATCATTACTAGATTAATAATCACAATATAGCTATTTTTTATGTTATCGTTGTTGTTATAAATAAGAACAGATGCAAAAAAAGAACAAATATAAGAAACAAGTTTACAGTTTTACTTTTTTCATTTTACATCTACACAAACATTCAAGAAAAACAAATAATAAAACGTAAAAATCCCTTTAGTGCGTTCATTACTGCATTAATGTGACAGACGGCCTGTATTAAGACTTACTGTACTGCACAGATCTAATATAAGGTCACACATATGATGTTTTCCCCCAACAGTTCCCCAAACTTTCACTTAAGATATAACAGATTATGTTTGCGTGAATGCTTAAATGTATTTGGCCTCCTGTAATTCTGTGTATATATCAGGATCACACGCCGTCGATGCAGGCGCTTCGGAGAAAAGGAACTCCTCTACTAATACTTTTAGATGTTTAATTACTATTTGGAGCATTGGGATCACTAGACGAGGGCGAGATTTTTAGACGAGAGTTTAAAAATTGACCAAAATCTACATTTTTCACTTTTCTTTGCCTGCAGCTCAAAATTAGCCTGTGTGCATTCACACTCATTTACCCAGCACAGGTCACTTATAAACCAGTTTTGCTCTTACCTTAAAAACACACTAACGTCAAGAAAAGACTCTTCTTTCTGTGTAAACTATACAAATGCAACACAAACTTCCATACCGGACATTTGAAGGGTCGTTCTGAAGAGTGCACCTGTCGGACGTGACTGCTGAGATGATCAGGCCTGTGAGATCGAGCGAGAGACGCTTTAGCAGGCTGTCATCACATTAGGGCTGAAAAACTACATTAGAATTTTGCACTAAAATATTATCAATATTCAAATTTAAAGACAATTTCAGTTAGGGGGAAAAAAAGCTTTTGGCTTCTCTCCTGAGGCCACAAAGGGGGAAAACTTTTGGCTTCTCTCCTGAGGCCACAAGAGGGCGCATCGAGCAAAATATTACTAATGCACATTTATTAAAGCAATAAAATAACAGGACTATCTGTGAAAGTGTATAATGTTTATAAACAAAATATAATTAAATAAGTTGCTTTAACAATTATAAACAAAACGGCATCATGTATGCACAGTTTAATACAAAGAATCGAAAGCCAATCACACAGAGTACTTTTTTCATTTAAAAACATGATGCAGTGAGATGGAAAAAAATGCCATAAAGTTGAGACATGTTTTTTAAAAGTTGAACTTATATTAATTGTACATGGCTTTCTAAACATGCGGCTCTCTTGTGTGAGACACGAGTGCAACGCTGATAGAAAACACGCAAAATATGCGTTGTGTGAACGGCTTGGTTTCAGTTTTGACGTAAATAACTTTCTCTTCATTGATGTTCTCTTGTTCCGCAATATTTTGAATGAAGAACTCCGCATCTAGTGGATCGGCTAACAAAAACATTAAAGGGGTCATCGGATGCCCATTTTCCACAAGTTGATATGATTCTTTAGCGTCTTAATGAAAAGTCTGTAACATACTTTGGTTAAATTTCTCAATGGTAGTATAAAACAACACCCTTTTTACCCTGTCAAAAACAGCTCTGTTCACAGCGACCCATTTCGGTGCATGTCTCTTTAAATGCTAATGAGCTCTGCTGACCCCGCCCCTCTCTTCCGTGGGGTGACCAGCCGTTCTCATGAGACTGTAAACTTTAGCCGCGGAACTTGCTAACTAGCACATCATTAGGAATGTGAAACAATGGCTGACTGTTTACAGCTCAATCTGGGCGGGTCTATGCTAAAACACCAGTGTCAATCATCAATCGTGGGAGGGGCCTGGGTGTGTGTGACGTCACACAGCCAAGAATCTGAGAACGGCTTGATTTGAGAAAGAGGATATTTTTTATAGGGATTAAAAAAAAAAAAAAAAAGAAG
>NW_015626872.1:2772204-2798458 GCF_001515625.1 Sinocyclocheilus rhinocerous
AAAAGAAGAACACTGGGTGGGTTTTTATCAATACAGGGTGAGCGTGTGCACACACTGCCAACACACATTTCAGTTCAAACAACATGTAAAAGTGAATTTAGCATCCGATGACCCCTTTTAAAGCAACGACACCTACATCGTCACCGCGTCTCGTGCGCCACTGATAATAAGGCTACCTGATGCACACCTAAAATTGAAATGCAACGTTTCTGCATTCGAATGTGGATTTTAATTTTAAATTGGCTGATTATTCTAAACTCTTTGCTAGCCCTAGATCAGACTGCAGGCGGTGCGAGGAGCTGTGCCCACCGTGAGAAGGCTTTAGCGCAGTGTGGGCAGATGTAGGGCTTCTCCACGCCTCCCTGGTGCGAGCGCACATGATGGCTCATGCGGTCCTTGCGCTTGAAGCGCTGCTGGCAGACGGGGCAGGAGAAGGGCTTCTCGTCCGAGTGCGAGAGCCGGTGCCGGTTCAGATGATACACGTCTCTGAAGGCTTTGCCGCAGGTCTCACAGGCGTGGTTCTTGCGCACAGGGTTCTGGTTTACTGGCCTCTGAGGGGAGACGGTCAACAGTCAAAATATTAGCACTGCATGTGTAAACCTGTGCTTACCTGCAGTTCAGAACCACAGACACGCAGTCAGTTTGGTTTGTTTAGTGTTTTAGGTTTATTTACACCTCTTGTATACAACCAGTAAACATGAACTAGTGATACGCAAGTAACACTAACCATATAGCAAGTACCTGCAGTTAATATTACTCAGTACTTAAATGTATAATTACACTGTAACAAGGACACATTAAAATGAAGTGTAATGAAATTCTCTATTTAAATAATTAGAATATAATGAGTCCTTAGGAGTAGTAATTACAAGTAATTAAAAAAATTAAAAAATAAACAAATCAATGCAGTTTAATGTGATAATATGCATCAGCAGGCCTTAAATAAAATATCAAGAAATATATCAAATGTTGTGAATAATGAAAGAGGTGTTCATTATGCCTCGTTTTATATTTCGCTGCTATTTTTGCAAATTAGCTGCTATTTTCTCTGCATCCAAGACACTTACATTATTATTTTTCCAGTCATTTATGATTACAGCATACATATTGTTAAAAATAATTTCACAGAGACTGCTGGCACTAGGGTTAGGAATCGAAAATCAATTACAATTCCAGAATCGGATACTTGTAAAATTTAAATTTAAATTCCACCCATCAATTCCTGTGCTCCATCTTTTTTTTAGGTGGTGAAAAGGGGCTGTTAAAAATGATTTTTCTTCATGGCACTCAGCAGCAATTAAATGTTTTGAGAGACACAGAATAAAAATGTTTGGTATCTAAATGTTTGACTTTTTCTTAACCACGTTGGAATCGAAAGTGCGAATCAATAAGAATCGGAATTGAAATGGATACAATTCAAACGATACCCAACCCTACCTGGCACATATTTCCAATTTATGTATTCAAATGACTATACTCATAGGTGTGCAAATATCTCAAACTGACAGACTAATACAGCTGGGGCTACATCACATGTACATTAATCTGTGTGATTCACACGAAGGCAGATTCTGAAGACACACACGGATGCCCACCTGTACCGGCTCCCCTGTTGCCATGGCGACAGCAGCGGCGGGAGGCGGGAGGGCGGTGACGGTCTCCATGGCAGCGGGCAGCATCTGGGGGATGGAGAGATGCAGCAGAGAGAGCGGCGCGCTCTCTTTGGCCTCGTGGCTCTGCGGCGCCCCCTTCATGCGGAGCCCGGTGTGGACAGACTGATGCCGCCGCAGGTTGTAGCTGTTCTTGAACTGCTTGCTGCAGATGGAGCAGATGTGGGAGGCGCGGGCCGGTCTGCACACCGGCTTCACTGATGGGACGGACAACAGCAGAGAGAGGGTTAAACAGAGAGTTCTGTCATTAATTACTCATTACAAACACCTAAGACCTTAGATATACCACAAATTAAGATATTGTTGATGCTTTCTGACCCTCCATAGACAGCAAGGGAACTGCTACGATCACGCTTTGAGAAGAAATCACTGAATAAAGTTGTTATTTTTGTTTTCTTTGTGCACAAAAAGTATTCTCGTAGCTTCATAACACTGCGGTTGAACCACTGATGTCACACGGACTGTTTTACTGATGTCCTTACTGCACTTCGATGCGAATAAATCAATAATCTGCGAATAATCGATGCATCGTGAAGCGAGAATATCGTTGGCTGCTCAAATTCCACCCCCCCCCTCACCAGGTACAGGATCCTCATTGAGAGCCGCAGTATCCACTGTCGACGGGGGCGGGGCTATGTGCTCGGTGGGCGGGGTCTGAGGAGAGTTCAGCAGCTCTGATTGGAGGCTCCCCTCCAGTGGGGTCTGGGAAAGAACAATCACAAAGTACTAAGTTTGAATTCTAAACTTCAGTGAAGGTACAGCTGGAGTGCATTTGATATCCTAACGCAGATGTTCCGTAACAACACAAATTTGTACACACACACACAGACCTCGTTCAGTCTCACCTGGAAGAGAAAATTGCTCCAAGCGGCATCCATTTTGTTCCACTGCGATGAATATTATAATCAACTACACCGTCCTGAAGATTAATAACGCACCACTGACATCCTTTAGACGTGTTTTTAAACTATTCGCTTGTTTCACGAACAGCTCAGATTAGCAGGCAATAATACACACTATTTAGTGTTCACTTTGCTCCTGTCCAACTTTAACCCGAGACATCACAACAACGTGCTATTTATTCATTTGCAGGAGTTAAAATGTCGAAAGCAATCGTGTTATTTCTACACTCTTACATCGTGCATTATAAAAGGCATTTAGACGTTAAAATGACGGTTAGACGTGAAGCGACTGACGCATTCGAAAAAGCCAAAGTTAAAGGTTGCTGTGGATAAATCAGAGTTTTTTTCCTCGATCCCCCGATAGGCCTCTCGGGTGTTTGTCGAAGCCTCGCTGTAGAGTTAAGCGGTGACCCCGGCGAGTGACGCTGGAGCCCGGCCGCAGCCCGCCGCTCCACCTCGGCGCTTCGATTCACAGGATGTCATCTTTCTTTTTTTTATTGCGCTCTCTCTCTCCTCCCTCCCTTCCCTGTCTCTTTCTTCCTTTTCTTTTTTAATTCCTCTTTCTTCTACCCCCTCCTCTCCGCTCCTCTCTCCGCTATGTCCCAGTTGTTCTTAAAGGGATGCGCTCGCTCGGTTTCCGCCGCTTCCTCTCAGAGTGCGCCGACAGAAAAACAGCGGGAACTGACGTCACGTGACCGGGACGATCGGCACCTTAGAGAAATATAAAACATATTTCGTAAATATCCTAATATTTGCCTGCAGTTTTTTTTGTTAGTGGTTAAGGATACGGTTTGTTTTTTTGTTATTTTTTCAGAACTTTAGCAAATCCAAAGAGAATGTGCGTATTAATACTGTCCCTTGCCGAATTTAATATGCTCAGAGTCTAAATGTGTACCCAATAACATATTTATTGTATTTGAAAATAAAATCAATGTAAAAAAAAAAGCCTTCTAACTTATAAAAAATATTTTAAATAACTTGTAATAAAGCTTGTGCTTTATATGGATTTCCCTGAATTGACAGAAAAAAAAGAAACATACATGAATAAAAATGTGAATTAAATGCTTAATAAATAAATAGAATGCACCGACTGTAACGCTCCCAACGAAGCTGCATTACGCTTATTTTCATATTAAAATATTTGGATATTTTGGAAAAACGCTATACGAATATTTATTTATTGGTTAAGTTTTTGTGTAAGATATTTTGAGAAGACATTTTTTGTATTTTATAAGAATTAAAAAAAAACTTTAACTTATAAAAGCTTGAAAGCTGTTAATACTTGCCGGTGATTTATATTGTTTTTCCCCTCTGAACTTACAGGATTTAATTTCCCTTACGAAAATTAGCTATGGTTTTACTACAAATAATAATAAATAAAAAAAAAGCATTGTTAATAGTTAAACCATGTAACCACAAACTAACCATAGTCTGCAGAGCTTGTTTTGCGATAATCCAGAAGCCTGTGGAGCAATCCCATTGGTTAGTCGAGGGAGCCCGTGAATGACGTCACAGATGCCCGCTCAGCGTCAGACACAGCGATGTTTACATGTTGATCAGTTCAGAGGAGCTCGAGAATGGTTCCACTCGTGGGACAAATGTTTAAAGAACATCGTAAAGACAACACGAGACCAATCCACGTTCATATCAATTTATTATCATTTAAATCGCTTCGCGTTTATTTTTCTTCCACGTGTTTTCTCCCTTGAAACCACAAGCGGTTTGATTTCAGTAATGAATGTTTGGAGAATGTCCTCTCAGCAAAACCTCCACTTCAACAAGCTGTTTGACAAACATACAGAGCCTCAGGAGAGCCTGCTTTACCACCGTGCGTGGAGCCAGACCTCTTAAACCTGCCTTTGCCATATTAGCTGACATTCATCATTATAATGGATCATCACGAAGCAGCATCACACCATATCTGATATCTCACAAACAATCAGTCCATCCACCGGCCTCCAAACACCAGAAGATCTGCATGCACTGTTTACTTCAAACCAAGCATAAAGTAGTAGGTTATACAGAGAGAGGAGAGATATCAGAGTTGTCTCGTGTTCTTCTGGGATATCTCTGAATGTGTCTGAAGCTGCAGATGCTCAACAGGATCAGAGCACACAAACACCGCTGTTTAGAGTCCCTCTTCCATCGTTTGCTGCTCAACATAACACAAGATCCAGCTCTCCCCGACAGATCAGCGAGTGTAACCCGTCGTAATTAAATCAAGTCTGTTTTTATATCGTCTAAAGTCTGAGTTAAAGGATGCTCATCCCAGCGAATAAACCTTCAAGTCCTGTTTTTTGGTGTGTTTGTGTACAAAAGTGGCAGCCAGAGCGCATCCCATTCAGACGACGCATACACACAATTAACAATTATTAATGCTCGCGTATTAATAACCGTAACGCACGCCCGACTTCTTGATTTCTTTTAGAAACGTTCACATCTTTCGCAACCAGATGCTTGGAGAAATCTGAAAAACGTCTTCGTGATGACATCAAACGAGCGCTGTGCACTCCAGATACAATTTCTACAATTAATAATAATAATAATAATAATAATTCATTACATTTATATAGCGCTTTTCTAGGCACTCAAAGCGCTTTACCCGCTTTACATTGTCAGGGGTATCTCCTCATCCACCACCTAACAATTAAATGTTAGGTCTATTCTGTTCACACGTTATTTTATCAAAATGTCGATAGTCATAATTACTATAGAAAACTGTGGACACAATGCTTCAACACTTTAGATACTATATATTTTATATACACACAATAACAGATCTGATTGGTGGGAGACTGACTCTCTAGTCTTCGGCTGCGTCTGCACTCGCTTGCTCTGAGTACTCTGTGACCGTTAAAACAAGCCTGTTGTATACCGTATGAATGTAATGAATGTAACTTCTCACATACGGTTTTCGTCTACTATGTTGTAGCAATATCTGCGATTTCGGATGCAACCAATGATTTGTAAAGGTAGCTTTAAGGCCCGTTCACAATAAGAACGATGATTATAATGATAGTTACAGTGATAACATTCTGTGCTGTCGTCTGCCGCGTTAACTGCTTGAGCTCGTTAAAGCAGGATGGATTCTGATTGGCTGTTCTGAATTTAAAGATACCGTTCCTCTGTTATTGTTACAACTGCGTTGGACTCTTGATTTATCGTTATATTTATCGTCGTTTGCGTTAACGGGCTCAAACGTGACTGGATAACATATGAATACAAATGTATTTATTACATTAATCTCATGCACTGGAGCAACTCCCACAGACGTAAACGTACTCATAAAGTCTGACCGACATAAAAATTCTGTGTTTGTACTGTCGCGTAAACGCGTGCGAATTCTCCCCGTCGCGCAGCATCCCTAAAGGCAGCGGTGATGTTCCAAGCCAGTTTCACACTTATTTGTTGGTTTGTTTTTACCAAAAAAACGACGACGAGCAAGGAAAAAGCAAAGCGGCAGACGAGTACGATGTGCTCTCTCGCTCCTTACGAGTAGGAGAGGTGCGATTACAGTGATAACATTCTGTGCTGTCGTCTGCCGCGTTAACTGCTTGAGCTCGTTAAAGCAGGATGGATTCTGATTGGCTGTTCTGAATTTAAAGATACCGTTCCTCTGTTATTGTTACAACTGCGTTGGACTCTTGATTTATCGTTATATTTATCGTCGTTTGCGTTAACGGGCTCAAACGTGACTGGATAACATATGAATACAAATGTATTTATTACATTAATCTCATGCACTGGAGCAACTCCCACCAGACGTAAACGTACTCATAAAGTCTGACCGACATAAACATTCTGTGTTTGTACTGTCGCGTAAACGCGTGCGAATTCTCCCCGTCGCGCAGCATCCCTAAAGGCAGCGGTGATGTTCCAAGCCAGTTTCACACTTATTTGTTGGTTTGTTTTTACCAAAAAAACGACGACGAGCAAGGAAAAAGCAAAGCGGCAGACGAGTACGATGTGCTCTCTCGCTCCTTACGAGTAGGAGAGGTGCGATCCGTTGGAGATGTGCGAGGTGACCGAGGTGCTCCGGCTGAGCACTGCGTCCGCGCCTCCTCCTGCTCCTCCGGACGCGGTTCTGCGCAGCGGCTGAGGGCTGTTCCTCAGGGCCATCAGGCTGGGGCCCCTCACCACCAGCCCTGCTCCGTACACTCCCTGAGGAGCCGGCGGGCCGGAGGAGATGCAGGGAGGCGCGGGAGGAGGCGCAGGAGGGAGCAGGGCCAGGGACTGGGAGGAGGAGCGGGAGGGAAGGTGGTGGTGGGAGAAGAGGTGAGGGTGCGCCGCCGCTCCTCCCCACTCCTTCTCCCGCTCGCGGTACAGCTGAGGAGTGCTGTGGTGATGGTAGTGCTGCGGCAGCTGGTGCCGGCTGTGACGGGACGAGTGGTGCAGGAGCCCCAGGCCGTGGGAGGAGGAGTCGGCTCTGCCGGGGCCCCTGCGGGACTGCGGCGGCCCCCCGTGGCTCCAGGGGTAGCCCTGCTTGGGATGGGCCTCGGAGGGGATGCCGGTCAGGGCCAGGCTGCTGAAACCCAGGCGGAGGCTCTCGGAGTCGAAGGCCTCGATCTCGGACGCCTGGCGCTCCAGGAGGGACCGGATGCGCTCCGAGCGCTCGTTCTGCAGGGCCAGCATCTCCTCCTCGATCTGGAGAAACAGAGCCACGGAAACTGCTTCTCATCGCCGCAACTAATCGTGCAGAGTCGGGATAAATTAAAGGGTTAGTTCACCCAACAATGAAAATTAGTTCATGTTTTACTCACCCTCGAGGCTTCTTTCAGACGACTTCAACAGAAGTTATATTAAAAATTGTCCTGGCTCTTTCAAGCTTTATAATGCAGAGATGGAAAAAGGTGAGAAGATTGCGCGGATCGGGGGCATGCTTTAAAGATATTTTCTTTACATGCTCATTTGTAGTTACGTATAAGGTAATAACAAATATTTAAATAATACCTTAATGTCTAAAACTAATTTTTCACACACACAAAAAAAAGATTTGCATCTTGTTGCAACATTTTACAAAAATCAAGACTGAATATATTTGGTCAAAATCCCATGTTTTAAAAGATGAAGTGCTATGCAGGCTATTTAACACAATATTGGCTGATTAGACAGCAATGCTGACCTAAAATGCAAAATGTTTGCCCTCTCTCCTCACCGTTCCCACATCTCAGACCTCAAATACATGAAATATTACCCTTTTTAGACATAGATTTTGAATTAAAGAGTAAAGAAAATACTATACAAAACTTATTGTAACAACCAGTTCTTTATTTATCCTTGTAAGACCCCATCCCCTCATAAAAACACTTTCTCATTGGATCTAAGCAAATCTCATAGGTGACCTATTCTGAGCTGTTCCGGCGGATGATGCGAGACGTATGCGTAGCGTAAGATCCGGTGCTTCGTGATGAACGTGGAAGAGCAGAAGAGAGAGAACAAAACAAAACAACGGTCACTAATTAGAAGTACAAAACGAGGATTTGTAAAGAAGAATGTCGGAGGATTTCGATATAAGTTTTTCCTTTGTTAAAGTAAGGAAACTTTGCTTCTTTTGCTCCTGTAAACAAACGTTGGTTTCGGCGAGCCTCACACGCGCCGCGCCGACATCATCCTCCGGATCGGCAGTCTCTCGTGAACGCATGTACGACAGTTAGCAGAGGTTACACAAAATTGTTTATATTGTTTAAAATATGGATATTTTGTTTACAAAAACACATCGATTCGCCACAGGAGGCCTTTATTAACCCCGGAGCCGTGTGAGGCGCATTTTAATATGGGTGGATGCGCTTTATTTGACTACTTTTGGACTGTTGAACAAAAACACCCATTCACTGCCATTATAAAGCTTGAAAGAGCCAGGACAATTTTCAATATAACTCTGATTGGATTCGTCTGAAAGAAGACAGTGATATACACCTAGGATTGCTTGAGGGTGAGTAAAACATGGACTAATTTCATTTTTGGGTGAACTATCCCTTTAAAATGAATCTATCTTCTAAATGCACAGTAGGGCTGCACGATTAATCGAAGCTCGTCAGTAAAGCCGGTTCTATAATCAGTAGTAAATCTCCATCACGTGCTTTCAAATGGAGCAGCATTTACTACACAGAGCCATAGTTCACGGACAAGCTGCGTAAAAAAAAAAAAATCACAGACGATATAATCGCGCGATAATAACAGCTGTTTGCGTAGCTTGTCAGTGAATTACGGCTCTGTGTAGTAAATGCTGCTCCATTTGAAAGCATGTGAAAATACCACAAGTTAAATCTTCTGTTTATTCAGTGACCGCTATAGGGTTCTCCTTCTGCGAGGCGTATTTGGAGTTTCTCTGGCCTTCAGATGGAGATTTATTGCTGATCACAGAACCGTGCTTCACTGACCAGATGCGCATGAAAATCACTGCTTTTGCCTAATCGCGATTGTGATTCATTTAGATTTATCGTGCAGCCCTAATGCACAGATCTTGTTGTGAACGATTACGAAGCAATTAAAATTGCTTTGAGCTTGTAATGTTTAATTAAAGGGATAGTTCACCCAAAAATGTCTGTCATTAATTACTCGCCCTCATGTCGTTCCAAACCTGTAAGTCCTTCGTTCATCTTCAGAACACAAATTAAGATATTTTAATTAAGATACGTAAGCAGCAGAACCATGCGTCGTGATGGTGGTGCACCGCTGCAGACGGGACGAGGAGGAGAAGAATTGTTGAATGAAGTTGTTCTTTTTGTTTTCTTTGTGCACAAAAAGTATTCTCGTAGCTTCGTAACATTACGGTTGAGCCGCTGATGTCACATGGACTGTTTTACTGATGTATTTACTATGTTTCTGGACCTGGGAACATTACAGTTGTGTTGCTGTCTATGCAGGATCAGAGAGCTCTCGGAGTTCATCAGAAATATCTTCATTTGTCTTCTGAAGATGAACGAAGGTCTTACGGGTTTGGAACGACATGAGGGCGAGTAATTAATGACAGAATTTACATTTTTGGGTGAACTATCCCTTTAAATGAAAGATCTTCAGGTAAAAACAGACTTCTCCAATTGTTTAGTCATCTTAAACTGCATTTCTACAGTTCATCTGCTTGCGTTCATCGGCCTTCACTTTTGAGAGCAACGGCTGCATCTCAAAATCCAATCACCAGCTGATGCACTGAACCAAGTCTCAGCCCTACACTTCAATGTTTTGATAATCCTTTACACTCTGATGTATGTCACGTTATTGAAGAAAAGATGTGTCTCTGCTTCTGTATCATCAGCTTTAAATTCAAGTTCATTTAAAAAGTTGTGCAAGTTTTTACTGTCACAAATTAATCACTTGCCAGACTATGTTAAATATAGTTTAAACATGGTTTGTGCCATCCACAATGTGCTTAGAGCATGAAACCATTAAAAACCAAGCATTTTTAGACAAGCCTGCTGAGTGTTTCAATACAAAGCAATGGGATTAAAAACATACCAACAAATGACCAAATATAATGGAAATGCACCAATATTAAAACTCTAGCCGATACCAATTAGCCAATAATTGTTTTACGGCAAAAAACTGACGCTTAAAGATGGCATTTACCAGTGTTAAAGTTTTTTTGTGTGTGTGTGCGCGTAAAAATTGGAGAAATATGCATAAGCAAAATGTTTCATTAGAAAAAACTTAAATAAAAAACAAATTAAATTCAAATGCTACAAGTGAATATAGACATCACTTTATAACTATACAGTATAAAACAATGGCTATTTATTTTCAGATTATATTTACCTGTGTTACATTATTTGTTTTTTTAAAAATCAATTTTAAGCAACGTTTACATCACGGCGAAGATCGTTTAAATGTAACAACTAGGGAAATATGCCTGAACAATTAAATATCCAATATCAACCAATATGGATTAATTACAGTTTTTCTCAATCGATTTGACACTTTTCTCCAATGCAGTGTACTTGTTCTCAAAACAATTAGCACAGCCATCCAAACACAAAATTATCTTAACCAAAGTTCAACATTACTGCAAAATGAAGCACTGCAATTTTTTCTAGTAATGCATTTATTAAAGGGGTGGTTGATTGCGGTTTCACTTTTTTAACGTTAGTTATTGTGAAATGTTGCTGTTTGAGCATAAAAATTATCTGCAAAGTTGCGGCGCTGAAAGTTCAATGCAAACGGAGTTATCGTCTTTTAAAATTCTGGCAGTTTAATGCCTGCAAAAACGGCTGGTAGGGACTACAACGAGTTACTTTCCGTGACATCACAAACCCAGATAAACCCCGCCCTCGGGAAAAGACAGCAAAGGGGGCGGGGCCATGCTGCGCTGCTTTAGAGAAGAGGAAGAGAAAACTAGAGGTGCACGTAACAATCTATTCATATATGAATCACGATTCTGTCTTCTAACGATTCTAATGGATTCACACGTTTCAAAATCAATGTTCTAAAGCAGCGGTTCTTAATACTTGCTGTTTTTCTAGGCACAATCAAGCCTAGAAAAAAAACCAGTCAACCACTCTTTTAAAATAAGTAAATATTAACATCAAATCTACAGGTGTGTTCTCTATTGATTATAAAACACATTCAGCTGTAGATGCACAAATATGCTAATGAAAATACATGTTTACTGCAATTCTTCAACAGGGAGTTTTGTTTTATAAATATTGTGTATATCTAAACGAAATAAAAATTGTTATCCAACATCTGCTTTAAACTTAAAATCTGTTTGTGCCACCTTTAGCAGCAAGATATCTACAGATCAGTCTTTTACAGCACAGTGGTGGATATATGTTTGCTGTATACATGAATTATCCTGAACTATTGATCTTGCCTTTCATTTACATCGGGAAGAGAATTTCATTGCATTTTATCTACACTGCATCATAGAAGAATGTAAAAATGTAAGAAGGTTAAATCCATGCTTGAACAGCTCCTGTCTAAACATCTCTACAGGCCTGTTTCTTTACGGACCACCGCGTCAACAATGCTTCAGTTACATTAAAAATAATCTTGATTGTTCACCTGAATGATCTCAAACTTCAATTCTGAAAAATGTTTGGACAATTACAGTAAATAACAGAAGTTTTCCCAGGAGGAGTACAAATCTGTGCTATCAACAATCATAGTACAAGAGTTTTGACTCTTTTATTATTACTCGAGCAATTGTGATCAATGTGTAAACGATCAGTTTAGGGCCAATCGGAAATATACCACGTTCATTTGATAGAATGACAAATGAGTTTGTTTGTTGTGTTTGGACAAATAGTACATAAATGTTTGTGATTTGAGTAAAATATTTTTTTTTTCCCAGATATTTTTAAGTATTGGTTGGTTGTATTAACTATTGTGAAAACATTTGACAGTTTTGTGCACATCGTTTTGAAAAAATTATTTGCATGATTTGTAATTTGTATGAAATGAATCAAAATGTACATCTGTTATGACAATTATAAAGTGTGTTAACTGTTTTGCGAACAGTGACCCGAGTTTGGAGAAATGTGTCAAATCGATTGAGAAAAACTGTAGTAAAATCTCTAATATCATCTGGGGTAGGAGACCTGACATGGTCTATACAGCGGGTTAAATAAGTATTGAACACGTCACCATTTTTCTCTATATTTCTAAAGGTGCTGTTGACTTGAAATTTTCACCAGATGCCAGTAACAATCAAAGTAATCCATACATACAAAGAAAACAAAACAAATAATTTCAGAAATTAAGTTCTGTGTAATAAAATGGAATGACCCAGGGAAAAAGTACTGAACACATGAAGAAAGGGAGGTGCAAAAAGGCTTGGAAAGCCAAGACACCAGCTGAAATCTATCAGTAATTAGAAAGTCAGTGGAAATTAATATTAGCTGGTTCAGTCCCAACACCTACAGAACCAGGATGATGAAGATGAAACAAGGCTGGACAATGATCCCAAACACAGCCAAGGAAACTCTCAACTGGTTTCAGAGAAAGAAAGTAAAGCTGCTAGAATGGCCAGCCAGCCACCTGACTTGAATCCAATAGAAAATAAGTTCATAGAGGAGGCTCACAGCACCTTCACGATTTGAAGACTGTTTGTGTGGAAGAATGAGCCAAAATCACACCTGAGCAATGCATGCCACTAGTTTCTCAGACAGCTGTCATCACCAACAACAGGCTTTTGTACGAAGTATTAAATACATTTCAGTAAGCGTGTTCAATACTTATTCCCGGTGTCATTCCATTTGTTTTATTTGCATGTATAGATTACTTGGGTTGTTACCGACATCTGGTGAAAATTTCAAATCAACAGCACCTTTAGAAACATATTCACTGAGGAAAATGTTGACGTGTTCAATACTTACTTTTACCCGCTGTATATATCATGCAACCCAAAAATGAATTGCATTTTGTGCACAACGTAGCGTTGCGACTCTACAGCAGCGGTTCCCAACCCTGGCCCAGGAGGCACCCCAACACTGCACATTTTGCACATCTCCTTTCTCCGACACACCAATTCCAGACGTTGGAGTCTCGACTAATGAGCTGAATCAGGTGTGTTTGATTAAGGAGACATGCAAATCGTGCAGTGTTGGGGTGCCTCTGAAGCACTATAGTTACCCTTTGCTCCAGCAGGGCTCTGCGGATGGACACGCTCTGCTCCAGCTCCTTCACCTCCCTCTCGTGCTGTGCGTCCGTGTGCATCTTGATCTTGCTCTGGTAAGCGTTGAGCAGCTCTAGCTCCTGCTGCAGCTGCATCCTCAGCGACTGATACTCGGCCTCCTGCGCCTCGTCCAGCCGCAGCTGCACACAAACACACAGAACAACAGAGGTCAGAGAAGCGGACCGGATCGGCCAGAGCGGGGCGGACCGTGTCTTACTCACAGCCTGTGTGGACAGCATGTCGTTGATGGAGTGGTCGTACTGCTCGGCCAGAATGGCCAGCTTGCGGGTCTGCTCATCTTTGAGACGCTTCAGCACGGCCTTGTGGTCCGACTTGGGTGTGTTCTCCAGCAGGTGGTTCCTCAGCGCTTTATACTGACGCGTCTGGATCTTACACGTGTCCTGGAACTGACGCTTAATCTGCAGTTCTTTGGACTACAGGAACAGGGAAGAGCGTGGTGACTAGATTTGACACCAGACGGGAGGAAAGAGCGGAGGGAAGACAGAACTGCGCTCGCACTGCTTAGAAAACACTTCAGAATGACATTTTAATGTAGCATGTGAAAATGTAAGAATTAAAACTTAGTAATTTTTACCTGATATTTTAGACTTGCAGTGTACAACTGAATTCCTCTTAGATCTAACATGTGACCCTGGAGCACAAAACCAGTCATAAGGGTCAATTTTATCATAAGAATTCATAATAAACATGCTTGAAGTGAAAAAAAATAAAGAAATTAAAGCAGCAGCAGGACCATATGAATGAAAAACAAAACTGAGATGAAGAATTCTAACAAAATATGAAATGAACCAAAGGACAATGATCATAATAAAGAAAATTTATTTCAGAAACATATAACAGAAATCTTTGTTTGAACTTTAAGTAAACATCCATTCATGCACAAACACAAAATGAGGATGAAACGCACACAACGGCCCTGAAACAGACGTGCAATGCAACATAAAACTACACAAACATTCCTCAAATAATAATAAAGACAAAATTTGTGATTTGGCTAAAAAAACAAAGGGAGCACAGAATATGTAAACGAAGTAACGAGACAAAAAATGAAATAACACAAAGACAAACTTGAAACAGTAAATTGCCAATAACTGGAACAAATATGGCTAAAACTGAAATGCTTCCTTTTTGCCAAGAAATAGAATTTTCTTAAAATAGACAGCATTTCCTCATCACTCGTGTAGTAGACTAATGGTCCCTTTGATAATCTTAAGATTTCTATGAAGCATTTCAAATAAAGATGATGTGTGTGCAGTGCAAGCTATTCTTTATCACTCCAACCATCACCCTCTTCACTTCTTATGTCACAACTCTGTGTAATCTGTGATGATTGTCATAATTGCTTCTTATTACAGCCTTTAATATGCAGTGAAAAGAGCACTAATAAATATGAAATAACAGTGCCATGCAAACATTGAAAACTAGGGCTAACTTGTGTAAATGCTTCATCTAAACAGGCTAGACCTCTCTTCAGAAGGATATGATCAAAACACTCGTTTACATGGTAAATATGATCAGATCATTGCCTCTAGTGCAAGAACACATCTACTAACACATCTGCTCATATACTGTCGAGTAAAACTGATCCGGTCTGAGATTTCCCTCGAAATAAAACTGCACATCTCATATGCTGATTTATAATAGATCACCCATATTTCACCTAAAGTTATGAGATTGACGTTTAATTTAACAACAACATTTAATAAAGTTCACTGCTAGTGTCAGAACTGAATGAACAGCATTCAGAATGGTTCATCCATCCGATCCTGTGGCATAGAGAACTAACAGCAAACCATTCAATAACCCTAATGTATGATTTATATAACGGCTGCGGTTCATTTTGGCAAGGACGCAGATTTTGCAAGTGTTTGATTGTCATTTTCTGAGGTCCTGCCTCTAAATCATCCAGCGAGAGGACTAAACATTTCTGAGGACAGCTTCAGCTGCTTTTAGTTGCTTCTGAAATGATATCAAACACTGATTGTGCAACAACATGCAGCCTAGTTTCTGTTTCTATTTCAATACAAACGTTCCTCGAAAAGCATCGGCGCTTCATCTAATGCACTTCTGGAAGAGTCAGAGCTTGTAGTGTTGTGTTTTTGGGAGATCTATAGTGTAAAGCGCTGTATTATAATCCACTTTCAGTCAAATAATTCAGCATTTAACTTCACTGAAAGGTCATTTTCACACCATTTTGGTTTCGCAATATAATTTCATTGTTGAAATTAAGACCCCCTTCAAAATGAAATAACAAAAACTAAATCAAGATTGCACAGGCATGGCTTCAGCAATCACCATAACACATATAGCTCATGCTATTTGAGAATAAAATAACTCAAGAGTAAAAAAACAAAAAGAAACTTTTACAAAAAGCACAATAATCGACTGAAGCTTTGCATTCACGGCGACAGTGAATGAGGGAGCTGGAATAAAACGGTGCATTAATCTTAAAGCAACAGTTCACCTAAAAAAGGAAATTCTGTCATCATTTACTCAAGCGAATGCCGTTCCAAACCCGTAAGACTTTGGTTCATCTTCAAACACAATTGGACGACATAAAAGAAACCTGAAAGATTTCTGTCCCTCCACCGAAAGTAACCAAAACTTAGAAGATCGAAAAAGTTTATAAAGGCATCATAAAACGAATCCATAAGAACTGAGCTGATTGCTTTTTATAATGATGGACACACACATGGCATATCAAATATGCATAAGCTCAATGCTTGTGTGCGAATAAAAGACTACATTAAATCTGTTCATCCTCTAAAGCAGCCGTGTCTCTTCACCAGACTTGCATACAACGGCTTGATTCACATGGATTTGTTTTGCCTTTTTGGAAGTTTTTGTTGCCCGTTACCTTCTTTATTTTCAACAGAGAGACCGAAACTACTCGGGTTTTATGAAAAACATCTTAATTTGCGTTTCGAAGTCTTGTTAGAGTGAGTAAATGATGGCAAAATGTGTGTGAACTCTCTCTTCAACTCAGTCCTTCCCTGTAAGAACAGCACGTGGAGGAGTGATGCGAGCAGACGGACTGCAGTGAATCACACATACCTCCTTCCCTCCGTCTCAATCTATCTCCAAGGCACCATCTTTCCTTTCAAGCTCCTCGCTGACGGGGTTCTCCTCAACACACTCTCCCACCTGCCTTCCTCCCTGTACCTCCTCTCTCGCTCCTCCCTCCTCCTCCTCCTCTGCTCCCTCACGGCTCGGGGCAGGAGGATCGGGAGCTTGCTGGCTCTCTCTCTGCGCAGGATCCCGCAGGCCTGCAGGCGTCTCAGCTGATTCTGAGGCAGCTCCTTCAGCAAACGCTTGGCTAAACGCAGCACCACGGAGTTAGCGAGGTCCGTCAGAGTGCCGAGAGGCCGGCGGACGAACCGTCGGCCCAAAAGCATGCACCGCGCAAACAAGACGGAGCATCTGCTTTTGGCCCGATACTCCGCTCCAAGGCTTCTCACAGGCACTGGGATTCTGGACTGCCGCCCGGCCCAGTTGCGTCCGGCTTTGGGGAACATGTCGTAGAGGCTTCGCTCGGTCAGGCCGCCGAGGAGCGACTGGCACACGGCGAACACTGGCTTCGGCAGACGGAACAGAACTCGCATCCAGAGGCGACTGAGTTTGCGTGGGATGTTCTGGAGGAAAACCCTGGCCGGACGCAGCACCAGAACCACCACCAGATAGAGGGTGAGGAAGAGCGACGGCGAGCTGAGAAAAGACGCCGAAACCAAGGCCACTGGGACATAATAGAGCCCCAAGCTCAAAGACAAACCTAGACTGAAGAGTCCGGAGCCCCAGTAGGCCAGCGAGAGGTACGTGGAAAACGCGAGCGAGCAGCAGGAGCGCAGGAACAGGTAAGAAAAGACGAGCGCCAGGAAGGCCAGCTCGCCCGAGAGAAGCACGGAAGCCAGCGGAGGCGAGCGGCGCAGGGAAAGCAGGAAGACGGAGAGGAAGAGGAGGGTGAGGAGGGACGGACGCATGGCGGCGGAGAGCGAGAGCACGAGGCAGATCGCGTGAGAGAAGAGCGAGGGAAGCGACGGCTGCGAGGAAGAGGAGGCAGGCGTGTAGACCGGCGGAGGCTCCAGCTCTTCTAGCGTATCCGGGAAGTAGAACTGCTATTTGAGAATAAAATAACTCAAGAGTAAAAAAACAAAACAAAGAAACTTTTACAAAAAGCACAATAATCGACTGAAGCTTTGCATTCACGGCGACAGTGAATCAGGGAGCTGGAATAAAACGGTGCATTAATCTTAAAGCAACAGTTCACCTAAAAAAGGAAATTCTGTCATCATTTACTCAAGCGAATGCCGTTCCAAACCCGTAAGACTTTGGTTCATCTTCAAACACAATTGGACGACATAAAAGAAACCTGAAAGATTTCTGTCCCTCCACCGAAAGTAACCAAAACTTAGAAGATCGAAAAAGTTTATAAAGGCATCATAAAACGAATCCATAAGAACTGAGCTGATTGCTTTTTATAATGATGGACACACACATGGCATATCAAATATGCATAAGCTCAATGCTTGTGTGCGAATAAAAGACTACATTAAATCTGTTCATCCTCTAAAGCAGCCGTGTCTCTTCACCAGACTTGCATACAACGGCTTGATTCACATGGATTTGTTTTGCCTTTTTGGAAGTTTTTGTTGCCCGTTACCTTCTTTATTTTCAACAGAGAGACCGAAACTACTCGGGTTTTATGAAAAACATCTTAATTTGCGTTTCGAAGTCTTGTTAGAGTGAGTAAATGATGGCAAAATGTGTGTGAACTCTCTCTTCAACTCAGTCCTTCCCTGTAAGAACAGCACGTGGAGGAGTGATGCGAGCAGACGGACTGCAGTGAATCACACATACCTCCTTCCCTCCGTCTCAATCTATCTCCAAGGCACCATCTTTCCTTTCAAGCTCCTCGCTGACGGGGTTCTCCTCAACACACTCTCCCACCTGCCTTCCTCCCTGTACCTCCTCTCTCGCTCCTCCCTCCTCCTCCTCCTCTGCTCCCTCACGGCTCGGGGCAGGAGGATCGGGAGCTTGCTGGCTCTCTCTCTGCGCAGGATCCCGCAGGCCTGCAGGCGTCTCAGCTGATTCTGAGGCAGCTCCTTCAGCAAACGCTTGGCTAAACGCAGCACCACGGAGTTAGCGAGGTCCGTCAGAGTGCCGAGAGGCCGGCGGACGAACCGTCGGCCCAAAAGCATGCACCGCGCAAACAAGACGGAGCATCTGCTTTTGGCCCGATACTCCGCTCCAAGGCTTCTCACAGGCACTGGGATTCTGGACTGCCGCCCGGCCCAGTTGCGTCCGGCTTTGGGGAACATGTCGTAGAGGCTTCGCTCGGTCAGGCCGCCGAGGAGCGACTGGCACACGGCGAACACTGGCTTCGGCAGACGGAACAGAACTCGCATCCAGAGGCGACTGAGTTTGCGTGGGATGTTCTGGAGGAAAACCCTGGCCGGACGCAGCACCAGAACCACCACCAGATAGAGGGTGAGGAAGAGCGACGGCGAGCTGAGAAAAGACGCCGAAACCAAGGCCACTGGGACATAATAGAGCCCCAAGCTCAAAGACAAACCTAGACTGAAGAGTCCGGAGCCCCAGTAGGCCAGCGAGAGGTACGTGGAAAACGCGAGCGAGCAGCAGGAGCGCAGGAACAGGTAAGAAAAGACGAGCGCCAGGAAGGCCAGCTCGCCCGAGAGAAGCACGGAAGCCAGCGAAGGCAGCGGAGGCGAGCGGCGCAGGGAAAGCAGGAAGACGGAGAGGAAGAGGAGGGTGAGGAGGGACGGACGCATGGCGGCGGAGAGCGAGAGCACGAGGCAGATCGCGTGAGAGAAGAGCGAGGGAAGCGACGGCTGCGAGGAAGAGGAGGCAGGCGTGTAGACCGGCGGAGGCTCCAGCTCTTCTAGCGTATCCGGGAAGTAGAACTCCGAGAGCTCGTCTGTATTACGCTCCAGGGGGCGGAGCTCAAAGGAAGGGGCGGGCATCAGCTCTGACGGACATCCGTCAGCCACGCCTCTGTCCTCTTCCTCACACTCTGATTCGCTGCCGTCGTCCCAAGGACGGCCTTCTACTCGTCTGGGATCAAGGTTGTCCTCAGCCTGCTGCGGTTCATCTAACTGCTCGTTTGCACTTTCACCTGCTCTATCTACGGTTTCACACTGGTCAGTAAAAGTCTCTTGGGTGTCATTTCCTTCTATTTCTACAGCTGTCTCCTCAAGCTGCATCTCATCCCCGTCTATCATTTCTCCATCTCTACTCAGCTGTTCCTCTGGCCCCACCGCTTCGGTTTCAAGCCCCTCCCCCTCTCTCATAGACCCCACCCCCTCTCTGCTAGGCTCCTCCCCCTTCCCAGTACTCTGGCAGTCACTCACTCTCAGGCTCTTGGGCTGCTGGCGGACTTCGACGGCGTGTTTTTGCCGCAGCTCTTGCTCGCGCCGCTTGTTGTACTCCATCTGGTTGGTGAGCTCGGTCTGGTGCTGCGTCCGGATCAGATCGGCCCGTGTGTGCTGCACCAGACCCAGCTGCCTGAACTCCAGCTCCTGAGTCGACTCGTGATGCCGCAGCAGCATGGCACACTCCAGGTCCTTCAGAGTCTGTTTCTTGTTCAGGTCCTGCGGCGGGACAAACAGAGATGTGTGGTTAGAAACGCATCGGGCAGCTGTGGCCAGGCATAAACGAGCATGTGGCGTTTAACTGGTGGTTTTCATCAGGATGGTGTTATTTACGAGCTCCCTTTGGAAAGTGTTGGCGGTGTGGATCAACACACTCACTGGCCGTTTGTGCAGCGTTTCCTATTAATTACCTAGACTGGGGCAGCCTGGCAATAATTAACCAAAAATAATTTACACTTCTCACATTAATATTAAAGATCTCTAATATTAGTTTTGTTTGCTTTGTCAACTGAACAAACATCTAAACTGTGATACGGCTTTGTGTGCACATCATGTCTCAAAGTGCTGTGATTGATTAGAGTATAGAGTCTAACGCACTGCATGTTTTACAGCGAAGCATGGTAGTGTGTTCATTTACGAGCAACAGGCTCATGAGCCGGTGTTCTCAGTGTCTTACGGCGGCTCGCTTCGTAGTAAATGCAGCAAACTCCATCTCTGCATGTGCTGAGAGTTTCAGGTGCGTTTGAGAACCCCAGTTACGCTTTTTCACATTCGCATAATTTCCAACAATACACAGAAACGTAAATTTAGTTTAGCAGTTTTCCGCCAAAATAAAAGCTGGATGGTTTGCTCCTGCAAGTGAAGAAATGAAGACATGGGTTTTGTTAAAATTACTACTGTAAAGTTTAGTAGTGAAGGATCTAAGGATCATCAAATGCAAACCGTGCGTTTTGCTTCAAGAGAGCAAACAAGTGTTTCCCACATGCAGTGTGACTGAATACGTGAGAGGCAGATTCACCAGTTGTTCTCGCTCGTCCTCTGCAAACAGACTGTCGTATGAAACATGCGCTGTAATCAAGCTAATGATCTGGGCAGGTGACTGGCTCTTGGCTCTGTACCTCTCGGAGCAGGTCTTGCTCCAGGTTGTGGCGAGTGAGCAGCATCTTCCTCTTGTACTGGCGGCCCTGCAGCTCGTAGTACTGCCTCTGTCTGCGCAGTAAACCCGCCTCCTCCTCCGCCTGCAGCTGCTGCAGACACTCCTTCTGCTGCACCAGCCACTCCTGCTTCTCCCGCTTCGGTGTGGACTGGTTCTCGCTGAGCTCCTGCACACAGGACAAACCTTCATCAGCACATCCGAGCGAAGCGCAAGCCATCACTGTCCGCCGTACCTCTTTGAGCTGCTCCTTGCGCTGCCTGTACTGGCGCTTCTGAGACTCCAGCAGGCTGCTGAGCTCCTTCTTCTGCTGGCCCAAGATGTGCTGCTGGAACTTCTTCTCATCTGTGAGAGTGCCCTTAGACTGAGACAAGAGAGGAGTGAAGAACTTCATTTCTGCTCATGCCATCGGCAGCTCCATCCCTGCTTTTCTGTTCCTCTCTCATTCGCTTTTTTTCTTTTTCTATCTATCTATCTATCTATCTATCTGTCTCTCTGTCTATCTATCTTGTCACTCCATCTATCTATCGATCTGTCTCTCCATCCATCCATCCATCCATCCATCCATCCATCCATGGTCTCTCAGTCACCTCTTTCTCCAGGATGGCCTGGTGCTTCTTGCTGAGCTTGTCTGCGTCACTGCTGAAGTTGTTCGTCTGTGTCTCCAGCTCTTTGTCGAGCCTCAGCTGATGTTCGTCTATCTCAGCCTTCAGCTTGTTCTCCAGAGCCATCAGCTGCTTCTGGTGCTGCCTCCTCATGCGTTTGTATCTGGACATCTGCTCTCTCAGCGCCGAGCCCTGCTCGTGCTCCTGGATCTGACGGGTCACCAGCGAGGCCGTGCGGATGGTGGCGAAGTGGTCCCGTCCCCTGCGCCGGTGGCCCCCGGAGGGGCCCTGCTGCTGGGAGTCCACCTCCGGCTGGTACGGGTCATCGTAGAGGTTATCATGGTTCTGTGGGGGACAAATGTGCATTTAGGCTTGGAATAATGAAGAATTTTTCATGTTTTTTGATGCCTCTTGTGCTCATCAAGGCCGCATTTATTTCAAAAACAGTAATATTGTGCAATATTATTACAATCTAAAACAGCTGTTTTCTATGTGAATATCTGTTAATCTGTAATGTATTTCTGTGATGCGCAGCTGTATTTTCAGCATCATTACTCCAGTCTCCACATGATCTTCAGAAATCATTCTAATATGCTGATTTGCTGCTCAAGAAACATTTCTGATTATTAGCAATGTTGAAAACTGTTGTGCTGCACAATATTTTTGCGGAAACCGTGATTCACTACCATTTAAAAGTTTGGGAAAATTAAGACGACGTTAAAAGTAACAGTAAAGACATTAATAACGAAAAAAAAAAATATTTCAAGCAAATGCTGTTCTTTTGAACTTTAACAACTCAAAAAAGAATCATCATGGTTTCTTGAAAAATATTAGTCATTTTTTCAACATATATATAAAACCTTTATTAACTCTTTCCCCGCCATTGACAGAATTGTCCGCTTTCCACATTTGGACTGTAATACGGTAGAAGCTCCTACACATCTTCTGAAAGAGTACGGAGCGTCCGGATCAAAGCAGCAGCATAAACAAGTGATCGCATATGTAAACAGATCCATCTGTAAAATAACGCCATCAACACACTTTAATCATTATATAAATCAAAACTGCCCAGTGTTACTGAATGAGATGTTGATCCAGGAAGAGGTGTAGGAGTGTGTTGATGGAAGCGACCGACTCCATCTGTCTGTGGATCATTGCTCTAAATCTGATCCGGACAGGGTCTCTGACAAAACCATGGTTTTCTCTGCTTTTTGTTCTGAATGTTGCTTTTTAATAAAACTTACCCACATTCAAAGTGTTGATAAAAAAGATTGCATGAAGCTAGAATTTAAATTTTTTGCTGCTGTTTAAAAGCCGAGGCTCTGATTGTTGTTTTGGCATATTGCATGTTCAGATATTCATAAAACAAAACATTCTCAGTGCCATTACTTTTTCAAAAAACACTGGTGGGGAAAGAGTTAATAACTGAGCATATTAGAATGATTTCTGAAGGATCACGTGACACTGAAGACTGGAGTAATGATGCTGAACATGTTTTGTATTTCTGAGCCTTGGTGAGCATAAAAGACTATGTTCAACAACATGAAAAAAAAATCGTAATTATTCCCAAGTTTGTTTTGACGGCACTGAAGTGTTGTTCCAGCACACGGGCTCAGACGAAGCCGTACCAGCGGTTTGTGCAGCACCAAGCTGTTGGAGGTCACCGTATGCTCGCCCTCCTGCATCATAGCCATCTCTCCGCTGTCATCCGAGCCGTCCGCCAGGCTGTTCACTGAAGAGCTCTGGGAGCTGGCGCTGATGGACATAGACGGCAGCGAATGGGAGCTCTCCATGCTGTTCACCGTGCCCATCCGCAGCATGTACTGCTCCACATCCTAAACACACCAGAGTGCATTAAACACAAGTGAGACGGATCCCCCCAGATAAAAATCTGAAAGAAAAAGTTTAAGCGTGTGCATGATTAATTATTAAAGAATTAGAGAAGATGCATTGTGGTGCATCAAATTGTATTCAAATTGTCAAGATTCCCAACTCTAGTGTGTTCATAACACATTTTTGACAGATTACAGTGTAAAACACGGATAGTAAGCAGAACAGTTTTATCCATCGATCGTCAGAATTGTGGTCTCATAAAGGATCAAGTGTAAAGATTGAAAAATAGCTTTAAAAAAAGTAAAGCCATTTCAGAGACAGAGCTAGTATGAAAAAACACTGCAAAGGGTTGTGGCTAGAAGGGATACAGCTAAAATCAATAAATAAAATTTTCTACCTATTAGATTGTGTTTTATTATCGTCTACTCCTACCCCTTACAATAACGCAAAAACAGTAATTTTGACAAAAAATTAGGCTATACTGATGTGCGCATGCCCAGTAGTTTTAGCTGAATCCCTTCTAGCTTTAACCACTACAAAGACAAAGCTCTTCACAATAGCGGGTCTTGAAAGCAAATAAGGTCATTCTTGAGTTCATTTTGACTTTAAGGCGAGCAATGCGTCAATTTGCCATGATGTCACAAACAAATCACTCAAGGTCAAAACAGTGCAAAAGAACAAAGACTCAAACGCCAAACATCTGAAACATGAGCTGACGAATGTCTGAAAAGAAACCCAACCCTAAATCATGTTTTGTCTATTGTTTGTCTATTATTTACAGTCCTGAGCACCCAGCACATCTGATATTCCCAAATATAGCTGTTCTACTGCCGTGTCGTGTGACCCTGAAAATCAACTTTCCTTGTTTTGATTTGACAACAAGGCAATCTGAAAGGTCATGATCCCACCTCTTCCTCCTCGGGCCCATCGGTGGCGGGGCCATTGGCCGTCTCCTGGAAGAGGATCTTCTTCATCTTCCGGTACTGCAGGTTATCTAGCTCCCTCACAGCGTCTTTAGTGCGTGCGATCAGATCCATCACCGCCGTCACCGGACGCTCGCGGCACAGGAAGTGATGCTGGAGAAACAAAGCCCAGAGCATCATCTCAAACCCGCAGTGTCTGGAACGCATCATGCTTAGAAAGTCTTTAAAAGACGTTTACTTTAAGCAGCACATCAGAGGTAGGTCTGTCCTGGGCGATCTTCTGCAGACAGGAGTCTACGAAGTTACGGAAATAATCCGACCTGAGACGTTAGGAAACAAAATATGCAAATCAAAAGGCAGCGTCTAGCTGTAATGAATTATAAACAATTCTATAAAATTATTACATATATTGTTATTATGAAGCACAGTCCCTCATACCATGATATAATATCTTGGTTGTATCACCACCCCTAATTTTTAGTAATAAACATAAATATTACTTAATCTAATTACTTAGTAATATTTACCAAATTGAGACATATTTGAAGGCTACATACATACACAACACTATATTATACACAAATGACAAATGCTTCTTATAAGTATTTTCAACAGCATATAGTAAACGGTTTTAGGCTTTGAAGTCGAATGTTTTTCAGAGGAATATGAATGCAGCGCTGCTTTGGAAACAGTGTGGATGAAGCCTCTACCAGTGACTGGACTGCAGGACCGGGCTCTCGTTCTGGGCGATGTGGTATAAGGCACTCATAGCATTCATATTAAACAAGGGAGGCTTTCTCTCCGCTACAACAGAGGAAAAGGAAACAAGCAAGCGGTTAGCTGCAAGGCTTCCATTGTAAGCATAAGACTGTAAACAGTAATTTAATATTATTGTCTGTGGTGATCAACAGCAAGCCATTAATGAATGAATGATGCATTTATATAGCGCTGCACAGAATCTGAAAAAAGGTACATTTCACACCAGAGATGCACTGTGTTCTCGTTCAACAGGCTCTGGACTAGGGTTGGGTGCGTTCGCATTTTAATGTGATTTAAAACGTTAAAACAGAGAGCAGCGTTCTCGGTGCGGACTCCCGGTTTGTTCGTTCGTTCTCAAATCATTCCGTGCATTTCTCTGCAGAAAAGGTTGTTTCGAGCCGGAACTGGCTTCTTTCATATTTATCGACCACAGTGCAGAAAACCACGTCAGTATTTCATCATAAACACAGCCGTTCTCATTCACACAGATGAGAAAGAAAACGCTCGTGTACAGTATCTTTAGATCTGCGTGCCTTCGGTGTTAAAGAGACAGCAGCCTAATAAACACGCTGCATGTCATTAATGTTAATCAAAGAACAAAAGAGAATCATTCACTGATCTTGACTGAATATCTCTGATAACTTTAATTAATAATCTATATTTTATTTACAAAAAGAAAACTATGAAATGTAGCATTTGGAGCAATATATAAACGGACTCTCGTTCACAGACAAACCTTTCCTTGACCTTCCTATCACATATCCTCAGGTCACCGTGTATATTATTACTGTTCTTGTATATTGTCTTTTGTATTGTATACTGTTTTATGCATGCTTATGATAGATCACTAGTTAATGTAAACTCACCTATACCATGTTTGGTCTCTATGAGTTCGTCTTCGGATGATCTAATTGAGAGTTTATATTATTGGTTTATACCTATGCAACATATTAGTGTTTTAAGAATGTTTAGTGTCTTTGCATCAACATCCAATCCAGTTACATATGCAAATGACCATCTGTGCCTTTAATTACAGATTCTGTACCTGAAATTAGGTTCAGTTGTATTTATTTATGCTATTGCTAAGTGAGTTGTTTGTTCCTATTTTATTACTGACTGTTTACTTGTCTTTAACACTTAATATCTGAAATTGATATTAGTCTAGTTGTTTTTGCTGTGGTATTTTTGTTCCTCTTCTGTAGGCTGCCGATTCTTGTGTGATTCAGCTGCAATAGAATGCTTTGTAAAATGACACAGAATAAATGTCTGACTTCATTTTTTTTTTTTTATGTTGGAATCGAAACTAGGAATCGGTAAGAATAGGACTCGATCATTCAAACCCTACTCTGGACAGCAGAGCAGACTCACCAAGCTCTATGCAGGTGATGCCGCG
>NW_015626872.1:2798532-2809493 GCF_001515625.1 Sinocyclocheilus rhinocerous
GTTTAGTGTCTTTGCATCAACATCCAATCCAGTTACATATGCAAATGACCATGTTCGGAGACAGAGTCGTAAGCTTTCCATTGGCTCTTTGACCCTCGAGAGGTGTGACCTCTACTTCAGTGACCCGCCGGGCTTTTCTGATCCAGCTGCATGCTCTAATGCATTAATACTGTAGGAAAGATATTTTCTGTGGCCACGAAAATATCCTTTCTTAGAGCTGATATGAACTTACACTGAATGTTCGCTGGACGAACAGATTAGTTGATGGCAATTTAATTAGACACAGAATAAATGTCTGACTTCATTTTTTTTTTTTATGTTGGAATCGAAACTAGGAATCGGTAAGAATCGGACTCGATCATTCAAACCCTACTCTGGACAGCAGAGCAGACTCACCAAGCTCTATGCAGGTGATGCCGAGTGACCACACATCAACCTTCCCGTCATACTGGCCTTCATCCATGGCGAGGATGACCTCTGGAGCCATCCTGCAAACACAGCACAACTCACTCATACCTGCCCATTAGACACATCTAACGCCAGAGTAAACCACTTAATTAAATTAAGAGTGTATTTCTGCCAAATGTGCTGTTGTAAGGAATGGGAAGTGTTTTTGAGCTGACTTGCTACAGCAATGTTTTTAAACTTTTAAAGGCACAATATGTAAAAATGTTTTATTAAAATATCCAAAAACCACTAGAACAGTGTTATATATTTTGCTGACTTGTGTACTTACATTATCCCAAATGTTTTGAAGAATGTTTAAATCCAGAGAAATAATTATGTTGGAATCGAAACTAGGAATCGGTAAGAATCGGACTCGATCATTCAAACCCTACTCTGGACAGCAGAGCAGACTCACCAAGCTCTATGCAGGTGATGCCGAGTGACCACACATCAACCTTCCCGTCATACTGGCCTTCATCCATGGCGAGGATGACCTCTGGAGCCATCCTGCAAACACAGCACAACTCACTCATACCTGCCCATTAGACACATCTAACGCCAGAGTAAACCACTTAATTAAATTAAGAGTGTATTTCTGCCAAATGTGCTGTTGTAAGGAATGGGAAGTGTTTTGTACCAGTAAGGTGTGCCCACAAAGGAGTTGGCAGGAGCAACAATGGAGGCGGAGCCGAAGTCTCCCAGTTTGACCTGGCCAGGCTCTGTCAGTAAGATGTTCCCTGCTTTCACATCTCTATAGAGGAAGAAACATATCTAGTGTATTGTTGTAACTGAAGGCGACAGCAGAGACATTTTGAGCTGGTACCTTGACTGTTTTAGGCCTGTCTTTGACAGCTGACTCCCCAATATTAATATTCTGTGCACTGGTTAGTTCACAGCAACTTTTTCGTTAAGGGACACCATTTGCCACCTAAAACTGATTTCCTGGGGCATTCGCGCCATTCTGAGCACTGTTTTATAACCTTATTAGATTTATAAATCATCTTTTATTTCAAGTTAATAAATCAACAATGAATAACTACAATCATAAGTTACCAGTCATATGAAATAAGCAAAGCACCAACAAAATTCATTTTTACACTGCAGAAGTGGCACAGAAGCTGCATTTAAAGAAGCATTTGGATGTATTGCAACACTGCAATTGAAACTGTATAAATAATGCTACGAGATACAATATTTTGAATGTTGTAAAACGTAATGCTTTTTAAAAAAATTAAATATGAACCTAAACCACTCATAGGTGCCTTCACCAGTGAGTCATTGAATAATTAACTCAACCAATTCTTCAAGAAGCAAGTGACTGTCTTTATAACTAACTCATTGAATCACTGATTCATTCATTAAGACAGATTCATTCAGTAACAAAACACATCTGTGTTTTATTCAGCTCTGTTGCGACTTTGTCTGGAACTGTTTAGTTTGCCAATGTGAGTAAAAATAGACAATAGTGTGTCTAAAATGTAAATCGCACTGTTAACGTCTTGTTTTTAAGAACCGTTGTATAAAGTCAATATTACATTTAGAATCCTGCTGATATTCGGGAAAAAAGCACGCTTGTATGATACATCGCTTGCTCCATCATGTCAGCTTCCACATTGCTGAAGCCACAGTTAAAATATTACTGAACACAATATGTATCTCACACACCATGCTTTTGTTAAAACCAAGAATCGAGCGGCTCTGTACCTGTGAATCATGTTGTGCGAGTGGAGGTATACTAAGCCCTGCAATGCACCATGGGTAATTGCTGCAATCTCCACTTCCTGTAATGGTTTCTTGTGCACTGAGGGGAAAGAGGAAGAAAACAACGGGATCCTGTTTTTTGTTTCTGCATCATTTTACACTTCTGCATCCGACGAATGGCTCTGAGCATCCTCGTGCTTTTAGAAACAATTCACTCACCTTCCAGCAGATCCGAGGCCGAGCCCAGACAGTACTCCATCACCAGCTGCAGGAAAGCAGACACAGAAAAGAGGAAGGTGGAGAGAAAGAAAAGGTATAAGTGCTGTTAGCAAGTGACAGGTGGTGCGTTTGGGGCCGCTACTGTAGTAAATGTAAACAGTGTTAGCAGCTCAGTGCATTCTCTCCCACACACAGAAGCACTCACCCATGCTGTGTGTTCACGCAGGTAGCAGCCTCTGTACTCCACAGTGTTGGGGTGCCGCAGCTTTTGAAGGAACTTCACCTCTTTCACGATATCCTGCCATTTCTGCAGCAGGAACGAGAGAACAATGGAACAATCACGGGACTACTGAGCGTATTGACAGTAGACTTCCTTGGCTATGTTGCCTTCTCCTGTTGCCATCTCTCTTACTCTCTCCTTTCCCTCATATTTTTACTTTGTCTAGATAATTTACTTATATTTTAGTAGCGGTTTTTATTGTGCATTTATGTTTCTGTAATTTTTTCTTTTTTCATATGATGTGTACATGTGTAATGATGCTCTTTCTTTGTTTTTAGGTTGACCTTTTAACATTCGGTCAAGGGTCTACAGATGAAAAACAGCATTTTTGGCTAATTCTGGCACATTTACAGTTATGTTTATTAATGTGCATTGCCCCTGTAAACAAATAAACTTAAACTTAGCCAGAGAGACGCTGCATGATTTGCATAATTTGAATACAATGCTGGGGAAAACAACAGAACTTGGTAAGATGCCGGTAAACATAAGAAACGGTATTCTATGAGCGCTTATGAACTGAGCTGCTTTCCTGTCTCAAGCCTACATAGGCAGCATCCTAACTATAACCTCACAAAAAAAACGGCTCGAGATGACTCAACTCAGAACGGAGTGCTCTTTTTCATTGGTCTTGGTTCTGGAAGTGTTTTTCCATAGAAGTCTTTGTTTAAGAGTTATAAGCCGTGATCAAAAAACATGAGAGTGACAAGATTACAAACTTTGATTTGAAGCAAAAAATGATTCTAAAATTGGACAAAAGTACAAGACTGAGCACTTCACCCAGCGTTAATGAGGGAAAGAACTACAATCCCATTAATGGCCTCATCAAATTAAACATGACAGAGAAATATAAACCTATTCATTTTATGTTGGTTGTATGTATATTTACTAGAGGTGTAACGGTACACGTATTCATACTGAAGATTGTCGGTACGTGTCTTTGTTCGGTACGCATGTGTACAGAACAAATAAATCAATTTTTTCAAAAAATTCAGACAGTAAATGGCATTTTGGTGCTCTTTGATGTGGCGAGACAGATTGCTGTATAAACGCCTCAGTTTTCATCTTTACTACTAGTTATAACACAAAATATACATGAATGAACATCTCATGTGATCGCTCTATCAGTGTTTCAATTACAGAAAGACGTGTCATTAAAACAGCTTGTAAACAAAATGTCACGCAGCATTTCATTTCCCTCAGGCAAGTCATCAGTGTCCACAGCTCGTTATTTGCTAGAGAAATGAAGTCTAGAGAAGAGCATTTTGAGAAATATTAGACTATATACTTCATTATATTTTACTTTACCTGTTAGTGGTGTCTTAAATATTTAATGAACATTTAAATAAGTCTTTTATGAAACAAGTTATTACAGCAAGTGTGTAAATGATTATATTTCAACAACAAACAGAAATTGTATAATTTAAAAAATCTGCATTATGTGCAATTTACATGTTTGCATACAAATTTTAATTTGAGTGTTGATTATTATGGTTAAAAATAAATAGCAATTGAATTTAGGTTTGGGTTCTGTTGTTAACTGCAACCTATAGTAAAGTAAAAGGGCTCCATATAGTTTAGAGCAGAAGCAAATGTCACGCAGCATTTCATTTCCCTCAGGCAAGTCATCAGTGTCCACAGCTCGGTATTTGCTAGAGAAATGAAGTCTAGAGAAGAGCATTTTGAGAAATATTAGACTATATACTTCATTATATTTTACTTTACCTGTTACTTAAATATTTAATGAACAATTAAATAAGTATTTTATGAAACAAGTTATGACAGCAAGTGTGTAAATTATATTTCAACAACAAACAGAAATTGTATAACAAATCTGCATTATGTGCAATTTACATGTTTGCATACAAATTTTAATTTGAGTGTTGATTATTATGGTTAAAAATAAATAGCAATTGAATTTAGGTTTGGGTTCTGTTGTTAACTGCAACCTATAGTAAAGTAAAAGGGCTCCATATAGTTTAGAGCAGAAGCTGAGGTAGATTTTTATCCCTAAGAATTTTAATTGTAATAGAATTTATTTAAAGAAAATGCAATTTGTTTAGTAAACCATTGTTTAAGTTAAAACACACACACACACACATACATATGTATACACACACACATATATATATATATTAGAGTGTAGGAAGACTGACTCATTGGCAGTGATTTGTGTGAGCTGGCGGAGCTACAGAGCTCTTCTGGTGTGATTTGCTTGTTTAGATTCTCTGATTGGTGGAGATTTCTCTGCAGAATCATGGGTAACAGTTTTTCACCAGGAATTCCATTGTTAACCATGATTAAGTTAGCACTTAAAAATAAGTTCTGTATGGAGAAAATAAATGGGATTTTTACCTCAGGAACTCGACTGATGCACTCTATTTCAATAGAGCTCGATGTTAGCAAGAAGCCAAGTTAACAATGCAACACTTTTTATTTTATAAATATTTAGTATATCTATTACCAGACGGAACTATTTTGCTGATATTTCTTGTTTTTGGCCAAATTATGTAGCCCTACAAACAAGCACAACAAACCAGTTGTTCTTTTTGACTTAATTGCATTTTAAAATTTGAACAGAAAAATCGCGATTGCATTTTCCCCCCAAATCATGCAGCGCTACTTTCCAGTGTGCTTGTGTTTCCTCAAACAGGGTATACTTTGAAATGCGTTTGCACTCAAACTGAAAGCAGTATAATATTCTGCCAACATTTTCAAACATCCTTGGTGTCAGAAGTCTGCCTATGATACCTAAAAAAATGCTTTCCAGGTAGGCAGCTCAATAGGTTTTGGAAGGGAGCCATCATCTTGCTCTTACATAAAGCCACCAGCATGATGTTCAAGTTTTCTTGAAGACCGATTCTAGCAGAGTCACACTGCTTTGTTTGACTAAAGATGTAGGAGCATTGTGTTGGTGTGTTTGTGTTCACCTCATTAGACTGCTTGCCACTGTAGGACATCTTCTTGATGGCCACCACCTCATTGGTGCAGATGTCATGGGCCTGTAAGAAGCGTGCAAACACACGTGAGGCACAGACTCTGCTCACTGAGATGTGCTGCACTTCTGAACGTCTAAAGGCCACTCACAAAGTAGACGGCTCCGAAGCTGCCATGGCCGATCTCCCGCAGGTCTGTGAAGAGTTTCTCAGGATCCTCCTTGTAAAAAAGTTCTGCCACCTCTGGGTCCTTGAGACTCCCAGCCCGCGCACTCGACGGCATGGCCAGCGCCTTCACACACACACACACACACAACAGGGAGTTTGCACATTAACATCCGAGGAAACAGGAATGGAGTGAACACAGCTATAAATATGTGACCCTGGACTACAAACCCAGTCATAAGGGTCAATTTTTTTTTTTAATTGAGATTTATACATCATCTGAAAGCTGAATAAATAAGCTTTCCATTGATGTGTGGTTTGTTAGGATATGGCAATATTGGCTGAGATTAGGGATGTCAACGATTAATCGATGATTGATTAATTGTCGATAAGAGATGCAATCGATTAAAGCTATCGATGGTCGATTAAGCCATTTAATTTTGGGCTGCATGCGGCTCATGCGCAAAACACATGCGAGCGGCTGTGAGTGACGGTTACGGTATAAATGCATCATCATTCATTCATAATGTACAAATTAAGCTTTTAATGTGATTTAAACTTTAAGAGTACATTAAAATAGAAACAACACAAAGTTCTTCAACATGGAAAGCAATAGAAATGTAGTAACAGTCATTTCCCCAGATAATTCTTTCATATCGAGGTCTGCGCTTTGCAGGGCTGCGGGACACAGGACAGATAGGCTATTCGTTCCTACAACTTGTTAATTTGTGGCCACTGTCCATGTGCCATTAATTTTGTTCCTTAAATAACCCATGATTTAACTAAAATGAGGGAACAAATTAATAAATCGAACAAATTCTTAATTCATGGCCATAAAATCTTTCATTTCCCTTAGATGCGAAAACAGTGATAAAAAGTGAATGACAATAAAATAAACCTGCAAAATTAGAGGGTTAGACGGTGACGAGCACCACGAAACCATTTAAAGAGGCGCGTTCAGCGGTCTCCGTGTCGGGATAGGAAACAGTCAACAAAGTAAAATGATCTCAAACGAGCTCTCTTCATTTTATCAAATGATCATAATCACATCTATTCATTTTACAATCCTGCTACTAGCATTTTATTCAGACTAAATCCACTTTAAATCGGGTGAGAAAGCCGGGGGGTTTTTTTTAAAGTAACTTTTGCACATCCTGTCATGCATGGACGCATTTTGCAGCATTAAGATTAACGATTAATCGATTAATTGATCGTTAATTTAAACGACGATCGATCATGGAAATGATCGAAAATTGACATCCATAGTCAGAACCTTCAGAGGTACATTCATGTAATTCATTAATTAATATATTCATTTGTATAATTCCCTTATCACTCTTTTTCATTATAGAAATCTGCAGCAAAATGCATATTGAGTCTCATGCTCCGTATCCTCACTGTATTACACTGTATGAGCCACTAAAGCCTGATGTATCAAATATGATACAAAACAAAACATTTCCACACTTCAAGAGTTTCCTTTATATTTTGTATAAAGGTTCAATAAACTGTTCCATTTAAAAGAAAATAGATGTTCCTATGTCAGGCCTGACAGGGTTAAATAATAATACATGGTGTTACACAATCATTTGATGGAGCCTGATGAATATATGCGACACAGCCCATAATAACAATAACGATCAGAAGCAGCATTCGCAGCACAGAAAGCGGAGCTCGGTTAGAGGAGCTGTGGGCTCGGTCTTACCGTGGTGTGCGGGATCCACTGCGGCTAGCTCGAGACAGCTAGCCTAGCACCGGCCTGCTGAGGAGAATCCCGCCAATCCTTCCCGCCTCACTTCACAAACACGACCGACTCAAACCGCGAGCCATAGACTTCTAACGCCACGATCGCGATCACTGCCGTTCATGTGTGTGTGAATGTGTAATACCGCCGTGATCCGTTAACGGACTCGATCAGCTGACTGTCAGCGAGCTCTTTAAACCACAGTCCGGTTTTCCGCTTCCGCCGCGAGTGTGGGCTTCGTTTCTGCTCATGCCGTCGGTGTCAGGCGTGCAGTTCGTCTCTTTCTGTCATCGACAGCTCCATCCCTGTTTTTCTTTCCTCTCTCATTCGCTTTTTGTTCAGGACTTCATGATGGCGGAGCGGGGCGGGAGCCGACCGGAAACCGGAAGTGCGGGTGAAGCGCAAATTAAGGGTTTCTAATCGTCTGTAAATACGCGTTTCATTACAGCTAGTGGTGGAAATTTTGATTCTTTCAAGAGATTCGTTCATTTTCAGTTCGTTCACCAAAATGATTTGTTCACTGATTCGTTCAATGACCATTTCTTCATATGACATAAATACGCCAGCAGGTGGCGAAAAAGAGTGTCTTATGTGTTATGTCTTAAAGGCATAGTTCACCCAAAAATGAAAATTCTGTCATTAATTACTCACCCTCATGTCGTTCCAAACCTGTAAGACCTTCGTTCATCTTCTGAGCACAAATTAAGATATTTTAGATGAAATCCGAGAGCTCTCTGACCCTCCATAGACAGCAACACAACTGAAATGTTTCCAGACCCAGAAACGTAGTAAATCAACAATTTTTCTCCCCCGAGTTACGTCTTCCGCCACTTTAGAGAGTATGACAATGCATACGCACGCTTTCCCCTAAGCCTAAACAACGCTGATTACGCTGATTACGCTCCTTGGGTACTCTCCAAAATGGCGGAAGACGTAACTCAGCGTACGCTCTTCTGTGTCAGCCGCGCTGCACGGATGCGCTGTTTTCGTTCAAATCAAAGTGTAAATACATGCAGAAAACGTATCCTTGTGTCGCGGCTGACACAGAAGAGCGTACGCTGTTTGATTCAGCGGATATTCTCTAAAATGGCGCTATGGTGATGCGGAGAGACACGGAAGAGACGAATTGTTGAATAAAGTCATTAATTTCGTTTTCTTCGCATACAAAAAGTATTCTGGTCGCTTCATAACGTTACGGTTGAACCACTGATGGCAGATGGACTATTCTGACGATATCTTTCATACTTTTCTGGACCGTGACAGTGTAAGTTACTTGGCAGTCTATGGGACAGTCACAAGCCTCCCGGTTTTCATCCAAAATATCTTAAACTGTGTTCCGAAGACGAACGAAGCTTTCAGGGGTTTGTAACGACATGGAGGTAAGTGATTAATGACAACGTTTTCATTTTGGGGTGGAGTATCCCTTTAAGTAACATTTCAGTGAAAATTACAGTAATATTTCTTAGGTGCGGATATGGTTTTGATTGAAATACTAATTGAAAACAAATTACTCTGCTAATTTAATTTAATTTGGTAATTATAATTTATTATATTATTAATTTATTAAGTTTAACATGAATAATGTCACAATTTATTATTTTGATATTATAATTTATTATTAATTTTATATTACTAATTAAATTAATCTATTTAATTTTTAGGTGAGGATGTGGTTTTGACTTGCATACCTCATGAAAACAATTTAAGATGCTAATTCAACTTATATTTATAAATATATATTATTAAGTTATGATTAATGACTATGATTATGACACTGCTCCGGGTGTGTGTTCACGGTGTGTGTGTGTTCACGGTGTGTGTGTGTTCACTGCTGTGTGTGTGCACTTTGGATGGGTTAAATGCAGAGCACTAATTCCAAGTATGGGTCACCAAACTTGGCCACATGTCATGTCACACTTTTTTTTAAAATTAAGATTAATAATTTTAATAATAAAATTTATTATTTTAATAATAGAATACTATAACTTATTTATTTATATTGTTATGAAAGCAGATTTCTTTGCTAATGTAATTAATTTTATATGCACTGTCTGAGTAAGCATTATTTTACTGTTTAGATTTGGACGTGTGTTTGTCTGGAAATACACACTGGCCTGAAGTCTAAGTCTCCTAGCTTTGAGACCCTGCATACTTTAGTGTACTGTACTTGGTGCATACTAAGTTTGGGATTAGAAATAAGTTTCTTATTCTCTCTTCTCTATACGGCAGTAACATATAGAGACCTCGGCTTGTAACTATACTCTAATTACTATTTTGAAAATTATAACGCATTAAATTACTCAGTTACTAAAAAAGTTATCAAATTACAGTAACGTATTACTAAGTAATGCGTTACTGCCCAACACTGCAAGTAACTCGAGTTACATAATCAGATTACTTTTTTAAAGTAACTAGTAAAGTAGCGCATTACTTTTTAATTTAGAAGGAAACATCTGAGTTACTTTGCTTCCATGTGTTGAGTGACAGCTCTGGTGTTGCCATGGTGACAGAAATCAGGAGTAAGTGCAGAGCGTTGTGTGTGAACATGATCTTACTGTAGTTCTAGACTAAATATCAACGTGTGTTTACTCATCTCACTGCACACAAACACATTCAGTGTTCCTCACAATCAATAAAAACTGTCAAATGCAAACTCAGAATATTATACAAACCTGCAATAATTAAATATGTTAAATAAGACAAATATCATTTATGTATTTTATCCCATTTTATTAACCAGTGTCAAGTCAAGTCAAGTCACCTTTATTTATACAGCGCTTTAACAATACAGATTGTGTCAAAGCAGCTTTACAGTATCAAACAGGAAAACAGTGTGTCTGTGCAAAAGGACAATAAACACTCAATCACCGTGTCTTTGCTGCTGACCTTCAATGATCCAATTCAAGCATACTAATAAGCAAAAAAGACACATTTGTGTTTCATTTTTGTTTTTGCTGAATAGTGTTGAACTTTCTTCTCCTGCATCATATTCTTCATGTGATTAGTTTGAGCGGCGCCCTCTACTGTACAGACGTGAATTTACACTTCCTTCAGCCTGAGGCTCTTTCATTCCATTTCTTTGCTAATGTAATTAATTTTATATGCACTGTCTGAGTAAGCATTATTTTACTGTTTAGATTTGGACGTGTGTTTGTCTGGAAATACACACTGGCCTGAAGTCTAAGTCTCCTAGCTTTGAGACCCTGCATACTTTAGTGTACTGTACTTGGTGCATACTAAGTTTGGGATTAGAAATAAGTTTCTTATTCTCTCTTCTCTATACGGCAGTAACATATAGAGACCTCGGCTTGTAACTATACTCTAATTACTATTTTGAAAATTATAACGCATTAAATTACTCAGTTACTAAAAAAGTTATCAAATTACAGTAACGTATTACTAAGTAATGCGTTACTGCCCAACACTGCAAGTAACTCGAGTTACATAATCAGATTACTTTTTTAAAGTAACT
>NW_015626872.1:2809548-2817551 GCF_001515625.1 Sinocyclocheilus rhinocerous
ACTCAGAATATTATACAAACCTGCAATAATTAAATATGTTAAATAAGACAAATATCATTTATGTATTTTATCCCATTTTATTAACCAGTGTCAAGTCAAGTCAAGTCACCTTTATTTATACAGCGCTTTAACAATACAGATTGTGTCAAAGCAGCTTTACAGTATCAAACAGGAAAACAGTGTGTCAATAATGCAGAAGAACAATAGTAAACACACTTAAGATATTAGGGATGTAACGATATGATCAATACGTGAAAGAGTATTTACATTTGTAAAAGAAGAACTTTTTATATTAAAAACAAACAAGCAAGCCCAGCCCAGATTTAAAAAGTAACTCAAAAGTAACGTAACGCATTACTTTCCATAAAAAGCAACTAAGTAACATAATTAGTTACTTGTTTTAGGGAGTAACGCTATATTGTAATGCATTACTTTTAAAAGTAACTTTCCCCAACACTGCTCATCACATTCAGGCCTGATGCTGTGCTCCTGTAGCTCAGAGACACACACCTGGGCTCTCATAAACACATTATCTGCCATCACAGACCCAATAAACTGTGCAGCGCTGCGGTCAGTAATGAGCCGGACGACACCTCCACTTCCCCTCACAAACAACAACTGCAACAACAGACCCAGCGTGTGCAGGCCACTCATCTTTCTGCAAACACGCTAACAGATCAGCGGGTTCTGTTTCATTCTACAGCAGAAAGATTTTACTAGCGGTGCCTAAATCTGCATTAAACGTCTTCATGTCGAACAGGTAAACTCTTCTTTCACAGCCTCATTGTGTTTGTCATTATGAACTGTTCTAACTTTCAAGAAAAATGTTTTAAAATACAGACTGAAGAGTTTCAGAAGCTTAACGGTGGTGATGTAGATCGCTCAGCTTTTTACTTCTAGCGATTGCATTTAGGGTCTAAAGTCGTGTTCGTTTGAGAAGATTATGATGAACAAAACATGTGAGAATCATAAACTTCTGCTGGTCACAGAGCTTATTTTGTGCAATAATCCAAAAGCCGATGGACAATCCTATTGAGTTTTTGTTGGAGGAACGGGGTGATGAGAACTGACCGTTTGACCTACAACCTAAAAATGGTTTCTTTAAACACCATCTGAAGCATTTGTTAATCTGTCAGAAGACTGAAGGTGTCTGAATGTTTTGCTTACACACCAAACTGTGTCAAACACCGGCTGAGCTCGGACAGAATTACACTTCAGATCACTTCAGGATGACCTATACATCTAATATTGATCAGCTCTGAATCCAGACGTGGACAGTGATGCAGACAGTCCCAGTGCATCACACAGTGTTTTCAGCTTGAGCTTCCTCTTTGCTCTCGCTGCGGGAGAAACATCTGAGAAGTGAAAGTCCATTTGCTGTCTAAGAGATTTACTGTATAAAATCTAACTTATAATTTTTCTTGCTGTGGGTAGAGTGTGATGTGGATCAATAAGATGTTGAGAGAATCACAGATACCTGTTAACTCAGACACTAGCTAATACAACTCAGAGAGTCTAAAAACCACTAAACACTCATTTTAGTCACTAGAAAGGAACACAGTCAATGCTGAAGCAGACTTGCTCTGATGTTTTAGGTTTGATGTGAAACCGTGTTTATTTAGCCAGTGAGTGTGGGGCCCAAAAGATGGAGGCTGAAGAAACAGAAGAAGACGTGTGAAGACCACACCATTTGGTAAAGGTGTGAAGGTGCGCTCACCTATATAATGCACAAGCAGACAAACGCAGAGACATTAGAAAAGAAGATAAGAAGAGAACAGTCATCAGAAGCAGGAAAGAAGACAGCAGAAGACTTGAAACTGTATTTCTCCATTGTGAAAGCTCAGTGAGCGAGGTGTTGACTTAAAACTGATAAAGCCAAAAGCACGTCTACCAGAAGCATGCTGGGTGTGGAAATGTGCCCTAGTTTGGCCCTGGGACCCCCGAGACGGAGCGACCGCTGCCACAGAGGTAAGAGACTCCAGATCTGTCTCTGCAGTCAGCCAGAGAACCACAGAAGCTAGCAGAAATCTGCACGAGTTTAAGCTAGAACACAAGTGATCGCAGAGATTTTACTCTTAAAAATAAAGGTTCCACTGTTCCACAAAAAAAGTGGGGTTCCCCAAAGTAATATTATTTTAGTATATTTTGAATGAGTTTTGTAAAAAGTTGTTTTCTTAATATGTATATAGTTTTTATTCATTTTTACTGCAGTTTTAGGTTTACTTATTTTAGTGCATCAAGTTAAACTATATGAAAATGAGAAATGCTCAAGCAATTAGCTGAAATAAAATATATTAATTACATTTCCAATGTTTTTTAAGGTTTTAGTTTAAAGAAATGTTCAGTGAACAGTTCTCAAAAGAACCTTTTTTTCTTATTGTGAAGAACATTTTATGGAATGGAATGATTCCACGGATGTTAAACGTTCTTCATGGAACCAAAAATGCAAATAAAGAATAAATAAGTATAATGAGTGCTAAGAAGATCTGGTGTTGTATAGAGATTAACAGTGCATAAGAAGACTTGATATGATGCTCATCAAGCCATTGATAAAGGTTTCAAAAGGGTTTTTTTTGAAGCAATGCCATAGAAGGGTCATTTTGGGTTCCCCAAACAAACTTTCAGTGAACAGTGCTTAAACGAACCGTTTTTCTTAGTGTGAAGAACATTTTAACAATCTAAAGAACCACTATAAAGAACTGTAAAGACTGCATGGATGCTAAAGGTTCTCCGTGGAAGCATCAATGCCAATAACGAACGTATATTTCTAAGAGTGTGATGCTAAGATGCAGATGTGGCCCATCTCTGGCAGATGAAGCCCCAGCACACGCTCTCGCTCCTCGACTGTCGCCCGCTGCAGAGACGGCTGGAACGCCTCAGAACCGCGTCAGAATGGAGCTGGAGAACGCAGCCCTGTGGAAACAGTTCAGCACGGTGGGCACTGAGATGATTGTCACTAAGAAGGGCAGGTGAGCACACGTCTGTATGCGTCAGGACATGTTTGGAGACATATGTGTCCCTGCAGCACAAAAGCAGTGTTAAGTCGCTGGGGTATATTTGTAGCAATAGCCAACAATACATTGTATGGGTCAAAATTATACATTTCTCTTTTACAGGGTCACATTTCATTGCTTTAACTTGTCTCTCTCTTCTCGGCTCCTCAGGAGAATGTTTCCTCAGCTGCGAGTCAAGCTGTCAGGGCTCAACCCGTCTCTGCGTTACATTCTTCTCTTAGACATCGTTCCTGTGGATTCCTCTCGCTATCGGTTTCAGGACAGCAGCTGGCAGGTGTTCGGCGGAGCGGAGGCTCGTCTGCCGGATCGTGTCTTCATCCACCCGGACTCACCCGCCACCGGAGAACACTGGCAGAACCGCACTATATCCTTCCACCGGGCCAAGCTCACCAATAACACTCTGGACGCACAAGGATATGTGAGTAAAAATGCACCATTCAATATCTGTATTCAAATTAGCTGTAAAAGTCTACTATCCTACTATTTAAACTACACTAACACTGTTTCAATAGTGTAAAGGATAATTACAATGAAACAGAAGTTGCAATACTTTAGACACTTTTATAATATTTTTTCAAATAGTGCAAAGAGGGTAAATTTTTTGATATTGGGACAATATTTGGGACAATATTTGGTCGAGATACAACTATTTGAAAATCTGGAATCTGAGGGTGCAAAAAAATCTAAATATTGAGAAAATCATCTTTAAAGTTGCTCAAATGAAGTTCTTAGCAATGCATATTACTAATCAAAAATTAAGTTTTGATATATTTACGGTAGGACATTTACAAAATATCTTCATGGAACATGATCTTTACTTAATATCCTAATGATTTTTGGCATAAAAGAGAAATGTATAATTTTGACCCATACAATGTATTGTTGGCTATTGCTACAAATATACCCCAGCGACTTAACACTGCTTTTGTGCTGCAGGGACACATTTGAGCTGTTAACTGTAAAATGTTTATGGCATAATGACTGTAATTGAGGTTTTGTAGGAGGACTGCTCAGGAACTCTGAGGGTGATTTGCATCTCTCTTTCTGCTGAAGATCATTCTCCACTCTCTGCATCGATACCAGCCGCGGGTTCATGTGATTGAGGCCCGAGACGTGCTGATGTGGGGCAGAGCACAGCACTCCTTCAGCTTCCCTGAAATGCAGTTTATTACCGTCACTGCGTACCAGAACAGCAAGGTGAAATTAATATATACATGCATAAAAAATTTATACTTATTAGTGAAAAAAGCTAAATATTTTTCTTCATTAGTACAAATAATAATTGTTTTCCTGAAAAATCTTGCTTAGTGTTTTTTATTTATTATTATTGTTTTCTTCTAGATCACCGAACTGAAGATAAACTCAAATCCTTTTGCGAAAGGCTTTCGAGAGTATGGCATGAACTGCAAGAAGTAAGTTAAACACCAGTATTACCAATTAATTAACTAATAGCAGACTAATAATATCTTATTTAAACACAAAAATGTTTTAGACAGCTGGACTGAGAGCACAATATAATTTTTCTGTTTTCCTCAGACAAAGAGATGCCAGACTAAAGAGGAAAATTACGTCCAGTCAAGAGGAATCTTTGGATATTGGTGAGCATATTTACTACCTCAATGTTCAGAAATACTTTTTTACACCGATTCTGTTCTCTTCGCAAAAGAATGCTTTAGTAAAAACATGCATGGTTTCCCAAATATTGCTGTTCTGCTTATAAAACGCTGTTTTCTCTGTACCCCTCTCTCAGAGTCATGTGACCCATGTGATTCCACGGAGCTCCTCCCACAGTCGGTGGAAATCCCAAGCTCCGCCCTCTCCATGATAAACACCGCCCTCCCATTAACAGACTCGGGTTTCCACACAGAAGTACCATCTCTCCCAGATCAGACCGTCTCTGACCAACCCCTCGCGCTTGGACAGGCCTTCTTGAGCTCTGAGATTCCCTCCTCAATGGAGAGTCAACAACAGACAGCCTCTGAAAACAATGTAAACAACACACTGATGGATGGGTAAGTGCTATAACCTCACAGCTACACTAACAGTGGTTAATGGACGTGTTTATTAAAGATAGCCTTATGTCTTATTACAGGTCTGGACAAATGATGGGCCTCTCCGGATACTCCTCAGCTTTCCCCACTCCTCAGCTCAGCTCCTCTTTGCCTCAGTCGTCTTCCATCTATTCCGTGGTTTCCTCCACACAGAGCTCTGACCTGGAGCTCCCGCCGTCCTCAACCATTCCCTCACCCACATACTCCTCTATGCCTCCATCGGACTATCCTGGTCTGAACACCTCCACGACTATGCCCTCCTCGACAACCTCTCCTCCAGGCTCTTCATACCCTCCCATCTCTCCGTACCTGCTCCCCTCTTCATCCTACTACGCTCTTCTTCCGACAGACCAATCCCAGGACAACCTAAGCCCTCATACGTCCACAAATCCACCTTTCCAATCCATCCCCCCCTCTTCTTGTCAAGGTTCTGGGTTAACGATTGACCCTGGCCGAAATCAAGTGGATGATGGAAGATTAGGCTCATCCAATGCAATGACTCCTGCAATCCAAAACCCAACCCAAACGGCCTTTCCCTTCCCTCCGGTGCAGTCCTCAAATGACCCCGATCCATCATCCCCTCCGTGTAGGAGTCTATCCTTCCCCCCAGTGCCGCAGTGCAACCCAATTCCCACTCCTTCCGACCCAAACTCGACTCCAGCTGCATTCCCCTTCCCTCCGGCAGCACAGTCCACTCCTAACTCTATGATGACAGCTTCAAACCCGAACCCGACGCTCTTCTCCTTCCCCTATGTTCAGCAGAACCCTAGCCTCAGCTTGAGTACCTCTGGACCTGCTCAAACTCCAGCCACTGGTTCTTTTCCAGTTTCCCAATCCTCATCCATCCCAACAGTTCCAAACCCAGTTTATCCAACAACTGGATCTTTTCCCTTCCCTTCCACCAATTTTAGCCATCAAGGCTTGGTGCAATCAGTTTCCAACGCACTGCACACTTCCGCAGCATACGCCGTCCCTTTATTCCCTGCACCCAAACACACTGCTCCTGCTCCTCTCCCAAACCCTGCTCACACTTCTTACCCACATCCGCTCCAGAGCCTGACTCTGCCCTCATCTAGCTCCATCCACTGTGTCCCTGCCATCCCAAACACAATCCAAATTCAGTCTGCCTTTACCCAGTCATTCCCTAATCCCTCCTTCCCTCACATCCCAGCCCAAACGGCAAACCCTGCTCAAATTCCATCCCAGTCCTTTCCCCCAATCCACAGCTCTCAGTTACTGTCTCAGTTTAATCCAGCCTCGACCCATCCGCAATGCCCTTCCTCTTCAAACGCCTACCCCGCCGTAGCTCGCTCTGAGATAGGCAGCTTCTCGCAGCTCAATTCCTATCTGCCAGATGTGGTACTGCACCCTTCTTTGCTCCCTTCCCTAGACTCCTCGCTCTCCTCCTCTGCTCCCCCGTCCCTTTATAACCCTTTTCCTTCCTACTCACTCCGTCTTTGCCAGGATCCTCGGTCCTCCCTGCATTTACCCCTAAGGCATATTTACACACAGCCACAGCATGCTCATGCTCAAGGGTCTTACTTTGACCTTGGTGCAAGAGCAGTATTCTGAGAATAAACAGAAAAACAACACGTAAGACAAAGTTTGCGAGGAGACGGTGATGTCTGCATCAATCAACGACTTTGCTCTGAAGATGATGGAAGCACTGTGCATTGGAGAGACAAACCAAAACACTGTAGTTTAAAATGTAATACTTTTTGTGCTTATGGCAGAAAAAGAAAATCTCCGCTGTTCATGAGATGGTTTGAAGTTATGTTTTATCCTGATTAATGCTTGATGTAATAGCTGAATAATGATGTATATTTTACTTATTTCTACATATGCTTAAATGACAAAATAAAGTTTGAATGAGTTTAATTGTACTAATATTATTATTCATTATAATCGTGTGTGTGTATACATAATAAATCCACATTCTATAGTGGACCCAAAAAGTATCTGGACACTTCGCCATAATTTAAACGTCATTGCATTAGAAACCGAAATTTGAAACCAAGCGGCATCTGCAAAATAAAGTTGCTAGACCTTTTCTCTAAGTCTGATCTGTAAGTCTCACTATAAAGATTTTCCATATTCTTTAACATTAATACCTTACAACACAACAGTGCTTTTTATTCCTGTCATGAAATGCCAAACATTGGTAAATCTAATTTAGTTGGTAATTAATTAATTAATGAGGCAAACAGTTAACAGTTTAGTTTGCTTTTCCCGATGCTCTATTCTTCAAATTGTGAGGAACTCGCTGAAACTTAAAGTCATGACAAAAAATTACAATATGGCTGATGCACACTAACAGTCATGATAACTGATAGGTTCTGATGACTTGATAGGTAAGAAAGATTAAGCCTAAGGATAACTGGGGCACTTTTACCAGTCATCTCAATTACAAAAAGTGCCCATGTTTACCTGAATTCACTCCCTATAGAAAGTATTACACATGCAGATTATGACAGAACGTGAAAGTGAGAATTTAAAACAAAAAATGAAAACAAATAAAACCGACATCCGTCTCTCACACAGTATTTTAACCATCATCACTGTGTCACTATAATCACAGGGTCGATTCCAGCTCTGCATGGCATTTGCTCAGGTGTTGTGTTGTGTGTGTGTGAGAGAGTGTGTGTGTGTGTGAGAGAGTGTGTGTGTGTGTGTGTGTGTGTGAGTGAGTGAGTGTGTGTGTGTACAGGTTTATATATCCTGGTGGGGACTTAAACCTGAATACACACAGACTCGTGGGGACTCGTGTCACGGTGGGGACCTAAATTGTGGTCCCCACAGGTACAAAAGCTTATAAATCATACAGAATGAAGTTTTTTGAAAATCTAAAAATGCAGAAAGTTTCCTGTGAGGGGTAGGTTTAGGGGTAGGGTTGGTGTAGGGCTGGTTTGTACAGTATAAAAACCATTATGCCTATGGA
>NW_015626872.1:2817763-2832670 GCF_001515625.1 Sinocyclocheilus rhinocerous
GTGTGTGTGTGTGTGTGTGTGTGTGTGAGAGAGAGAGAGAGAGAGAGAGAGTGTGTGTGTGTGTGTGTGAGAGTGTGTGTGAGAGTGTGTGTGTGTTAGAAACTGAGGAAAGGCCATTAAAGTCCAGGTGATAATTACCTCAAAGCCCTCCTTCATTTTCCCACCTTCACTCGTTTCTCTTTCCTCCTTTTCCATTTGGTGTTGGACAAAGAGAGGGTTTAAAATAAGGTTAGGTAAACAGCGCAGGCACAGGTGCTAAGAGACAAACCTTGTATAAGCACAACATGTTAGAGAAGATGCTTGGAATATTTTAATATATTTTATTTGATTTTCTTTGGTTGACAACCGAGGCAATGTTCACAGTGCTCAATAATGATTTCTGAAGATCATGTGACACTGAAGACTGGAGTAATGATGCTGAAAATACAGCTGCGCATCACAGAAATACATTACAGTTTAACATTCTAATAATATTTCACAATATACTGTGTTTTTTATCTAATAAATGCAGTCTTGGTGAGCAGAAGAGACTTCTTAAAATAAATTCACAAATTGTAATTATTCCAAATAATGTGTGTTACAAAGGAAGACTTTTTTCTTTGGAATAATTTGCACTGGTGAATTGCGCACAGTAACACCAGGAACATGCTTTAAAAAGGGCCAATTTTGAATTCATGTTCATTTTAATCCCAAATCATCATTAACATCCACCAGAAGGCCCTATTGTTCACATCTTTCAAAGGATAATGCCTCGAATACATGGCCTTCATTCAAGTTCTGATGTCTTTAGGCTGGTTTCTCTCTATCTGGCGCCTGTGATCTTCTCTTGCAGCAGATCTCTTACGGATTCCTGGGGCACGGCGCGGTTCTTCAGCAGATACAGACTTACACAGCGAGAAACCATGCTGCGCTGAGAGGAGAAGTAAATAAATAAAATAAAGTAAATAAAATAACTAAATCACAACATATTTCTTAAATATTGACATTTCCAGGTATTTTATTCCCCATAATTTAGCCAGTTACTATACTACAGTACACAACTACTTTTTTTTTAACATACTAAACCCTATAAAATCATATGAAATAATGTTTTTTGACACAGGACATGTGAAATAAATCTGTTTAGAAATCTTATTTATTTGTTTGTTTGTTTAAATGGAGCAATTTAAAGTGGTTCACAATTAATTAAAAAAAAAGGCTTTTGTTGTTGAGTGTCATATTTGATATATCAGGCTTTTATGGCCCATATGGTATAATATAATGAGAATGTGGAGAGCTCATACTCATACCCACCTTCATTTTATTCAGTTTCAAACTGGTGCAGATGTTATTTATATGGCCAAAAAGTAAGATGAAATTCATTGAGATTTTTATAACAGCAAAACATACTTACATGACATACCTCAAAATACTCATATTTTAACATGATTTTTCAAAAAAAAAAAAAAAAATTATGGATAAAGTAAGCAAAAGTTTCGGAGCACAAAGTAACATGAACCACAAGCTGAAGCTGAATGTTTGTCCAACTATACTAAAAGGCCTTTTACTTGATAAAGTATAAACTCGTTTAGAGTCTTTAGAAATGTGTGCATCAAATAAGACAGCAGGCTTTGGAGTCAAAGCATCACGTGTCATTAGTTCGCGCCCATGATTCATGGATTGGATCTGTTCGCGCTTCTTTTTCGGCTAGTCTTCTCTCTTTGTCCATGTAAGCGCCTCTGATGAGTTTAACGCCGAGACAGAAAGAGTGATCGATGGACGTCTGAATGGCATCAAGCACTAGATTCCCTGATTCCTGGTGAAGAAACAGACAAAGTATATCTATAACGCCATTAGAGATATAAAATGTGCTTCTTATACAGTAGAGGAGTTTTATTTTGAAATACTGTTGTTTTTGTTTGTCAAGATTTTGTAATGGCAAAGAAAGCTTGGCTGTGACCTTCAGCTAGCACTGAAGCGTGTTCCAGATCCAGGCATTTCATCATGGCTGTGGTGATGAGAGACAGCGCAGGATTCATGGATGTGTACTCCGCATCCACCAAAACTCACACTTTATTAACACTCGCCTGCGAACACACAGCATGCCACTCAGTCCCAGCGCTAACGTCTTTGTTCGCTTGGGTTTAAGGTTTGGTAGCTCTCCTATTCTGTCTCGGTCAGACCAGGAAACATGACGTCCTACCGGTTACAAAGAACACCATCTAAAGCAACACATACTAAATAACAGCTGATTACAATAAGCTTGTGACGTGCTACAGAGAAGAAACGATCATATCTGTACCTCTCCCTCCATGGCTCTCACAAGCACGTTCAGATCATACTGCTCTGTCTTCAGCAGAGACACCAGCTTCGCCTGAACAGGAATTCATATACATGGATCATAACATCTGTACTTTAAATAGAGAAAAGGACAGCAATGACAAAAAAGGACAGAATCATTCTGTCAAAGTACATATCAAACAAAAAAGCTGAATCGTTGTTCATTTCGACTCGAATGAAGTGATCAAACACTCACACACAGCTCAGGGCTGACGAGAGCGGTGATCTTCAGCTGCATCATGGGATTTTTACTCCAGCCTTTGCTGTGAGACATGCACACACTCCAGCATGGCCGCCAGGCTGTCTTCATATCGACGTTCCCTGTGGATATAAAGTGTGCCATGATCAAAGTCACAGCCAGTACTTGACAATGAAATACATTGTTCTACAACCTATAGATGCAAAAAGAACAAAGGTAACCAAATTGTATATATGCAAATTGTAAGTTTCATGCAGGTTTTAGAAAGAGAAAGAAACAGCATTGCTACAAATTCAGCATTCCTAGAAAATAATTGCACAACGGTTTGTGAAATTATCACAAACTCAAGGCTAAAAAAAAAAAAAAGCCTGAGAAATTGATAATGTGGAGCTACATGTCCAGGCTCACTGGGTCCCACGGTGCAGCTCAGCCCCTGGGCTTAGAGAGTCTGATGGTGCAGCTGCATATCTGGGCTCAGTGGGCCTTGTGGTGCAGCTCAGCTTCTGAGCTCAATAAAGCCGTGAGTATGCTTCAGTTTTGACATGAATGCTTAGTGTATGCGTACTCCTGGCAATTGCCAAACAGAATCAACTCCCATTGAAAAAAAAATATCTAAAGATTTTCTTATTCGAAAAGCCATTTTACTCGGATGTGTGTTAAAATAATGAAGAAGAAAAAATCGCAATTTAATCCTGTGGTGCTGCTCTACTGTACCTCCACGCAGGGTTATGGCCCGAGTTTTTATATTTCCATGACTTTATTAGATTGAAGTGTTTGTCATAAATCAATGACACGTTACATGTTTACAAAATATGCCCTCATAAAGACAAAAATGGGGTCTTACCCGGTGCTCTCTCCCAGGTCCTCTTCGATGGGGACGCTAGCATGGGGTGGACCCCCAGCGAGCTCACCTTCTGTTTCGCCGGCCACAAACTGAGCGTACACAGACGGACGCACGACCATGCAGAAACATCGCTGGCCCAAAACCTTCCTCGCAATGGTCATCAGCCTCGTTAGACATGAGATAATCAGACGCATTAGTGTCATTAAATTTGATCAAGGGAGCTCCTGTCAGATAACATCTTCAGGACGCTACACACCATGTGACTGTAGTATGTCAAATTTCAAACAAATTATAGTTATGACAGCCTATGTTTTAACCACTTAAATAACACTACGGGATATGTAGGCTATTCTACACACACGGTGTCTGTTCCCCAAATAGTGACAACAAATACGTTAACAACAGGACCAAGAAAAAAATCTGATTTTGATTAAATCACATAATTGTAAAATAGCAAACAAAAATAATTTTCAAACATCAGATCTCTTGCAACTAAGTTACTGTAAATGAAATAAGGTTTGATGCACTCAGCTACTGAATTGTAGCCTAAAAAACATTTCATTGGTCTAAATGAATCTACTCTATCACTCTATGAGTGTTGCAACAATCTACAGCAACATTCTTAAAGTTACTTAGAGAACTTATTTTACAGGTGTAGATATATGAGATAAGATTAGTCATATCACACGTGTGTACTAGATCCCATAACACTGATCTATCCAGAGAACTGCTCTCTACAGCATATTCTCAATGGTATATATGCCTCCTTATCTCTAGGTCACGTCTTGAGAACCTTCAATCTGGCGGATATTAAACCTCTCATTAAGAATCCACAACTAGTTCCAAGTAAATTAGCAAACTACACTGCCATTGATATTCAGGGACAGGCATTAAGATGGTTTAGATCCTGTCTGTCTATTTACATTTTGTCTCTGTAAATGAAGAAACATCTAATCTCACAGTGGCAAAAGTATGGAGTGCTGCAAGGATCTGTATTAGGACCTCTCCTGTTTTTGTTTTACATGCTGCCTCTTGGAAATATTATTAGAAAACATGGAATTAGTTCCCACTGCTACAGAGATGATACTCAACTATATATTTCTTCTAGACTATATTAAATTTCTACATTTCCCAAGCTAACAGAATGCGTCAAACTGTGGTGACTTTATAAGTCAGTAAGTGTGCTTCACTGGCGGTTCACACAAAACTCCAGCTGCTGCCTCACCTTACTACAGTTGTGAACCAGCGCAGGGAACGAGCAAAGCCTGAAGACTCCGAGAGCTCGGATCAGCTCCCAGACACTCTTCACCTTGAGTGCTTGAGGATCCTCAAAGGTCAGAAAGTCAGGTGATGAGGGGTTACAGAGGTCTCGGTCACGTTTGGCAGCCACGCTCTAGAGCCGCACAGAACGCCGGCGGCCGCAGAAGAGAACACATCTCCACTGCTCTGACACCTGTTGAAGATACTAAGAAAGGTCGTTTTGATAAAACCTAAAGTGGTGAACTATTGATTCCTGCACAAAGCTCATCTTAAGAGCTGCAGGAGTGAGCCACTGCAGCAGTATGCTTCAATATTGTGCAATTTCAATTCTCATCCAGCAAACACCACAGCTCGTGTGTGTATTCATTCATACAGCCACATCAACATATATGGGCTGACACCTTTTGGTTTCGACACAGATCTCTACAGACCAGACATCAGTGACACCTGTACCAGATGAACATAGAAACAAGAGTTTCACTTTAGTGTACAAATCCATAAATATACCACAGCCAAAAAATTGGGGAGAGAAAAAAAAGTCTGAAATAGTTGGGAAATTAGAAAAAATCCTCTCACCTGTAATTATGGATGGCAAGACTGACATACGCAGGTTCTGTGCAATGTTTCAGTATAAACAGAGAGGATGAGAGCAAATGAACAGACAGAGAGAGGCATGTTGGTTAATGACTGACGTGATGTTTGAACTGTGGGACATTAAGGGTGAGGGGCATACTTTGTAAAATATGACAGAGCATCAGTGTTCACTTTTTAAATGCACGACAAGTTTAAGATGTATTAAACCAAATTTGGAATACTTTGGATTTAGAAATACACTATATACTTAAAAACCACTTTAAAGTCACAGCATAGCTAATAGATATTGTGAAAAAGCACTAATATTACAATTTCATGAACTGTTTTTTTTTGTGTGGATACATTAAAAAAAGAAATGCCGAAACTGCAGCAGAAAGGACAAGCAAGGGAATAGAGCAGATGCCAGTCAAGACAGATCCTGGTGTTCAGCAGTGATGGACTGTGCTCGACTTTGTCCTGAATAGTCAATACTAACAAACAAGAGCCAAAAATGAACTCCAAACCCCCTTCGACTTAAGTTTCCACCAGAATAAAGTCATCCTTGAGTTACTCTAAAACGATCAGAAAAAAGGCGCATGTGCCGTCACACTATCACAGGTCTCATCGTGCATCTGACTTTAACTATGCTCCTTTCACTTCGGTTATACTAGCACTGTATTAATGATTTTGATAAGGTTCCCTTAAAGTACTGTCTGTGAATAATGCTGTACATACATTTATTTCCCTGCAAAGAATTCATTGCTCCATTACTATTTTGGTTAGTGGTCACTATATGCTTACAGTCTTCACTGGCTTAAAATGGGTCATCATATGGTTTTACAGCATTTAGTAAATGTTTATATAGATCAAGCACTTGCAGATCAGTGAAGGTCTGTGGGTTTTGTGTGGGAAAGTGTTATACACAGAAAACATGTTTTGTTTGAACACCTGTTTCAAAAAACTGATTTCTCACTGCTAAACCGAAACACAGAAATGCTCTTGCAATAGACCTGTGCGTGTGGAGCAAATGTGTAACACGAGTTTCAAACCTGGAAACAAATGACTGACGGAAACTCTACTTTCATTTTATCTGAATAATCTTTATTAATTCACCAGATTGCAACACAAACAACTTGATATTTCTTCCAAGCCCACTATATCGTATTCCTAAACTGCTACTGCAGAAGCGACAGTGTAAGCTCAAGCTCTCAAACGTAGCTGTTATGATCTGCTGAAGAGGAGTGGGGCAGCAGATCTGCAGTCTGGATCTGGGATCAGTATGAGCTCTGGTTCTGGGTCCGGTATCCTCCGCGCTGGTAGTTCTGCTTCTGCTGGTAACCACCTTTGTGATCTACAGCAGCCACAGACAACAGAAAGACACAGACATTCAGTTTCACAAGTCACACGTGAGGCACTGACTTCATATCAACAGACTGAAGCTGCTTTGAGCTTGTCAAGGAAGAAGGAGAAAGTGAAAGGGCCTTTGGAGAGCAGATGGAGAGCTGCAGAAATGAGGGAACAGGTGAGTTTATGAAGAAGTGACTGAATGATGTTCATAACCACCTCGCTGGTAACCTTGCCTCTGCTGGTAACCTCCCCTCTGGTCTGGAGCTGCATAGTGAGAAGTGTTTAGAGACTCAGGCGCACATGCACTTTCACAAAGCACTTCAACAAAACATTTCACAGCAGCCGCATTTAGCCAACACTAGCGAGAAGCACACGAGAATACAATCTGACTCCGTGTGGATCGACACATATTCTACCATGCTGTGTGAATGATGGTTACCTCTCTGGTAGCCCTGCTTCTGTTGGTAACCGCCTTTCTGATCTGTGTGAGAGAAAGAGGTTTAAGTGATGTGCATCAGCTCCATTAAAAACTATTTTACACACACATAAAAATATATTCTAATTAAACACCAAATTCATTTATAAAACGTATTAAAAGTGTGCGTATGTGTATATAAATTTTACACACACACAAAACACAAACACACTCTCTCACCCGCGCACACACACACTCTCTCACCCGCGCACACACACACTCACTCTCACACACACAGTGAAGAGTGTGTGTGTGTGTGTGTGAGTGCGTGTGTGTGTGAGTGAGTGCGTGTGTGAGTGAGAGTGTGTGTGTGTGAGAGTGTGTGTGTGAGAGTGAGTGTGTGTGTGTGTGAGAGTGTGTGTGTGTGTGCGCGTTTTTGTGACAAATGAGGACATAAATTTGTATAATGGCAAAGGTATGACATAGGTATTACAAGGAGAAGGTGACTTTTCAGGACAGGTTTACGAAGCATTTGTGAATCCGGAGGAGAGTTTTCGGTAAGGTCTGTTTTACGCACAAATTACTCAGAATTTACTCCTATATTGACGCAAGTTTCATGAATGAGGCCCATTGTATTTATTTATTTATTAATCTTTCTCTCTCTGACAGTGATCTTTAATCAAGTTCGAGGATGGTGTGGCGTACCTCTGTTGAAGTATCCTCCGTAGACACCCTGTTTGAGGTCAAAGACGCGCTCATTGTTCTCCACCAGGCCTCCCAGTTTCTCGGCCAGCTGCAGGGCCATGTTCTGCAGAGATTTGGGCTCCGTCCTGTGCATCACCACCGTCTGAGTCGGCTGGTCCAGAGACGCCTGAGCAAACACAACTCATGAGGGAACCGGTGCGGATGGACACGGAAAAACTGATCGAGGTAAAACTTCTCTTTTACCATGAGCTCTTCATTGATGATCATCTTGCTGATAATGCTGTGCACTGTGGGTAAATCCAGCTCGAACATCTCTGACAGAGTCTTCATACTGAAGAGGAGATGGAAAGAAAGAGATGAAGAGCTGCAAAACACTGGGGTCCATTTAAGACGTTCAGAAGGAAAGTTCACATCTTCAGTAAATGACAGACTACAGCAGTGTTAATTGTCAACCATTTTTAATTCAGTCTTAGTCCTGGTATCAAATGTGCTTTTTAGTTATTATCTTATTTAGTCAACCTTGTCCTGTTTTTGTTTAGTCAACTAAGGCCTGGTTTCACAGACAGGGCTTAGACTAAGCCAGGATTAGGCCATAGATCAATTAGGACATTTAAGTAATTTTTATAAACAACTTTTTTGATCCACTTCAAATGTTGACCACTATATTTTAAGATCAGTCAGTGCAAGCTTCTTTCAGTTGAAACAGCTCAGATTTACAGTTTAGTCTAGGACTAGGCTTAAGCCTTGTCTGTGAAACCGGGGGTAAATGTCTGAGCATTTTAGTCTAGTTTTAGTCAATGAAAACATTGTCACATTTCCGTCATGCTGTATAATGTTTAAACTGATCATTTTATTTATAAAAATTTTTTTTTGCGCTGCTCAAAATTATGATCTAAATGATTGTTGTCATTTGAGAAATGTATGCACTTTCACCAGTAAGCACAAATCAATAGAATGTCGAAACATGGTTTATTTTACCTCATCTAGTGTACTGATTTATTATAGGCTATTTAATATATTAATTAATATCAAAGACTTAAGATATGCACTCTCTCTGTCTACATTATGAAAACTAGCAAAAACAAACAGATAGTAATAGTAATTCCAATAATTCCAAATTGCAATAATGCTTTTCTATTAAAACAACACTGGTTGAGTGAGTGCATTTATTCAGCAAACACAATCACAAACAATACAGACAGAACACAGGCTGAACTACACTTTCATTAAGATCCTTAAGAACATCTCACACGGAGATCGCTAAACTCCAGCTTGTTTGTCTGTGTTTTCAGATCATCATCGGCGCCTCAATGAAGAGCCAGAATGCAAAACTTCAAACACTGGGCTTGTATGATCCTTGTAACAGAGAAGCTGTGATTGTGGATTTGAGCTCTTGATATCTGGCAACCGCACACTTGAAAGCTGGCGTAGCAGAGGCTCATACAGCAGTCCGCAATTACATTGTTGTCTCCTTTTTTCGACGAAAATAAAAATTAATTTTGGTATAGTTTTTATTTTCTAAAATACGTTTTAGTCTCGTCTTTTATCGTCAGCAATATTGCATTGCATGTTGATATAGTCACAGTTATCATTTATTGACCTTACTGGCGTCTTGTTTTAGTCGAAGGGGGAAAAAGCTCGTCAACATTTTTCGTCATATTTCTCATTAACGAAATTAACACTAGATTACAGATCACTTTGGGTCATAAGCTGCAGAAGATTTCAAATGATAAAGAGTGCCATTCTGGGGAATGTCAAACACGCACCTGATGGAGTCGTACACGCTGCTGTAGGTGAAGAGGTACGTGCGCAGAGACTCCTCCTGGATCTTCCTGAGGATCAGAACACAGCACAGGTCAGCGGAATTAAAACATCAATGCTAAGATCTTCTGTCTCGAGTCTCCACCTGACGAGCATTTCCTGCACGCGCTGGGCTTCTGGGAACAGATCCCACACTTTGCTGTTCATCTTCTCGTTGATGATGAAGGAGTGGCAGGTCTTCCAGTCGCCCATCTTCATGGCCTTGCTAGCGGCCACCACGTGCTCCCTCATGCTCTCCGGAGGACCTGAGGAGCACACATCACAGATTAATCCACAGAAGATCGCCATCTCCACTCAAACACCCTCGCGACACTATTAAACTACTAAACCTTTCAGAGATCATCCAGATCTGCGTTCTCTGCCGCTGACACAGAGAGCAGACAGTTAGCAGAAACAGCTTCACAAACAGTCTTTTCAACTACACAGTGTTATTCTTACCATCATTCATATTATCACAGAAATACTGGGATCAAAGTTTATAGATCGGATATAAACATTGATGTCTATGGTAGCGATCAAAACAGAGCATGTCATCTTTTGAAAGTAACTGGCGCTTCAGATAACGTTTGTGTCGATTGCAGACAAGTGACTTAAATGTATTTGTCATTGAATCATTCATTCAAGAGATTTGTTCAAACCCACAAGTAATGAAAAACAAGTTTTGAGTCATTGAATCATTCAATCAAACCACTTTTTAAAAATTTTAATATTAAAAATAGGTGTATTAAGTATATTATATGTTAAATACATATTTAAATGTTTAATAATTGTGACCCTGGACCACAAAACCAATCATAAGGGTCAATTTTTTGAATTGTTTTTGAAAATAATCTTTCCACTGATGTATGGTTTGTTAGGATAGGACAATATTTGGCTGAGATACAACTATTTGAAAATCTGGAATCTGAGGGTGCAAAAAAATCTAAATATTTGATCAAATCGCCTTTAAAATTGTCCAAATGAAGTTCTTAGCAATGCATATTACTAATCAAAAATTAAGTTTTGATATATTTACGGTAGGAAATTTACAAAATATCTTCATGGAACATGATCTTTACTTAATATCCTAATGATTTTTGGAATAAAAGAGAAATGTATAATTTTGAGCCATACAATGTATTGTTGGCTATTGCTACAAATATACCCCAGCGACTTAAGACTGCTTTTGTGCTCCAGGGCCACAATTTCTTCAAATTAATTAAACACTTTTAAACAGACTGCAGCAATAATATGTAGTCACAGTATTTTGTTTAGTTCAGGATCGTGGGAGAATGGTGGCGCTCTAATCACAGATTGATTAGAAGCTGACGGGCGTCTCTCTCTCTCTCTCTCTCACCCAGCAGCGGCTGTCTCTCGCCCACTCTCAGCTGATGGTGGAACTGTTTGCTGATCATGCGGCGGCGAGCGTCGAACTCGTGAGCTGCCATGTAAGGGATCTCCAGCAGCATGGCTGACACCAGATACACACACTCCAGCAGCTCCAGGTTAATGTGCATGTGGAACGGCACCTAAACAACACCACAGACAGCATTCACTCCTTTACTCCAGTCATTCCACACTTGTACAGTTTGACTTCTTCTGTTGAACAAAAAGAGAAGATATTCTGAAGAATGTTGGCAAACAAACAGGCGACGGTAGCCATTGACTCACTTTTTTTTCCATTTCATGAAATTCAATGTCTGCCGTCAACATTCTTCAAAACATCAACTTTTGTGTTCAACAGAATAAAGAAACTCACACAGGTTTGCAACGACTCGAGTAAATGACAGAATTTAAATTTTTGGGAGAACTTTCAGTTTGTACCAGAGCGACTGATCATGACACCTTGATTTGATTTGATTCTGATCTCAACTTGATTCAATATCTATTCTTTTGGATTATATCAGTGCAGTGTATGTCAGCTTTTCTTAAGTAAATTAATTCCTTTCAATTAATGCTGTAAACTTGTATTAAATTTATAATAGGAAATGTTAAAATTAATAACTTAGCCCATGATATTAAACTGAATTGCTATTTATTGTCACATGTAATAAAATCAACACTTAAAAGCTTAGTTGTATAAAAAAATGTAAATGGCACAAAAGGCAGTTTTCATATCAACTTGTAATTGTGAAATGATTATAAGTACATTTGTGATTGTGAATAAGTGCAGTGTCCCGTGAGAGTAACTCTTAACACTGCAGTGAATGCATGTGGCGTTGTACAGTAAGGTTATATTGAGACAGAGGCGGCAGAACTGATACAGTGATAGAATGTGCTCTGTAGCACGATACCATATTTATTCAAAAGCAGATCGTGGAGACATTTTTATCATCCATGATCAAAAATCATCAAATCGCACACCCCTAGCATCAATAGACAACAGCATAAAAGAGTCTAAAAAGACTAATAGAGCTGCTATTGATTCATCACTGATTAAAATCAACTCAGCCCTACTAGAAACATTTACATATACTAGGGCTGGGATGATAAATCGACGCAGAATTGATTAGTGGATCGATTCTTAGATTTTCAGAATGCATCTCGATTCGTCTGGAATGGATGTTGAGCTTAGATTTTAACAGCAGATGGCGCTCTACTCTAGTTTTTATCCGCACACTCAAACGCTCATGAAGAAGAGTGCTAAAGAGCGCTTGTGCGTTCGGCTGAGTCTGTAATTTCACATCAGCTCAGAATGCTTTTATGACGCCAGATTAATGTAAACACAGCCCACTGTGAACACCCTTGTAATTCGCTTCAACCTTTTCGATTTTATGAATGATTATTTTAGGTTCAAGTGTGTGTAAGGATTTGGAAACAAGCAGAGTACGGCCGTTTCTAAAGCATGCAGCGCCATCTGCCGTTCAAAACTAAGCTCAGAATCGATTCAAGAAAGAATCGCGATGTATTCGGAAAATCTCAGAAAATGTTATTTTCCCAGCCCTAACATATACTATCAACAAAAACAACAAAACTCAGGCTTTCTTGGACTTCAGGCATCAGAGTTGAATGAAATGTTATTCTGACCGTGAGCCTCTACAGCAGGGCTGCCCAAACTGGGTCCTGGAGGGCCGATGTCCTGCAGAGTTTAGCTCCAACCTGCCTCAACACACCTGCCTGCAGGTTTCTAGTATGCCTAGTAAGAGCTTGATTAGCTGGTTCAGGTGTGTCTAATTAGGGATGGATCTAAACTCTGCAGGACACTGGCCCTCCAGGACCGAGTTTGGACACCCCTGCTCTACAGTGATGTATTTTAAGAGAGAAAGGCACCTGTCGCCTCTTCTCGATCTTCTCCTGCTCGGCGTTCCTCTCCTGCATGTTCCTCATCAGCAGCCCCTGACCCAGCAGCTCCTTGGCTCTGCCGCTGGACTGGATGTCTAGCAGGGCGTTGTGGGCGTCTTTGATCATGCCCTGCCGGAAGGCGCAGATGCCCAGCTGCACCATGGTCCTGTTGTACAGGATCTGAGAGGAGAGGAGAGAGGTGAGGCAGGTGTTCTCAGCGGCCAGCTGTGCTTCAGAAGGACAGGTGTGCGCACCTGCACGGGGGGGTCGGCGTGCTGGATGTTGTCCTGCAGGTGGCTCATCAGCATCAGGTCTCGGGCCTGGAACCAGCGGCTGTGCAGGGCATGATGGTAGATGTGGCAGAGGATGGCGCAGGTGCGGATGCGGTCTGTGCGGTCTTTGGCGTAGATGAACTTACACAAGCGGTCCATGATGACGGCACTGTCCTCACCCTCGCTCTCCTCCTGATCCTGCTCCGACTGATGGACAAACAGGTCAAAGGTCAGAACCAGGGGTTTAACAGTAACCAAAACCTCAACGATCAGAAGCTGGAATACTGAACCAAAAAATTACTGAACACTTATTTTCGTTTTTTCTTCTAAATTTAATTTAGTGTCAGTTTCACTAATTGAAAACAAACTTAAAACATAAATATTACATAAAAAGAAAAAAACTTTCCAAACTTGGAAAAAAAAAAAACATTTTCAAATGTATTCTCAAACTTATTTTAAATGACAAAAACACATAAAATTGCTAAAAATGTAAGATTAAATCAAAGTATAAAAACAAAAGCTAATTCAAAGTCTTAATAAAAACTATAATAGTACATAAATAATACTAAAATAAAATGGTCTAGTTAAAAAAACTAAAACGGAATTAATCTAAATTAAAACTGAAAAAACAGTAATACGTACAATAAACCAATAAAAATGACAAGTCACATAAAATTATTAAAAATGTAACTAAAATTAAAATGTAAAAATAATAATAATAATAATTTAAATGCAAGTATAAAAATAAAAGCCAACAAACAAACAAAAACACACACACACACACACATATATTATATATATATATATATAAGAAACTATAATAGAACATAAATTATACTAAAATAACACTAGTTAGTTATATACACAAGTGGTCCAGTTAGCCAAGGCAACATTTTTAATTTTTATTTTAAGTTGAAACTCTTAAAAAAAAATGAACTGGAAGTAAAATTAATAAAAAATAAAACTAAAGGCCCCGATATACTTCAAACGAAATCGAAGAACAAACTGATATGACGTAATTTCGAACAAAATCAGGCCGAAAGGAAGTTCGTTTTGAGTTCGTTTCGGCAGTTCGAAACAGCTCACCAAAGCAACTTTCTGGGGCAGTTCGTTTTGGCTCCTAAACACCTTTGAGCTTCCATTGGTCCGTGGCGTTAATCGCACAGCCCTAGTCCTAATACCGCTTCCACCTGGTGGGGCAGGCTGTGCCTCCCCTCCCGGGGCTGTAAGTATTCGTCTAGTCTGACTGGCAGTGCTTATGCAGCCTGTGGAGAGGCTGCCTCTGCCTTAAGACCCCCGATATACTTCAAACAAAATCGAAGAACGAACTGACCAAAGTGAACATTCTGGGGGAGTTCGTTTTGGCTCCTAAACATATTTGAGCTTCCATTGGTCCGTGACAATTACGCAATCAGTGGATGTGTTCTGGAACTCCACCTTCTTTGACGTGCAATTGTTTTTTCCCGGTTCGTTTCTCATGTCACTAGCAACATGAACACACTGGAGTGTCGAATAGCTGAGCTGCCACAGATATATCTGCACCGGTACGATCGCTCGCGGAGAGACTTTAAAGATTCAGAGAAAGCATTTAATTCCTAGAGAGAAATTGCAACGAAGCTTGGTGTCGACGACCCGGAGTTCTGCAAAAAGCGACGTAGAGAAACATACGAGACAAGTTTTCCAAAGCCATGAAAAGAATGAAAGGAAAGAGTAAAGACACAAGGTAGCAAGTAGGGATGGAACGATTACCGGTTTCATGATAAATCACGATAAAATGCCCTGACGGTTAGTATTATCGTTTAAAATTTAATTATCATCAAAACCGTATTTGATTATCGCGCTTTTGAAAACTCGCGGTAAATCCTGTCCAGCCAGCATCAGTCTGACGCAG
>NW_015626872.1:2832848-2842943 GCF_001515625.1 Sinocyclocheilus rhinocerous
TTTATGCTAAAAAAGTGCATATAGCTGCTAATTGTATTTGTTGTTTGTTGATTTTCAAATATAAAACTTATTGAAATGTTTTCAGTGTGAATCAGTTCTTTTTGAACATTTTCATCAAAATTTAACAAAACCGTGATAATATTGATAATCGTGATAACTTTGGTCACTATAATCGTGATATGAAATTTTCATACCGTTACATCCCTAGTAGCAAGTACCAAATACATGTGTTTCAAATAAGCGTTACACCATACTGCTGCTGCTGTTCTTTCAATAAGAGAATTTAAAGTGTATTCAATAAATGAAATGCCAAACGAACATACAATAATAAACCTTTGTTTTTATCAAAAGTAAATCATGACACCACATAAAATATAAAAAGGTGTAACAATTTATCCAGTTTAATAAAATAAATGAACACTAATAAAATAAAGTAACAAACTGACTCCAATATGTTTTTCCACAACATGCTAAAGTTTTCAGACTATGAGCCATTCACACTTTCCATAAAGGACTGATTATGGGAAAGGAATGGTTCTTTTGCATTGCAAACATGACACTTGACTCTGAACTGCTGCTAATCATTATTCTTTTGTCTATAATATTCTGACATTGGGGCCCGTCTCACACCTAGATTGCCTACACTTCTTCATTTCATCGTTATTGTGTTCACGGGGTACGCGCGAGCGTCGCGACACATGTATGTTTATGCCTCGGCGCTGGGGTGTCGAAATGTTCGGAAACAGTATACCGTCGCTCAGCCTTTTCGAACTTCTTTTTGCCCCCAAACGAAGAACGAAAACTAACTTCGTTTGAAATATATCGGGGCCTTAAAATAAAAATTATTTAAACCTAAATGGTAATACTTAAACAAAAACTAATAGAAATTACAAAAACACATAAAACAACTAAAAAAAGTAAAATTAAAATAAAGCTAATTCAAAATGTTAATAAAAACGTTTAGTAAATATATACTATATGGTCCTCACCTTGGTCTCTCCCTGAAGGCCCAGGCTGCGGCGGTGGGCTTTGTAGTCGAACTTGTAGTAGGTGTGCATGATTCTGCGCAGGAAGACACGACACACCTCCTCTGTGCTGCCTTTAGACTCCAGATACTGCAGCAGCCGGTCGATGATGCCACACACACGGCCCTCGTCCTTCAGGTTATCCACGTACTCTGCAGCAAGAGAGAAGCGTCACACACACACACACACACACACACACACTCACTCACTCACTCACACCTCCTCTGTGCTGCCTTTAGACTCCAGATACTGCAGCAGCCGGTCGATGATGCCACACACACGGCCCTCGTCCTTCAGGTTATCCACGTACTCTGCAGCAAGAGAGAAGCGTCACACACACACACACACACACACACTCAATCACTCACTCACAGTGACACACACACACACAAACACACACACGCAAAATTCTGGGAATTTTCAAAACTGGAAACTTTCCATGGGAATTAATGGGAATAAACTGAAAATTTGCAAAATTGCAGGAACTGGGGATTTAAATGTAGTTGAGAAAAAAATCTTGCAGCATAATCTTGGTTAAAACAACCAGATTTAATGCAATTTCAGTTTAATTTCTACCCTACACACTGCTCAGTCACATGCACACAGCTTACTGCAGGGCTATTGAGGCCACACCCCCTGCATGCACCGTGCTTTCCTACAGAACATGAACAGATCATTTCTTAAATCCTGCGCACAAAATATCAAAATGGCCATCTTGGTAAGTATTCATGTAAATTACATGAATATTACAAAAAATTGTTTAAAACTTTCTTGTGCTATGTGTAATATACTGTGCAACTAAATTAGGCTATACCATTGTAAAAACAAATACACTGACTGAACAAACATTTAGGTGAGATAATAATGAAACAGAAGTCTAAAAATCTAAGCGAGTTAGCACTATTTCATTGACAATCTATGAGGTATGTGCTAGCTAGCTCCAGCTGTGATGCTCTTTCTGCTAGCCAGTGTTCTGTTATCATACAGGAGCACAGTACTGGTCAGAAGTTAGGACACATTACTGTTTTAAATGTTTTTAAACATTGCATATCTTTTGCTCATCAAGCCTTCATTTATTTGATCAAAAATACAAAACAAAACAGTAATATTGCGCAGTATTACTGGTATTACAATTTAAAATAATGGTTTTCTGTTTTAATATACTTTAAAATATATTGTATTTCTGTGATGCGCAGCTGTATTTTCAGCATCATTACTCCAGTCTTCAGTGTCACATGATTCTTCAGAAATCTTTCTAATATGCTTATTTATTATCAATTTTGGAAACAGTTGTGCTGCTTATATAATTTTTTATTGCCTGTGATTCTTTTTTCAGGATTCTTTGATGAATAAAAAGTTAAAAAGAAAGAACAGAGTTTATTTAAAATATAAATCCTTTTTTTTAATTAAATCCCAAGAATCGATTAGTCTAGCCTGTTTTCAGTTAATGGACGGAACATTGAAAGGCACTTCCCAACCAATAGATCGCAGTAAGCATTGTGCTTTGGTACTTTTAATATGAAACAGTCTCAGATTTTAAATTCTGTCCATTGTATTGCAGTATTTAAATAATAAATGCCGTTTTGGCGCTGTTTAATGTGGAGTGACAGATCGCTGTAGCTCCTCGGTTTAACAGAAGTGAACTGATTATCTCCTCCACATTAATACCAGCTTCAGCACAAAATAAACATGACTAAACATCCGAAGGTAAGTTAAAAGAAAGAGTACAACTTTACAATCCGTATCCGGTCTCATGTAATCTCTCAATCTGTTTCAGCCGCGCAAAGACGTCAATATAACGGCTTGTAAACAATGTCACGTAACGTTACATTTACCTCAGAAAAACATATTCGGTGATTATAAACTCATTAGTCAGATAGAAAAATAAGCTGTAGAGAGGGGCGTTTTGCTAAATATATGCACCATATAACACATTCATTATAATTTTTACTGTTCTTTAATGTTTAATTTATGTTTGAATAAATCATTAAGTTTTTATGACAGCCACCATTTAAATGTTTATATTAAAAAAATAAATAAAAATGAATTGAAGTCGAAGTATTATTATGTAATTGTAACTTTAAAAACTTCATTAAGTGTAATTTTAGCAGTTGTATATTAGCCTACAAATCAGTTTTAACTTTCAATATTATAGTAATGTAGTACCAACTGACTCTCGTATATTTTACAGCTTTAGTTGAGAGATTTTTATTCTTTGAGAAAATTTGGCATGTACTGTATCTGATATATATCCAAAATAATCCATATTGAATTGAATCGAAAGCTCAAAACCCAGCCCTAATATATATATATATATTATTACCTGTGATTCTTTTTTCAGGATTCTTTGATGAATAAAGCAAAAAAAAAAAAATAAATAAATAAAAAAAAAGAACAGCATTTATTTAAAATAGAAATCCTTTTTTAACAATACACTACCATTCAAAAGTTTGGGGTCAGTATCTTAAAAAAAATAAATTAAAAAATGTATACTTTTATTCAAGAAGGATGTTAAATTCATAAAAAGTAATAGTAAAGACTTGTATTGTTAGAAAATAATTATATTTTGAATAAACATTGTTCACAAGTTTTTATTCATCATTAAATCCTGAAAAAGCATCACAGATCCCCCCCCCAAAAATCAAAAAATGTCATTTTTAAAAATGTGTATTAGTTTGCATGCATGTGAGCCTATGATCAAACAAAATGTTTATATTTATGCTTGTATATTTCCCCAAATTTCCAATTAATTCCCATAAATTCCCCAAAATTCCTGTAAATTCCCATAAATTCCTGGTAAGTTTCAAACTTGGACTATTTCCAAAATTCCCCAGACGAAGTTACCATGGAAAGTTTTCCGCCCCTTTGCAACCCTAACACACACACCCCCACACACACACACACACTCTCACGCACACACACTCTCACACACACACACACAGCGGCAGAGATCTGTCTGTACTCACCCTGAGAGTGCGGGTCTGTGTTCTGCATGACCTTAGTGAACTCCTCATCCATCCTCTCCACCAGCGTCAGGATGCAGCCGCGCACACGGAACGGCTGCAGAAGAACCGCAATCAACAACAGCCAGACTTCATGCGCAGAACGGTCTACTGTCAACAGTGCGGCGATATGATGCTTGAACCCAGCAGCTTTCATGCCAACTTGAACATGAGCGAAATCTGCTCGGGGAACTTTCTCCCTCATGCAAAACGCCCAATTAGGGCTGTATAATCAATTGAAATAAAACGGAATTCAATACAGTTCAATACGCGCTCGTGAATTGCGGTTTTGCACTTAATATCTGTGTGTTTCATTTCTCTCAGAATTGGCTCTGTGTGTGTGTGTGTTTGTGACACAAATATAGAAGCCCAATGCGTAGAAAATGTTGAATAGGTTAAAACTGAAACCAAGCCATTCACACAGAGTGCAAATTCAGCGCATTTTTTAGACGGACAAATATGACTGCTGCAGTCGCGTCTCACCATGCAAAGTTAAAACAGTTTAAACTTTTAGAAAACATGTCACGAATTTGTGGAGGTTTATTCCTTTTCACTGCGTTTCATATGTTTTTAAAGGCAATCTGTGTGATGGGCGATTCGGCTCTTTGTATTAAGCAATGCATAAATAGATGCTGTTCTGTACATAATTGTTTATGCAATTTATTAAATATTATAGGGATGTAACGGTATGAAAATTTCATATCACGATTATAGAATACATTTTTTAGCTATATCGCCCAGCCCTACTGGTAACTGGTCCGAAGCAAGCACAAACCCTGCTGACTCTCACCTGGTCAGAGATGGCCAGGTTCTCGCTGTCCTCGGCGATGTTTTCTCCGATGAAGATGTTGTTGTTGTTAAACAGGATGTCCAGCAGCTCGTCGATGCATTCCAGACACTTCTTCCACATCTCCGGCTGAAACGAGAACAACAGAGCTAAAGCATCGGGGGACTGCGACAGCAGCGGCACGTCTCGGGAGATCCTCACCTTCATGAAGGCGGCCAGGTTGGGGTTGTAGTCGTATAGGGAGGAGACGATGTTGAACTTGATCTTGACGAGGATGCCTTCGCCCAGGTTATTCTCGTTAGAGATGCCAGCCAGAGCGTGGAAGAGCTCGATCTGAGCAGCTCTGAACCACAAGCAAACAAATACATTTCTGTTGGGTTTGTGTCTGTTTACCTCAAACTAACAAGTTACTTGAAATAAAATCTTATCCGAAACAAACTACAAAGAACCTTATTTTCAGTTGCAAAGGCAGTATTTGTAATGTTCATTTTGTTGAAGTACTAAAACTGAAATAAAAATGAGTAAAAACTACAGACAAAAAAAAAAAAGAGACAAAAACACAACTAAATTATTAAAACTTTAACCATTCAAAACAATAAAAACTAAAGCAGCATATTAAAAATAATAAAATGGTTTGTATTTGCCATGTGACAATTATATACTGACTAGCCACAGCACTATTTAAAAGTTTGGGTATATATAAACATGTACATATATACATTTTTTGGAAAGAAATTCATATTTCAATTTCTTGCATTAAAAGTGACAACTAGTCATTTACAATGTTATAAAAGCCAAAAGATTTCAGTCTATTTAAAGAATCCTGAAAAAACATATTACTCTTTCCACAAAAATATGATTAAAATATGACATTCATCATTTTATTGTTTAATATTAACATGAATAAATGTTTCTCGAGCAGCAAATCAGCATATTAGAATGATTTCTGAAGATCATGTGACACTGAAGACTGGAGCAATGATGCTGAAAATACAGCTTTGATCACAGGAATAAATTACATTTTAACATATAATCACATAGAATAAATTGTAATAATATTTCACTGTTTTTACTGTATTTTGATTAAATAAATGCAGCCTTGATGAGCAGAAGAGACTCTTTCAAAAATATTTTAACAAGTCTTACTAACCCCAAACTTTTGAACGGTAGTGTATAGAAAAACAAAAAATAAATAAAATGCATAACTTGGTAAAAATGGGAGGGGGGAATCTTTGTAAATGTAAATTTAATTTTAAATGTAAAAAGATTGTATGATTTCACTGTCACAAATGCCTGAAAGGTCCACTGCAGATACCTGTCCGTTCCCTTCTTTCCTCTGGCCTGCAGGATCTCGCTGAGTTTCTTGATCACCACAGCGCTGTTGATCTCTGTGCCTTTGGCGAACATCTTGGGCTTCTCCTTCACCAGCGGCACGCCGCCCTTCACCTTCTCCCAGCCTCCCTCCTCCCCGTCTCCCTCTTCATCCGCCTCCTCCTCCAGACGCTCCTTCTTCTTGTGCTTCTTCCTCCGGTCGTCCTTCTTGCGGTCGGTTTGCTTGTCTCCGTCCTGAGCTCTGTGAGGGATTGAGAAGTCTCAGAGCCATCAAACACACATGAACTGAACAGCTTGAGGTTGAACTAGGGCTGGGCGATATGAACAAACATTCAAATCTCAGTATGTTTTGGCTGATTTGCAATATGTGGTATATATCTTGGTATTTTCTACATTTTTGTATTTGGATAAAAAAAAAAATCTGTATTTATATATAACATAAATTTCACATCCTGCCCAATGTTGTGCAACGAAATGCATATTAAAGGCTATGAGAACAAATGAAGTAAATGTAACCATGTAGGCATATGTGCAAAAAAGGGTTAAAAATTACATTCTAACATTGTAACATTGCAATCTAAAAACAAAAACAATGCTTTCAAAGCACGAGTTAAATTCACTAAACTAAAAATGAAAATAAAAAAGCAGACTAATTGAGTGAAAAGGTTATTTTGATTGCGATCACTTTATATCATACAAATAATGCACTTGTATAATTCTACATATTATAGTCCAACTACAAATATTTCAGCAAAATGTATATTTTAGGCAGAATTATTGCGCTGTCTGTTTGGCGCGCATGTGTGCAGCGATGCTCCTTCACTGAAGTCCGTGAAGTTTAGTGGAGAATCGCAAAGCAGAAGCTCGTGCACTTCTGGCAGGAAAATAGAAATATTTCCATGACTTTCTAACATTTACAGATGGAGAATATACCTGTGAAATGTAAGTTATGCATTCAGGAAGACAGCACATCTCAAACACATTAAACAGTGCGAGTAGAGTCTCTGTCAGCAGCACACGAGCCGCTTTAAACTATACAAAACTATAAACTATACTATATCTGACCAGTTTTTTTAAAGCTCTTAATATAAAGCTTGTCACATGTTTAGAACAAATTGGATTATGCACTTTCTCCGCCGCAGCTCAGTCTGTGTCCTCCGCTAGATATTTTTCAGATGTGCTCGTATCAAACTACTGTATATCTTTATAAATGGTATTGCCTAATACCGTATCGCTTCTAAAAATATATCGATATATCGTACAAACTCGATATACGGCCCAGCCCTAGGCTGAACACATACTTTTTGAGGAAGACCACAGCCAGTGATGCTGCCGCTCCTTCGTTGTCCTCGCTCTCACTGCCGCTGTCCACCGAATCAGAGCCCCAGTCCTCGCTCTCCTCATCATCCTCACTCTCCGACTCTTCATCCTGACACACAGACAAAGTGCTGCATCGTCAACACTCTTAAAAACCACCTCAAACTGTCTTGTAAGAGGTGTCTGGACCTACAGCAGCGCCCTTGAGGAACTTGCTGGCCTCTGGTGCCTTCTTCTCCTCTTCTTGAGGCTTCTTCTTCAATAAGCTCTTGGCAGTGACACCTTCATCATCATCATCATCATCATCGCTCTCTGACGACGACGCTGCACATCACACAAGCAAAGAAAAAGCAAATGAAGACTCAAGACAGCATCACAACCTTCATTAGACAGCAGCTCAGATATGAAGACTGACCACTGCCAGCGTCATCCTTCTCCTCTTCCTCAGCTGACTGCTCAGGGTTCTGCAGGAAAACACAGCAAAACCCATTAAGACAATTTAACACCCTAGCAGATGATATAAACACGTTTGTTTTTTTGCAATGACAATTTATTTATTTATTTATTTTTGCAATACAGTAACGACAATTTAAGGAAACAATTCATATAATTTTCATGAAAGTAACGACAACAAACATTTTAATCTTAATTTTATCTGGAATCTTACTGGTAAAACAGGCTTTATTCTCTTTAGGCAAAAAACAAGTTAAATATTACACAGAGAAGTTCTTTACAGATTTAGTGAGGTTTACCTAAAAACAGGCTTTTTAGAGAGTGGTAAAAATAAACAAAAAGATTATGTATGTCCACACAGAACAAACCCTTACATTCGCAAAAGTAGTAAAAGAATATTAAACACATTTAATTAAATCCTCTAGAACACATTCAACTGCAAAACAGGGAACCTGCAAGTCTAAAATACTGAATACATGTTCTATTCAATTTATGCACTGAAATTGGTTCCTAAAACATCAATATGTACAAATTGGATGACAACTGATATTGGATTTTGCTGATAATAATGTGTTGATAGAAAGACAACAAAAAAACTACACAAATCACTGCGTTAAATGAATGTTTTAAGTCTTTTCTTCTTGTGACAGAGCAGCCTAGAGAGAAGCCACAATTTACATGAACCAAAATATCAATAATATCCAGGAATAATAATAAATAAATAAATATATATAGGCCTACTCTATAAAGAAAACACTGCCATAATTAATCAACAGTAGTTTAAAAGCAATCGCAGGACATCAAAGCCTGCAAGCCCACAGAATGCACAATTTATCTTTTTATTATTAAATACTTGTTAAATAAGTTTAATAATCACAGTAGGGCGTGTCACATTTCCTGTTTTTCCGTCCACAAATTTAAAACCTTTTAAAATGCTAGATAAGACTTTTGTTTATCCATTTAAGATATTAAACCCTTTTTTATGGCCTAAGCTGAATTGAAGACTTAAGCAGCTGTGGAGACCCTGAACAATTTCATAAACATGCTCATACCTCATCTACAAAAAGCATCCGGGCTACAGCTCAGTACCTCTTTATAGCTGGTGATCTCAGTCTCAAAATCTTTGTTGTATTTGCGGATCTTCTGCCGAAGTGTGCTCAAGGCTTTGGCGTTGTTTTTGTTCATCTTCTTCTTCCCCTCCTTGTCCTCCCACAGCTGTCATGAAAGCAAAAGCTGTTTACGGCTGATGATCAAGCATTAATTAGTAACTCGGTGTCCTGCAGATCTACAGACCTGGTTGAGATAGTCCTCCAGATCAGCAAGCAGGCGGACGTAGAACTGCGGCACTCCTTCTTTGTCCACGATGGTTTTGCTCTTGAGGAAAGCTCGACACAGCTGCTCGAACTCCTCCAGACACTTGGACATGTCTCGGATCTTCATGGCATTGCGGATCGTCTTGATGATGTTGGTGAGCTCCTCAAACCTGGAACGCAGTGGACACCAGACAGACGTTTATGAAGTGTGAGCGTGTGTGTGCTCTGGAGTGTGTTCTGGAGTCGTGGCGGAGTGTGTTCTGGAGTCGTGGCGGTGTGTGTTCTGGAGTCGTGGTGGTGTGTGTTCTGGAGTCGTGGTGGAGGGTGTTCTGGAGTCGTGGTGGAGTGTGTTCTGCGCTCACCTCTTGTCTTTGGCGCTGCGCACCACTCTCTTGGTGTCCTCCTCATCATCGCTCAGCAGCAGAGCCCTGCAGAGACGACCGCAGCTCAACTCAATACAGTAACACAGAACCACCCTACACCTCACAAACTGGGTTATAATCAACTAAAACTAAACCAGAAAAAAAAAGCGTGACATTTTTTGTAGTACTAAAAATAAAAAAATTTGCTTTGTGGAACTACATGTTATTGGTAAAAATTAACGGATAATTTTGAAAAAATTAATTTTCAATAATTTATTTGATCATCAATTTTTTTTTATAACTAATTGCTGCACAAGAGATCATGAATTTTGATCTCTTGTGCAGATCATGAATTTTGTGCTGCCGTTTTACTGCCATACAAATAATTGTGATTAATTACAATTTAATTCTGTTTTGTTCAGGTCACTTACAGTGTAAGATTAATATTAATATTAATATTTATATATATATATACAGTGGTGTGAAAAAGTTTTTGCCCCCTTC
>NW_015626873.1:0-198 GCF_001515625.1 Sinocyclocheilus rhinocerous
TAAAGACTACACAACATTATTATATTATCTTTAAATTAATTTTTTTAATGACTATTATTTAAAATTATTGTCCCTGGATCAGTAGGATACTCTTGTAATAAAGTAGCGGTGGCTGGGACAGATTTTAAGTATCAATTCTGCTTAAAAAGATGCAATCTAATCCTGTTTACATGAAATAAGCCTGCTCCAGAGCAGGTT
>NW_015626873.1:419-520 GCF_001515625.1 Sinocyclocheilus rhinocerous
AATTTGGTTCTTCAAACGAATTTGCGGATCTGATTAAAATATCTGGATTACGTTGCCTAAGATTACTTCGTGTTCTCGTGTTCCCCGTAAAGGGCAGATGT
>NW_015626874.1:0-576 GCF_001515625.1 Sinocyclocheilus rhinocerous
GCCCTGCCCACACTCCCGACACTGAGGGTGAGCTGCAACTGGCCTTTGGGAGCTATTGTATTGGAGGAGGTTGTGTTTGCGGAACGATGTATGTTATAATACATCGTGTACACTCACTAAACAAGTGAGAGTGGAGAGATTCGTCCTCACGCGAGCCTATCCCTCATCTCACCCTCAGTCAGCGCCATCTGGGCGCTCTGATCCGCCTCGGGACTTCCAGTCTCCAGCTCCGCCTAGGCGTGAGGATCCCCTTTCTCCGCCTCCAGCCTCCGAGTCCTGGAATCCACCTCGGTCCTCCGACCCATCGGCTCCGCCATGGCTCCTAGCTCCCTCATCTCCACCGTGGCCCATCATTCCACTGGCTCCACCGGGCTCCCTCGTCCCTCCGGCTCCGCCTTGGTCAGTCATCGATGGACCATTGACTTTTTTGGACTCTTTTTGTTTCTGCCTCTCTCCTGCTCCACACCCCCCTCCAGAACCCCCACCCTCCCTCCTCAGTTGGACTCTATACGGCGCGAGGTTGCGCCTTCCCTGAGGGGGGCGATCTGTTACATGTCTGTGGTTTTCTGTCTCTAT
>NW_015626875.1:0-505 GCF_001515625.1 Sinocyclocheilus rhinocerous
TATTTTCTAATTAATTTCATAGTTCCCCCAAAACCATTTGAATTCCGTCATCACTCACCAGTAAAATGCTCCAAACCATCTAAGACTTTCGTTCATCTTCAAAAGAAAAGCTGAGATATTTTAATAAAAATCTGAGAGATTTATGTCCCTCCGATGAAAGAAGATTCACCAAAGATGTTCACGTTTCAGAAAGTTGAAATCGCAAAAAAAACATCGCCAAAGTAATCCATATGAATTGCGTGGTTTCCTCCAAGTGCCCTAAAGAGACACGATCGGCGACCGCTCTATAATACTGTCTAAATTTAGACTTATATTCACATTCAAGAGACATTTGCACGCACATCATATTTTATATATGAAGCTCTCTGTGGTGAGCTCATTATCATACGAACCAATCAGAGCCGTTCAATGGCTCTGGAACCAACCAGGTTTAGTCAGTGTATCAGAGCCGTCTGAAACCAATCAGGTTCCCTTTCATGGGAACTTCGAACTGCGTCCTCTAGGG
>NW_015626876.1:0-533 GCF_001515625.1 Sinocyclocheilus rhinocerous
CAGGCAAGATTATAATGGTATAACTACTTTTACAGAATTAACTTCTGTAAACTTCTTACTTTTGCACTCACATCATTAACACATTTCTTCACACTGGTGTTTTTCCCTCAACATTTAAACATGCTCTTATAACCCACTTCTTAAGAAACCCACTCTTAACCCATCTCTTTTAGAGAACTACAGACCGGTTTCTTGTCTTCCTTTCATTGCAAAAACACTTGAACGAGTTGTGTTCAACCAAGTCTCTGCCTTTCTCACACAGAACAACCTCCTCGACAGCAACCAGTCTGGTTTCAGAAGTAGATATTCAACCGAGCCTGCCTTGCTCTCAGTTGTTGAAGCCCTAAGACTGGCAAGAGCGGTGCTCTCAGTTGTTGAAGCCCTAAAACTGGCAAGAGTGGATTCCAAATCTTCAAAACTTATCTTGTTGGATCTGTCCGCTGCTTTTGACACGGTTAACCACCAGATCCTCCTGATCCTCTTATTGTCAAAGGGCATCTCAGGAACCGCACGCCAGTGGTTTGAGTCTTATC
>NW_015626877.1:0-561 GCF_001515625.1 Sinocyclocheilus rhinocerous
TGTTATTGCGGATGAATTTGTGTTGACGCATCGTAATGTATTCTCCTCTACGCGTCGGCCCAAAAGTCAGTCTTCAGCTATGGAGAGCTCAGAACTAGTTCAGGCTTCTGTTCGTACTGCTAATTCAGAGATGTCTGCTGGAGGTAAACGTAAATCTAGTCCTAAGCGTGCAGGAGACAGGCGGGTCTGTTTTTATTGTCTCGACCCAAGCCACTTAATTTCAGAGTGTAAGGCTTGGAAACAGAAAAGTGTTTCTAAGGCCAAAAATGTAGCTTTAGTACAATCCGTACCAGTGTTGAAAGATTTGGATGCTGTTGCTTACCAACCTTTTTTCTCTTTCGGCTCAGTTTCTCTTTCGCCTGTTTCTGAGACGCAGCAAGTTCGGATTTTGAGGGACACAGGAGCCATGCAGCCATTAATTTTGGAGGAGATGTTACCTTTTTCACCCGAGTCATATACCGGTAGTGATGTGTTAATTCGTGGATGTGAAATGGGATGTGTTAATATTCCTCTCCATAAGGTGTATTTGGAGTCTGACCTTGTCACAGGAACCGTTACTCT
>NW_015626877.1:755-1158 GCF_001515625.1 Sinocyclocheilus rhinocerous
TGTTGATGAGTTGCCTGATCTTTGTACTCAATTCTCTGCCGTATTCCCTGCCTGTGTTGTGACCCGTGCACAGTCAAAGAAATTTGGAAATACTATCGACCTATCTGACACGGTCTTCTCTTCTCAGCCTAACTCTGAAACATGCAAGTTGAGTGTTGTACCAGGAATGGTTCCAGAACTGACTGAATTAAGTGAGTTACCCATTCTTTCTTTAAAGGTTTGTAAGGAAGACTTGATTGCAGCTCAGACTTCTGATCCTTCCTTAGACTCTTGCTTGGATGCCGTTGTAGACATTATGCAAGCGCCAGAAGCTGGTGTCACTTACTTTTTGGAGGATGGGGTACTGAAGCATAGATGGAAGCAACTATGGTAGCAAGTTCTGTCGTTACCAATAGAGTTCAAT
>NW_015626878.1:0-812 GCF_001515625.1 Sinocyclocheilus rhinocerous
CTAGGTTAGACCTGCAGTGGAGGCACGAGGAAGGGGAAATTGCTCGCAGCAGGCTTGAAGAGATGCTTGCGAGCTATCTCTCGGATGGGGTGACATCGACGTTAAAGGCTCCGGCCCTGCCATCCAAGCCATTAAAGGAGACATCTCGCTTGAATGGTAGGGCATATGCAGCAGCAGGTCAGGCTGGTGCTGCCTTGCATACAATGTCAGTGTTGCAGGCATACCAGGCTGATTTGCTGAAAGACCTAGACCAGGGTCAGGGGCTCTCCCCTGAGGCGGTAGCTGAGCTGCGCCGCACCACAGATCTGGCGCCTGAGGCGCTGAGCTGCGCTGCACCACAGATCTGGCTCTCAGGGCCACCAAACAGACAGCTGCAGCGATCGGTAGGTCAATGGCGGCAATGGTGGCCACGGAGAGACATCTGTGGGTGAACCTGGTGGTCATCGGGGAGAAAGAGAGACGTTTTCTTCTTGATACGCCGGTTTCGCCCTCTGAATTGTTCGGGACATCCGTTGAGACGGTGGTCGGTAAATTTAGGGAGGCGAAGGCGCGCTCAGCAGCGTATAAGTCCTTTATACTGTGCCGGTCTATGTCTGCGCCCAAGCACAATGGGGGACCTGGCCCATCCTGGTCTGCGGGTTAGAGACAGGGCCAGGTGGCTAGTGTGGCTACTCGTGGTCCTCCTCCCAGGATGAGTAGGTTGCAGAGGAGACGTGAGTTCAGGAATAGGAGAAGGGACCTAAGGGGAGAGTTCCAGCGCGGACGCGGTCAGCAAAAAGCGTCTGGAGCTGGTACTAGTACCTAACTTCAGC
>NW_015626879.1:0-832 GCF_001515625.1 Sinocyclocheilus rhinocerous
TATGTCATATTCTTGACATTCCATTAAGTGTATTATTAATATAATTAATAAAGCAATAAATGATGGCAAAATGAAGTGATAGCTACTATTTAAAACTAAAATCGCCAGTAGGTGGCGGCAAGTCACTGTCTTAATGAGCGCCCGTCTGTCCGTCCATCCATTCATTAAATAAATAAATGGCTGTAGTTATGAAAGGGTTATTAATCACGACTCTCCGAATCGTTCAAAGCTGCAGATTCGTTCATTAACGAAACACCGCTGTTGCTTGGAGACGCACACCAGGTCTGTCGTGGATTTCGAAATAAAAATCTTATTATTTCGTTGTAAAATATACCAAACAATATTGACAATATTGTGTTTAAAATGTAGGCTACATTTAAAATTTTAAATGTACACTTAAAATTGCAAATAAAATGTTACACAGTCAATTTGTTTTTTTGTTTGTTTTCAGTTTGTTCATTATGATTTTTTTCCCGTCGATATTGGAACGTACAAAGCCCAGTTCATTTAATAAATAATGGTTTAGCTTCAAATACATTGCGAATATGGAAACATTTGGATTTGTGCTTTCAGTTTCGATTTAAATTAGGTTTTGGCTTGTTTATAGCTATTCTGGGCTTGTCTGCTTTCCTGTGCATAATAGGCTATATTTTATTAATAAACTGTGTACCATATTTTGGTTTTAGCCTATACCGTCTTCGTCCATTGGCCTCCCTTAAGCGTTTTCTATAGCCCAATGGTTTTAAATGGGGGAGAAATGTTGCATTATGGCTATCTGCTTTACTGATTGTAATGCTATTAATGAGGTCATTAATATTACAATTGTTATTAG
>NW_015626879.1:894-2543 GCF_001515625.1 Sinocyclocheilus rhinocerous
TAAAAAAGTAATATATTTAAAATACATTTATTTCATACTAAGTATAGTTCAAATCTATTAACATATTTACTGAGAGATAACTCGAGACTTACTGATATAAAAATTATAATTAAACTTTACTTGGCATACTAGATGTGCACAATGCACGTTTCTTTATATTAAGTCTAAAATGTGTTTTAATGTCACTTTTGATGAGGATTGTATGCTCTTTGAATAATATCGCTCTTCAAATTCAAAACATTTAAAGCACTACTTCTGCACAAGTAAAGCGCATTAAGTACAAAAATAGTTGTTCCAATTTAGCAGACTTGAAGTATACCAGTTTAGTACACTAAAAGTACAATTGCAGGGCATTTTATTAAGTACATAATTATGAAAATGCATTTGTAATATACTTAACACGAAATAAATGTATTTCAAATACATTTGAGTATATGTATTTTTCACAAGGGAAGACAAAAATACTGTCAAAGAAAATCATTTTTTGCATCTTCAGAGTGAACTCAGCAGTGGAAACCTCCTCAGATCAACAGAACTGTGAAAGAAAGTCTCTCTGTCTCTGTTAGACCTGTCTCTCTGTCTCCAGATCTTCTGAAGTGCCATCTGATGCCGCTGCTGTCTGGGTGGTCCAGAGAAAGACCATCAGCTCTTAAAGGAGCCGTTCACAGTTAAAACACGGTCATTACTGACTCTCTCATGTCCTTCCAAACCCGTATGCTGATCGTTTTGAATTTCTGAAGAACCGACATGCACTTCTTCTCCACACAACAACAGTTCGAAGTGAACAACATGACTGTCAAACTCCAAAAACAACAAAAAAAGCACCATATCCAGTCACCTTTTTTCTATGGCGCATCATACAGTACAAACTGTTTCAAAAGCAGCTCCAGTAAAGTATTGTAACATGGTGCTCAAGTTAAAAGAAGTTAAACTTTTAATAAGCCGTGACCCAGGCTTGATACTTTTGCGGTCAAAAGTGAGCAAAGCCTTGAAATGTAACTTTATTTTTTTTCAGGAAAATCAATGTAATGTATTTTTATTCAATAATATTATTGATTATTATTTAGAAATGTGAGGGGATTTTATGATACTATGGAATATTTGTAACATTTTTATGAGCTATTTTTGTTTCCACTGTCATTTCCGACTGTGAAGGTACCGAGTGTTACTTATTCTTTCAACCTTTTAACATGCCCAAGGTTTTGTTTTGTGTTTTCACATAGCTAATGCGACAAAAGTCTCCAAGAGTCGTCGTATTCTGATGAAGCTACGGTTTTTAACAATTCTAAATGTTTTGATCAAAAGTGACTGAAGAGGTCCTGCACCTCAGGTTTTAACCGCAAAAATGTGTTGTGATTGCTCTGTCTCTTTTAGAGTTTGACAGTCGTGTTGTGAACTTCTGTTATATGGAGAAGAGCTGCATGAAGATTCTTCAAAAACCCTCCTTTTGTGATAATCAACATCATATGGATGTGAAACAGCATGAGGGTGAGCCGATAATGACAGAATGATGATTTTTTTAGGGTGAACTGTCCCTTTAAAGCTGGAACTGTGGATTGTGTGTGTGTGTGTGTGTGTGTGTGAGAGAGTGTGAGAGAGAGTGTGAGTGTGAGTGTGAGTGTGAGTGTGTGTGTGTGTGTGTGAGAGAG
>NW_015626879.1:2888-6677 GCF_001515625.1 Sinocyclocheilus rhinocerous
GTCTGAACAAAACTCTGGGGTTTCAGCGATGACTGATCTGAACGCCTCTGATTGGCTACTGCATTCCTAAACTCAACAGAATCGTGTGTGATTGGTTATAATGAGCAACGCTGTAAAAACGCGTAAAAATAAAATATGATGTAACATAAGCAGGTCTAAATGTAATACAGCAATCGAAACTTCATTCTAAGTATTAAAGTTTTATTGGAAAACCAGGGGACCCCCCAAGTATATTTTTTGGGGTGTTACAATTCGATCTCAATTCGAACACTGGAGTGTGTGTGTGTCTGTGTGTGTGTGTATCAGTGTGTGTGTGTGTGTGTGTGTGTCTGTGATTCTCACCATGTTCGGCTCTTGTCCCGGCTGACACTGTGGGCAGGGTTGGCAGCTGCTGATTGTGTAATTGTAAAATTCATTTTCTCCACAACTCAAGTATTCGGCACTCACAAAACACATGCTGGACACCTGCAACACACACACACACACATTTTAAAATACAAACACAAACTCACATTTGTGGCAGCTGTTATCTTTATGTATAGCAACTTGTTACTTCAGCTTTTTCAAGTTCATGTTGTCTGCTTATATAAGTACACTTGTGTATCAATGAGATCAAAGCTAACAGACATGAACTAAAGACACAAAACTATCAATTTGAAGGAAATCATCCAGGTCCAATTAAATGAGATCTGCATTTACACTTTACATTAGTCATGTTTCTGTATTCTGTGGCATACAGAAAGTCATGATTATATATATACATATATATATATAATGCTCTATAGTGTTCATTAGGTGTTTTAAGGTGTTCATAATGTACATTATAATTATAATGCATTATATCTTATATCTTTTAATAAACAATTGTAACCAAGGTTAAATAGATTATAACATTTGCATATTTGCATATTTTTTTGTTGCATCTGAAAACGGTTGTTTATCTTGTGTTTTAATGCATTATACTTTCTGAACAGCAACAGTGTTCAATGAACGGATACATATTATAATGTTTTATAACTGTGGTCACAATTATTTATGAGATCATACAATGCTTTATAATGTGCATATAATTAATGCATTAAAATACTTTTATAGCGCATTATCTATAAAGGTTTTAAGTATATGCATGACTGTTCAAGTGCATTCACAGCAACTTATTTGTTTAAAACATGCATATGCTTGTGCAATTTATGTTGTAGAACAAAACACAAAAGTCTCTTCTAGTGATTTTAACTACAGGCCTTATTTTACAAATCCAATGTTCTTAAAACAAAGAGGAAAACTTTGTCCTTCCAGGTTCACCTATAAACTTACATCAGTGTTTTAAACAAACAAACAAACAGCAGAAAGAAATATTTTCCGTCCATCTTCCCAGAAGAGAAGGACTAATATAAAGTGAAAGTGTGAAGGTGCTGATGTAATAAGGAAACGGTTGAGTGTAGGTTCAATTAAAGAATTAAAGCTGAGAACCACAAAGCATCTCATTCAGCCCGAGCCAATCAACATCCGGCTCCGCCCACTCGCTTAATTACATTCCTGCTTGAGTAACGAACCGGCGGAGAGCTGAAATGCCTGTGTGCATGTTGTTTCACCTCGATTCATGCAGTGAACATGATTTACGTCTGAGGAAATGAATGTGGAGAGAGACATGATGACTGTGAGTTTGGTTTGGAAGCACAATACGCTTGTGTGATTGTAATTAGATCACAACAGATCCGAATCATGCATCTGTTCTCAATCGCAGACACAATTACAAATGCACTGTAATGCAACAGACAAACCATGCATCATGTGCTGAATCAAACCTTTTGACTCATTTTGAGCTGCTGATTCCAAATAATAGTGTCTGCTTTGCTGCTTCACGTCACACTTTCGTCAAAAAAAAAGCTTATTTTGTGAAGTTCTTTGACATTAAATTTGTATTTGAAGATATTTTTCCACTCCTTTGAGGATTTATAGTTAAATTAAGCATTTGTGATATTATGATATGCACAATATGATTTATGATACATACATATAATTAGAATTTTTTTAATTTTGTGACAAATATTTGATGGATTTATTTTTTTCATTGATATTTTTGAACAGAATTGGGTAATATTTTTTATTTTTTTGCAAATCATCAGAATTAGAAAGAAAATGCAAACATGAGCCAGATGTTTATTATAATTAACTAAAACTAAAAACATATGTCACCTTGAAAAAATATGTTTTAATGAAAATAAAAATCATTTAGTTTAACTTGATTTACTAAAATAACTAAAACCAAAATAATAATGAATAAAAACTATATGGACATATTTAAAGAAAACAAAAACTAATATCAATGACAAAAACGCAACAAAAGTACTAAAACCTTAACTGAAATGAAAATGAAAAATGAAAATGTAAAACTAAAAATGTATTCAAAATATTAATAAAACCATAACAGTATCTCAATATGACACTAAAATAACATTGATTTGACTACATCCAAACAATGATAGAAAAATACAGATTTTGTGGAAAAAAGCTTATTTATAAACTTGTGTTTATGTAAAGTCCTTTGGCATTAAATAAGCTATTTTAATATATATTTTCCACTCCTTTGGAAAAATAGTACATTTAAAAAAAAAAGTGAAGTTTTTGACATTTGACCTCTTTTGTTCTAAGTACATTAATGCTGATACATATGCATAATAACTACATATACCTACTTATTTTGTGATTAAACCTACATGATGGGATGTTTTTAGTTATATTTTTAACTCAAAATCATCAAATTACAGTAGGTAATATCAGGCGTTTTTTGTCTAATGAAGATGCTTCACTTCTGCAAGTTAGATTATGAAGCGCACTGCATGCACCAGTAAACATTTGTCTGATTGTGTCTAACGTTGACTTGAGTTGGTTCTAGATCATTAGACGTGACATTACGGTGCTGTGAAGCAGCACATTTGCAGCCTTTTTTCCTGGCTCTATATATAGAGAATAATGCTCATTATGGAGCGGCAGCAGTTTTCTCTTCAACAAAGGCTGAATTGACACTGAGGGCTGATTTAGCCGTAATAAGCGGGATTACACAGATCTGCTCTCCAGAGCGTCTCACTCGCAGATAACCTGTCGTTTGAACATCTCACGGCTCTTTGGAAGGGCATTAAAAGCCTATCATTAAGACGCTGTGCAGAGAAATTACCTTCTGGGAACGCAGCCAGACAGATTTGGTGTTGCAAACACGAAGGAGGTGGGAGACGTGTTCAGAGACAGATTAACATGCGCTCAAAGACGCCTTTGTAGTCGACGTGGCCCGTGTTTGGATGGGCTGGATGAGGGACTTACCAGCAGAAGAGGCAGGAGGTGTGATCGTTTCCGTCCTCCGTTCTGGCCCATGTTGATGCTGTTGTTGTCTTCCACCTGAGGAGCTCTGAAACGAGAGCATGAACTGTGGGAATCGAGCGAAAAACGGTGTTCTTCCTCAGTATTTCTGTCTTGTTTTCCAGTACAAACATATAAACATTCCTAAATCAAGACACATTTACTCAGAATGAGAGTCCAAACAGCTGATAAAAACATCACAATAATCCACAAGTAATCCACAGCACTCCAGTCCATCAGTTAACATCTGGAGAAGACAAAAGTTGAAACTAATCCAGCATTAATCCAGCTATTTTGGACTCTCATTCTGACTGCACCCATTCACTGCAGAGCATCCATTGCTGAGACACTGATGCAATGCTACATTTCTCCAAATCTGTTCCTATGAAGGAAAAAAAAAATCTACATCTTGGATGGCCTGAGGGTGAGCACATT
>NW_015626879.1:7812-52724 GCF_001515625.1 Sinocyclocheilus rhinocerous
GTCTGAACAAAACTCTGGGGTTTCAGCGATGACTGATCTGAACGCCTCTGATTGGCTACTGCATTCCTAAACTCAACAGAATCGTGTGTGATTGGTTATAATGAGCAACGCTGTAAAAACGCGTAAAAATAAAATATGATGTAACATAAGCAGGTCTAAATGTAATACAGCAATCGAAACTTCATTCTAAGTATTAAAGTTTTATTGGAAAACCAGGGGACCCCCCAAGTATATTTTTTGGGGTGTTACAATTCGATCTCAATTCGAACACTGGAGTGTGTGTGTGTCTGTGTGTGTGTGTATCAGTGTGTGTGTGTGTGTGTGTGTGTCTGTGATTCTCACCATGTTCGGCTCTTGTCCCGGCTGACACTGTGGGCAGGGTTGGCAGCTGCTGATTGTGTAATTGTAAAATTCATTTTCTCCACAACTCAAGTATTCGGCACTCACAAAACACATGCTGGACACCTGCAACACACACACACACACATTTTAAAATACAAACACAAACTCACATTTGTGGCAGCTGTTATCTTTATGTATAGCAACTTGTTACTTCAGCTTTTTCAAGTTCATGTTGTCTGCTTATATAAGTACACTTGTGTATCAATGAGATCAAAGCTAACAGACATGAACTAAAGACACAAAACTATCAATTTGAAGGAAATCATCCAGGTCCAATTAAATGAGATCTGCATTTACACTTTACATTAGTCATGTTTCTGTATTCTGTGGCATACAGAAAGTCATGATTATATATATACATATATATATATAATGCTCTATAGTGTTCATTAGGTGTTTTAAGGTGTTCATAATGTACATTATAATTATAATGCATTATATCTTATATCTTTTAATAAACAATTGTAACCAAGGTTAAATAGATTATAACATTTGCATATTTGCATATTTTTTTGTTGCATCTGAAAACGGTTGTTTATCTTGTGTTTTAATGCATTATACTTTCTGAACAGCAACAGTGTTCAATGAACGGATACATATTATAATGTTTTATAACTGTGGTCACAATTATTTATGAGATCATACAATGCTTTATAATGTGCATATAATTAATGCATTAAAATACTTTTATAGCGCATTATCTATAAAGGTTTTAAGTATATGCATGACTGTTCAAGTGCATTCACAGCAACTTATTTGTTTAAAACATGCATATGCTTGTGCAATTTATGTTGTAGAACAAAACACAAAAGTCTCTTCTAGTGATTTTAACTACAGGCCTTATTTTACAAATCCAATGTTCTTAAAACAAAGAGGAAAACTTTGTCCTTCCAGGTTCACCTATAAACTTACATCAGTGTTTTAAACAAACAAACAAACAGCAGAAAGAAATATTTTCCGTCCATCTTCCCAGAAGAGAAGGACTAATATAAAGTGAAAGTGTGAAGGTGCTGATGTAATAAGGAAACGGTTGAGTGTAGGTTCAATTAAAGAATTAAAGCTGAGAACCACAAAGCATCTCATTCAGCCCGAGCCAATCAACATCCGGCTCCGCCCACTCGCTTAATTACATTCCTGCTTGAGTAACGAACCGGCGGAGAGCTGAAATGCCTGTGTGCATGTTGTTTCACCTCGATTCATGCAGTGAACATGATTTACGTCTGAGGAAATGAATGTGGAGAGAGACATGATGACTGTGAGTTTGGTTTGGAAGCACAATACGCTTGTGTGATTGTAATTAGATCACAACAGATCCGAATCATGCATCTGTTCTCAATCGCAGACACAATTACAAATGCACTGTAATGCAACAGACAAACCATGCATCATGTGCTGAATCAAACCTTTTGACTCATTTTGAGCTGCTGATTCCAAATAATAGTGTCTGCTTTGCTGCTTCACGTCACACTTTCGTCAAAAAAAAAGCTTATTTTGTGAAGTTCTTTGACATTAAATTTGTATTTGAAGATATTTTTCCACTCCTTTGAGGATTTATAGTTAAATTAAGCATTTGTGATATTATGATATGCACAATATGATTTATGATACATACATATAATTAGAATTTTTTTAATTTTGTGACAAATATTTGATGGATTTATTTTTTTCATTGATATTTTTGAACAGAATTGGGTAATATTTTTTATTTTTTTGCAAATCATCAGAATTAGAAAGAAAATGCAAACATGAGCCAGATGTTTATTATAATTAACTAAAACTAAAAACATATGTCACCTTGAAAAAATATGTTTTAATGAAAATAAAAATCATTTAGTTTAACTTGATTTACTAAAATAACTAAAACCAAAATAATAATGAATAAAAACTATATGGACATATTTAAAGAAAACAAAAACTAATATCAATGACAAAAACGCAACAAAAGTACTAAAACCTTAACTGAAATGAAAATGAAAAATGAAAATGTAAAACTAAAAATGTATTCAAAATATTAATAAAACCATAACAGTATCTCAATATGACACTAAAATAACATTGATTTGACTACATCCAAACAATGATAGAAAAATACAGATTTTGTGGAAAAAGGCTTATTTAAAAACTTGTGTTTATGTAAAGTCCTTTGGCATTAAATAAGCTATTTTAATATATATTTTCCACTCCTTTGGAAAAATAGTACATTTAAAAAAAAAAGTGAAGTTTTTGACATTTGACCTCTTTTGTTCTAAGTACATTAATGCTGATACATATGCATAATAACTACATATACCTACTTATTTTGTGATTAAACCTACATGATGGGATGTTTTTAGTCATATTTTTAACTCAAAATCATCAAATTACAGTAGGTAATATCAGGCGTTTTTTGTCTAATGAAGATGCTTCACTTCTGCAAGTTAGATTATGAAGCGCACTGCATGCACCAGTAAACATTTGTCTGATTGTGTCTAACGTTGACTTGAGTTGGTTCTAGATCATTAGACGTGACATTACGGTGCTGTGAAGCAGCACATTTGCAGCCTTTTTTCCTGGCTCTATATATAGAGAATAATGCTCATTATGGAGCGGCAGCAGTTTTCTCTTCAACAAAGGCTGAATTGACACTGAGGGCTGATTTAGCCGTAATAAGCGGGATTACACAGATCTGCTCTCCAGAGCGTCTCACTCGCAGATAACCTGTCGTTTGAACATCTCACGGCTCTTTGGAAGGGCATTAAAAGCCTATCATTAAGACGCTGTGCAGAGAAATTACCTTCTGGGAACGCAGCCAGACAGATTTGGTGTTGCAAACACGAAGGAGGTGGGAGACGTGTTCAGAGACAGATTAACATGCGCTCAAAGACGCCTTTGTAGTCGACGTGGCCCGTGTTTGGATGGGCTGGATGAGGGACTTACCAGCAGAAGAGGCAGGAGGTGTGATCGTTTCCGTCCTCCGTTCTGGCCCATGTTGATGCTGTTGTTGTCTTCCACCTGAGGAGCTCTGAAACGAGAGCATGAACTGTGGGAATCGAGCGAAAAACGGTGTTCTTCCTCAGTATTTCTGTCTTGTTTTCCAGTACAAACATATAAACATTCCTAAATCAAGACACATTTACTCAGAATGAGAGTCCAAACAGCTGATAAAAACATCACAATAATCCACAAGTAATCCACAGCACTCCAGTCCATCAGTTAACATCTGGAGAAGACAAAAGTTGAAACTAATCCAGCATTAATCCAGCTATTTTGGACTCTCATTCTGACGGCACCCATTCACTGCAGAGCATCCATTGCTGAGACACTGATGCAATGCTACATTTCTACAAACCTGATGAAGAAACACACTCATCCTGATCTCGGATGAACTGAGGGTGAGCACATTTTCATTTGTGCGTGACCTATTCCTTTAAAGTGTGCTTTTGCTTAAAACAAAACAAATATCTGCCAGTTCACTCAGAAAAAAAGTTTATTTTTCAAATCCCACTGGCAGATATTTGTTCTAGTCTTAAGTAAAAACTCACTTAATTATTTATATTTTTTTCAGAAAACAAGACTTCATATCTTCTCCAGTAAATCCAGTGTCTTGATTACAGAATGTTTAGATTTTTATACTGGAATACAAAACAAAAACACTAAGTAAGAAAGTCATGAATTGCATGTGATGCAGCGTATTATTCCTCACAGAAACACTCTTCAGACTGTGTGTCTGTGCATGCATCTGTCAAACACAGTCAGTGAATGCATGCGTGCATGCGAGCGTACACACTTTGACCTTTGACCTCACACAATACTGACTGTAATGAGCAAAATGACACTAAAATGTACAGTCATTCTCACAAATGCACAGGAGTCCACCATAAAAGCATCATAGCAGTACACTAAAAAAGTCAATAAAAATACATCCCAATGTGCTATATTTCACAAGAGTTTTCCATGTATTCTGGTTTCTGCATTGCATTGTATTTTAGGGTTAAAGGAAATGTCGTGGCAGAAAATGAACAGTATCTTATCTGTTTTTCTACAGACTTTTTTTATGTTTAGAGTGTGGTTGGCTGTAGTCCACAGGAGTCATGTGTTTATCGGTTCAGCAACAAGCCGTCAGATTTGTTTGAAACTGCATTATGAAAAACACACTTGGTGTGCTGGTGATTTATGAGCTCTAAATTAGACATCATGAGGAACAGAACGAAAACATCCATCAGAGAGCCGATGATGAAATCCTGAGACAAACAACAGACCGAATGAAAGCAGTGACACTCGCATTGATCATATTTGAGCTTTACTGTATTCAGTAACTCATTATCACTGGAAACATCCGGTTTAAGGGCTGCTGCTGAAGTGAGACACTTTGAGTCAAATTTATTTCTAAAGCACTTTTCACAATGCATATCAATTCAAAGCAGCTTTACAGAAAATCATTATGTCATTGTTTATATCATCATGCCGTATAGTCGCATTTAGCAGATTAGAGCCGGACAATAAAATATAGTTACATTTTGCGACAATTTTTCAACAAACTCGGCTTAATGAAATAATGCTGTCATGAGTCGTCTCACTCAACAGCTAGAACAAGTATCAAAGCTTCTACATCGCTTGTGCTCTGACATTTCCATCAAAACACAATGAAGAAGACATCAAAATGACACAATCAAAAAAAGAGAAAACAGAGAAAACCGAGAGAAAAACACGAGATTATCTCACAGAACACACTGACGATTGCTTCAGAGCAGCTTTTCAGAAATATTTAATAAAATAACAAAAGCACATAGCAAAAAAATATTTTTGTCTATTAGAAATGCATTTTAAAATTAGAATTAGAAGTTATTACTTATTAATAAATTTTTTATTATTCATTTATAATTTATTAAATAAGGTTTTGGTGAAGTACTAAAATTACTAAAACTAGAAGTGAAATAAAACATAAAGCTAAATAGAAGTATTAAAAAAATAACAAATGCACAACAAAATTATTAAAACTTAAATTTATTAGAACTAAACTTACATTTTAAAATTAGAAATAAAATTGTTGCCTTGGTAACTAACTGAAATAAATAAGCTTTAGTTAAAGGAACACTTCACTATTTTTGAAAATAGGTTGCGATTTTCTATGCCGATATTGCTAGGAACCGGAATGAGAGTATAGTTCCTAGCTATATCAGCCTAGAAAATCACAACTTTTCCTTTTCCGTCAGTCTTAGTACATGATGTAACTACAGAAGAGTCAAGTTTTAAATAGGAAAAATATTGAAACTCTTTGGTCATTTTTGAGCGAGATGCTAACGATCTAATCAGATTCAATGATCTATGCTAAGCTAAGCTAAAAGTGCTACCGCCAGACCCGGAGATCGGCTGAATGGATTAGAAAACGGTAAAACTCAACTGTTTACTCTAGGGGAGTTGGAAAATGAGCTATTGACTATTTGACTAATGACTATTTTCAAAAATAGTGGAGTGTTCCTTTAAAGTACTACAATTATTAAACTAGAACTGAAATAAAAAATAAAGTTAAATAGAAGTATTAAAAAATTTAATTATAAAAGATAAAAAAATGCTAAAATTTTAAATTAGAATTAAAAATGTTGCCTTGGTAACTAAAATAAGCTTTAGTTGAAGTAAAACTAGAACTGACATAAAAATAAATTAAAGCTAAAAAGAAATATAAAAAGCACATAAAAATTACAAAAACTTAAGTTTATTAGAAATATACTTACATTTAGAATTAGAAATAAAAATACTGCCTTGCCAACTCACTGAAGCTGTAGCTTAAGTACTAAAATTACTAAAACTAGAAATTAAATAAAAATAAAGTTAAATAGAAATATAAAAAAACCTAACAAAATAACAAAACATTACAAATATTTTTAAAAGCAAACTAAAAAAATAAGCTAATTGAAAAATTACTATTTTTAAGCATAACAGCTACAAGACATTTTATCATGATGCTCAAAAAAAGCTCTAGAATCACAGTGTTTATTCAGTGGGAATCAATCTGCAGATGGATGACTTGCTTAAAAATGATCCTAACTGTGGAATATTTGCTCAGACCACACATTCCCATCAGGCACTTAGTGAGGCAGCTTCCTCCAACGAGTGCAAGACAGCCACCGCCAGCCTGACGGAGAGACGAAACGTCTGTCTGTGACGAACCCCTCGGCTCTGCGTTTCATCAGAGGACTTAGAGAAGGATGAAGTGGGGGCGAGAGGGAGAGCAGAAGAAGTTATTTTTGCAGGAAACGAAGCGAGCGCCAAACGCCTGTGCCCCTGAGCCCCCCGGCTCATTACTTGACAAAACGAACACACACGCCCAAGACGCTTTCATCAGAATCCAGATCCAGTGCTTTTCTCTCCACACGCCGGACTGGAATGCACTGCACTCCCAACACAAGTGCTCTGACAGACACTGCCCGGGCTTGCCTCTGTTTGACTCACCGCCCCAGGTTATTAATCTTATAACGACCGCATAATCTAAGATAAATACACAGAGTATCATTATCCTTATCATTAACAGCCCTGAAATATCAGTTCCTAGGGGAAAGGAGAAGGTAAAGATATTATTACTCCGAACGACCCGTCCGATTCTGCCACAGAAACCCATTTACCATTAAAAACACTCAAAAAAATGATTTCATTTAAACAGTTTACTTTTATTTAATGCCACTGTATCGGGTTTCTCTTTGAAACATGATTTCTTGTTAAACTGACTTGAGTTGAAATGGTTTCTCTTTGGCTTCTTTTTAAGGCAAGACACCCTAGATAGGGTAAAAATTTAATTAAACGATATCGTCGTACTTCCTCAGTTGACTGATTACATTAAGAATTGCAAAAAAATGTTTTGCATTACAAGTTTTCTGTTTAATATGCAAATGGGTCATTATCTAATTAAAACTGCACTAATTTTCACCATGCGTTTAGAAGTAAAATGTTATATAAATCAGTGTGAATGATATAAAAACAAACCCCTCAGTAAAAACCTTCAGAATAGAGATGGGAATAAAACTGTAAAATTTGGTTTTTGTACGTGCTGCTGAAGTGGAGAAACAAACTCATTTTGAGAAAACAGCCTGTAAAAATATGTATCGTAAATGAAATCTGCAGTTGTAAATAGAAGCAAAAATAAAACCAGGCAAATGATATATGAACAAACCCCTCAGTAAAACCCTTCAGAATATAGATAGGAATAAAACTGTAAAATTTGGTGTATGTAAATGCTGCTGAAGTGGAGAAACAAACTCATTTTGAGGAAACGGTCTTTAAAGATACCATCTCAAATTGCAAATAGATAAAGTACAATAATAAGGCCCGGCCAATAATATATGACAAAACCCTTAGTAAAATCCTTCAGAATATAAATAGGACTAAAACTGTAAAATTTAGTGTATGTAAGTGCTGCTGAAGTGGAAAAACAAAAATATTTTGAGAAAATGGCTTTTGAAGATATGTACCGTAAATTAAATCTACAGACACAAATGATAACGGGCAATAAAAAAACAGGTGAATGATATATGAACAAACCCCTCTATAAAAAGCTTCAGAATATAGACAGGAATAAAACTCTAAAATTTGGTGTATGTAAGTCCTGCTGAAGTGGAGAAAAATCTCTTTAAAGTTGTGGATTAGAATTTAAATCTGCTAATGCAATTAGATAAAGTGCAATAAAATAAAACTTAAATGTGCATTTTGTATGTTTTTTTCCCCACTAGTCTGATACAACACCTTGTGAATAGCTCAAAATTGACCAGTGTATGAAAAACTCTCTTTACCAATAGTATCTTGCCATAAAAGAGCATGTTTCAGTCAAGTAGCTCAATCAGAAAGCGCTGGTTAACTGTGTTAAACTGAAGTGACGGGTCTGCACTCAGAGCAACTGTATGTGTAATAAGTAAACATGAATGACAGATTGGTTTCTGAGAGGTCTGTGTGGGCCGATCATAAGCTGAACAGACACACAAAGAGCTTTAATGCCAACAGTTAGTGTCTCATGGGAATTTGCGTGGGAAAACCCCGTCTCTCAGAAGCAAACACACAGACTTATCGTTCCTGTTGTTTATATAAAAACGGAAGCGGCGGCAAGGAATAATCTCAGTTGTGCTTTAAGCTGTGGATCCACCACTTTACCAACATCTTCAGATGAACACAAACCAACAGAACATACACATCCGGCTCTGACACACCGAACACAGACGGCCTGTAATTCGTCTGCGCTGATATTTGCTGTCAGATTAGGAAATTACTCTTCAAACGGCACTAATCAGTGAGGAAATGAGAGCCGGCTTCACTTGGTCTCCTTCCCAGTTCATTTCCAATGTGAATTAAATGATCAAAGATTCTGGTCTTTCTGGCACCAGTGTGTTTAGTTCAGTAAAGTCCATCTTAACTTTGAGGACAAACTCTGTCTGTTGTACTAGATTCTGCTGTCTACATCAGTTATTTGCCAGATTTCACAGTGAAGACATTTGGAAATTGTGTTTGCTGTTAGAGGCTGTTTATTATGCCGCTTTGACAAGGCAAACACACTGTTATTGTACATTTACACATCTGCCAGATGCTTACGGTGCAACTTACAGCTAGTGTCTTCCGTGGGAATCAAACCCATGAGCCTGTGTTGCAAGCACTGCACTCTGAGGCTGTTTTACAAAGAATGCGTTTTTGCATTTATAAATGTGAGACACTGGTAGTGGAATGGGGAAGAATTCAAGGTCTTGAGATGCATTATTTAAAAGTTGAACTTTTTTTCCCCTCTCTTTTAATGGTTTTAGATGCGAGCGCAATCGTCAAACATGTCTATTTAGCGCAGGGGTTCACAAACTTTTTCCAGCCAAACATATTTATAAATACTTACTTAAAGTCCTCCTGAGATTTTCATTAATATTTTAATAATTATTTTTAGTAGTAGTAGTCACAATTACTTCTGAGACAAACTTTTTTGTCAGCTGAAACCATTAGAAGTAAAATATTTACGTCCCCCTGCAGTTTTTAAAATTAATATTGTAATAATTTTACAACACATTTGCATTTTTTCTAATGTTGATAATAATAATAATTAGTAGTAGTAATAGTAGTCGTAGTAGTAGTTGTTTAACTCAAATTATAAAATAAAGACAAATATATTACTGTTGTAAATTACAAAATGAATATTTGATCATTATGATAAAATGTGCTGCATGATTCACTCTGAAACGCAGTGCATCAGGCTAAACAGTTATTCGATTAAATCAGCCTTTGATTTGATAATCAAACTAATCTTTATTGCGATTATCATCCAGTCCCATTTATTCATTTTAATTTTACATTCAATATACTTGATTATTAGCTTTTCATCAACTCGCAAACCCCTAAAATCTCTCACAAATCCCCAGTCTAGCACATGTTTACATAGAAAAACAATAGAAAACAGCAAAGTGTAATGCAAAAACATGCTCTGTGTCAGCTGAGCGACTGGATAACATCAAAACAAATTATACAGAGTGAATGATCACATGCATTTTCTGTAGCAGATCAATCAATTATCTGAACAAACTCATGAATGTCTCAGAATGATCATGAACTCCAACTGTTCAAACACACACACCTTTAACTTGCATCAACCTGCCATCTATCTTATAGTAAACGACTAGCAACAACCACCCAGAACACCCGAGCTAGTATCAAACCTCCAGAAGCTTCAGACAATCAAGGCTTTTGTCAAGCCTACAATCTCAGCGTCCTGATATCGGAGAAAGGATTGCACTAGCGGAGAAGCTTAAGAAGCTGTTAAGTCGCTGTTGAATCCTGCTCGTTTGCCAGCGTTTCTCCGTCAGATCTCTGCCTCGCAGCCATTGACGTCCAGGGTGAAAAGTTGATTTAAAAAGTCAGGAGCTACTAAGGAGCTGTATAGAACCTGGAGGTATGGAGACAGTATGTGATTGTACATGCAAACGGAGGATGTGCGGCTCCTCAGGTTTCCTCCTAAACGCTCACCAAAGGAAAGACATGAAAGCTGCGAAAAACTATAATCTTCTCATTTCAACTGTCAAGCACTCAGAGTTATGCTATAGGAGACAATCTAAACAAAACGACAAGAGCGACTACTGTAGACCAGATCATTATCTGTTCAACTAAGTTCATCCCACACTCAAAACAATATAGGAGGTTTCCACAGCGATGTCATTAAATATTGCATTTCTTAGTTTATATCTCCCAATTCTTACTTTTTTCTTAGAATTTTAAGTTTATAACTCTCAGTTCTGAGTTTATATCTCACAGTTCTGACTTTTTTCTTAGAATTGCAAGTTTTTATCTCATGATTCTAAATTTTTATCTCACGGTTTTGACTTTATTTTGCGCAATTCTGACTTTATATCTCGCAAATCAGAATTTATATCTCGCAATTCTGACCTTATATCTCGCAAATCAGAATTTATATCTCGCAATTCTGACCTTATATCTCGCAATTCTGACTTTATATCTTGCAATTCTGAGTAATCTCACAATTTTTACTTTATATTGCACAATTCTTACTTTATATCTCACAATTCTGTTTTTATCTCTCAATTCTCAGTTTTTATCTCGCAATTCTGACTTTATATTGTGCAATTGTTACTTTATATCTCACAATTCTGAGTTTTTATCTCGCAATTCTTACTTTATATCTCGCAAATCAGAGTTTATATCTTGCAATTCTGACTTTATATCTCGCAAATCAGAGTTTATATCTCGCAATTCTGACTTTAAATTGCGCAATTCTGACTATATCTTACAAATCAGAGTTTATATCTCGCAATTCTGACTTTAAATTGCGCAATTCTGAGTTTATATCTCGCAATTCTGTTTTTATCTCTCAATTCTCAGTTTTTATCTCACAATTCTGACTTTATATTGTGCAATTCTTACTTTATATCTTGCAATTCTAACTTTATATCTTGCAATTCTGAATTATCTTACAATTGTGACTATACTGCGCAATTCTTATTTTATATCTCGCAATTCTGACTTTAAATTGCGCAATTCTGACTTTATATCTCGCAAATCAGATTTTATATCTCGCAATTCTGACTTTAAATTGCGCAATTCTGACTATATATCTTGCAATTCTGAATTATCTTACAATTGTGACTATACTGCACAATTCTTATTTTATATCTCGCAATGGTGAGTTTTCATCTCACAATTCTGAGTTTTTATCTCGCAATTCTGACTTTATATCTCACAAATCAGTTTATATCTCACAATTCTGACTTTATATCTCAAAATTCTGAGTTTTTATCTTGCAATTCTGGCTTTGTCTCGCAATTTTGACTATATATTTATATATGAGTTTATATCTCGCAATTATGTCTTTTTTGTTAAAATTGCAAGTTTTTGCCTCAATATTTTTATCTTGCAATTCTGAAAATTATCTCGCAATGAGTTTTTATCTCGAAATTCTGACTATATATCTTGCAATTATGATTTTATACCTAACGATTCTGACTTTATTTCTTGCATTTATGATTTTATATCTCTCAGTTCTGACTTTCCCACAATTATAAGTTTATACAGTATCTTGGAATTCTGACCTTTTCTCGGAACTGCCGGTCCAAATGGTTAGGAAATCAGAATTCATTTCAATTACATGTTTTATTTTATTTTAACTCTGTGGCGGAAATAAGCTTCCATAACTTGAAGTGTGAAAACATGCCTTGATAATGTTTAACTAGAATTAATTTAACTAGAACTTACTTCTCACATTAGTTATACATTACAGTTACACACAGAATACAACTTGCAGGGAATTGTAAACCCCAAAAAAGCGCAACAGCAACTGTTTGGCTGAAACGACGTTCCTCTGAAAAACAATTATCTTTCATTTGAAAGCAAACCCATAAAGTGTTGACGATCTATGGTAGAGCGATGAAAAGCGGTGGTGGTTCTGCTCGACTGACACACGAGCACAAAGGCCGGTGTTTTTGGGCTGCGGTGTCTGCAGGGCGGTGCTGTCTGCATCCTGACTTTACTGGGAAACACAAACACTCTTCACCTTTTGATGATTTTAATTACTGCTTTTCAATGAAAGCAGAGCAAAGCCAGAGAAAAGCAGCTCGGCAGCAGCTAAAGGAGGGCAAAGCTCTGTTGTCTTTTCATGCGACCGCAGCCTTTGATTCCTCTCATCCTTCAGACGACATGACAGATTCTCATCAATCACTCCTTTCTCTGCGCTGATGCTTCTGGCTGCTCAGAGTTTACTTATGGCCAAACCTACAGTATATCCTCATTCAGGCATTGAGTGTGTGTGTGTGTGTGTTCACAAAGAGACTCAATGCTTCTGTCTGACCAGGTTAAATCTCTCTTATAGCATTAACCCTTGAGCTGTGCTGGAAACACTTCACCAAAATTGCTTTCTGGTCCAAAATGACTGGCCTTTTAAAAATTGCTTGTAAATCTCTCATTATGCTATATTATCATCAAATCTTGGATTCAATCTTTTTATCAACTTGTTTTCTTTCAATTTGCACAGATTTTGTTTTACTTTTTGGATCTGATTGATCATAGCCCTCATTGATCTGAGCTTATGAAACTTTTGAGTGAAAAAAGCATTATCTGTGGATAATTTTGGCAATGTTCACTCAAAATCTGATCAATCATTGATCAAAAATACATACAAAACCTATGCTAATCAGTGTTACTATAGTTACAGGAAACTAAAAATGAAAAATTGTAACTTTACATAAAATATAAATTATCTAAAGAAAAAAAAAATATATATATATCAATTCAGCGTGTTGACAAGAGAACAATTTTCATTTTAATTTAGTTTGACTTGACGTACTAAAACAACTAAATCTAAAACTTAAATAAAAAATTATAAAAACTACAATATAGACGAATATAAAAAAATACAAACTCATAAAAATAACAATAACACACAACAAAATTACTAAAACTTTAACTCAAATTAAAATGAAAACGGAAAATGTAAAAAAAAAAGTATTCAAAATACTAAAACTATAACATCGTGTTTATACTACAACAACACTGGTGCTAACTGAAAGAAAACAAGTTAATAAAAAGATTTATTCCAAGATTAATTATATAGCATTACAAGAAACTTACAAGCAATTTGGCTGGTCTTTTTTGAACATCACAAGTGCAACAAGGTGGGGAAAATCTCCCAAAATGCAAAAATTATCAAAAAAATAAAAAATTGTGAAGTTGTTATACCCTGTGGACAAACTCAGTAAGTTTTAATCCAACGCAATACCATGCATTAGATGCATGTGACCCAAACACAACATGACCATCATGTGGACAATATCTGCACGACTGCAGAGTCAAACTCTGAATGTCACATAAAAGATTTTAGAAATCAAACCTGAGACACATACGTGAGACGTCAAAATAAGCACCTTATAGATCAACCGTAATAATGAAGCACTGATTTGGGAAAACAACCTTCAAAACATCTAAGACATTTAACATTTCAACATCCAGATAAAAACCTCCGCCTTTCTTTGATACAAGAAGATAAAAGAAAAACCCTGAAGCTCAATTGATCTATAAAATCTACAATTCAGGCACAAGAAGAAAAAGAGCAGTTTAACCCCTGCTGGCAGATGCTGTAACTGCAGCAATACACATCAACATTCAGCAGCAGAAGTACCATAATAACATGTGTTGAATGCGACTGTTCCTGATCATGCGTATCAGTTCACATGAATATCAATGAGAGAATCACTGATTCAGATCATGTACTGCTGTGATCTGTGACTTGATTTTTGACGTCCCATTAGGGAATACAGAGGTGTTTCTTCAACTTCAGCCACTTTAAGGGGTTGATTTTAATTAAAAATAACAGATTTCAACATTTTAAGGTCACATTAAACTGTCTTGAAAACTTTTTTTTAATTTGACTTCATTTCAAATGCCTTTTTATAAGTTTTAATGTTTTACCCATAACTTGTCCCATAACTTCAACCTTATCAAATTCATTTAAAAAAAAATCTGAATTGTTACAACAATTATGCACAAATTCCAAAAATGCTGTTTTACGGATTCGGTTCGAATGAGTCAATTGAGCGAATCATTTCAACCGATTCATCACAAAGCAAAGATCGTCTTTTTGCTCGTCAAACACTGCGATCATCATTATCTCAAATTGCCATTTGACCAGCGACAAGACGAACATTGTGTTTTTTTATCATGTCTGGACTCGATCTGCAAAGGTTTTTAAAAATGATTCAATATGAGGGTCATCGGAGAAGTTCTGTTACAAGCACATGTCAGCTTTTCCAGATTAGTTACGACTAAGAATTGTACAGTTTCACCAGCAGAACCAAGACACTGCAGTTGCAAAAAAAATGCAATAACAAGTGTAGATCAATCAATAAAAAGCATCGTCGCAAATTCCGCTCAACTCTATTTGGCAACGACGGAACTTGCGACCATAGTCGCTTTTGGCAATGCAACTAGTTTTGACCGACTTCGTTCTAATAATACCGATTCCAGCATCGCGCCCTCATCAATGCATCTTTTCTCCAGTAGCCTACTATTTTTCTCGAGTCGCTCGCATTTACGTCCTCTTTAATTCAGCCGCAGTTCAAAGTCTCAGAGACATCAGAAGCTCCTGCATGCATGCAAGCGCATGTCTCATCTCCATGCAGGACTTTCCCTCACATCTCATCTCCGCATGGGACAGCCAACGCATTCCCAGAACTAGCCCTAGCTTAGGATAACATGCATATCTAAGCGCCACATCACATATTGCGCAAAGTTCAAGAGCGCGTGCATAATAAACAACAAACTGCTTTAACAAGTCTGACTGAGCAACTCGACTAAATAAACACCTATAAGCGGTGCAAAAGCGTGTTTGTAGGAGTATAAGAGCACTAAGGGTCCGTGTGCATCTCAGTGAAGCAGGGATTTCCCCGCAGCGCATTCCTGAGGCGCCTTTACCTGCGGGTCTCCAGAGCCGCTTCTGCGCTTCAGCTCGACACAAACCCGGCGGATTCTTCAGCACGACGACTCTTTCTGAGCTCAGATCTGGACTGAGATCAGATCATGGCAGGGGATCGGGTCAGTCCGTCGCCTCTTAAAGCGCTTCGGTTCGCTTCTGCGTCTGGCTCCACCTCCAATGACTGCGACTTCAAGATGCTCTCCGCCCAGAACGAACCTGAGACAGGTATCTCCAGACTCACTGCTGCCCGCCAGCGGCACACACACACACACACACACACACACACACCCCGCCGCGAGACAGAGAAGACCAATCAGCATCATCAAAGCGAGATCAAATTTTTTTTTTTTTATTAGAACTGTGTAATTATTTTGATAATAGCCTATATATTGATGTGCAAGAAATGTATGATGTTCTACCAAGTGGACCCATAGATGGCAGGATAATTTATTGACTTGTTTATCTATTGATCGGAGAAGATGCATTAGGGAAACAGGTGTGACAGGTGTACTTTCCCTCAGGGATGCTTTCTTTTTTGGTACATTTTTCTCTTCTTTTATGTGCACTTTGAAATGTGCTTTCCGCCTGCAATCAAACACAATGAATGAAGAATGAATCAAATTCTCAGCGGTGCACAGAAAACCGATCCACCACAAGGATTCATTTAGAACCAAATGAAGAGTGATTCTGTATCAGTTATCATAAATCACTGTAGTTGCACATTCATGCGTCATTTTGCGGTGCGAAAGATGATACATTTGTAACAGTAATGTTTTGGCGACTGTCACTTGGTAACAACTTCACAGCAGGGGCGCGAAGAATGGTTGCCATGGAGATGGCAGCATCAGCCAACCTACTTCTGCAGGATGAAATGGTGGTGAAATGACTTTATTTGAAGATTATGGCTTGTTTTTGCTATTAAAGCAGAGCCATTGATCTATGGAAGCCTGTTTCCACCACAGGATACATAATTGCAACTTTTTATTTCACAATTCAGATTTTATGTTGCAACTTTTTTTTCTCGCAACTCTTAGAAAAAAAAGTCAGAATTGCTATATAATTGCAAGATATAATTCACAATTCTGAGAAGAAGATCCAGAACTGTGAGATATCAGCTAAACATGGCAAGATATGTACTCGCAAATATAACCAGCAATTGCAGGAGACTGTATAAACTCACAAATATGAGAAGAAAAGTTGTAATTGTGAAATATAAAGTCAGAACTGTCAGAACTCAGAATTTTGAGATATAAACTCAGAATGCAATAAATAATCTTGCCGTTCTGAAAAGAACAATTATGCAATTATCTGTTTTTTTTTTTTATTCCGTGGTGGGAAAAAAAATAAGTGCAAGAGGTATACTTGGAACTCTGAGAAGAACAGTTGCAATTGTTAGATAAAAAGTTGCAATTACCTTTTTTTTTATTCCGTGGTTGAAACAAAACAAACAAACAAATAACATAGAATTGCGAGATGCGAACTTAGAATTCTAAGAAAAAAGTTAGAATTGTGAGATATTGCAATTGCGAGAAAAAAAATAGAATTGCGAGATTTAAACTTAGAATTACAAGGAAAAAAGCCGGAATTATGACTTTGTATCTCACAGTTCTGACTTTTTCCCCCTCAGAATTGTCGCTGGTTTTTTTTTTTTCAGAATTGAAAAAAGTCCAAATTGTGAGATAAAAAGTCGCAATTATTTTTTTAATTCCGTAGCAGAAACGGGCTTCCATATTTAACAGACACACCTCCCTTTTAAACAAGGAAGGTTATGCTACAAAACTGCAACATCATATGTCGCCTAATACACGTTCACGCTGTATAGGAAGCAAAAAGTCGAGTTTTTGTGCTTAAACAGCCGCATTGAAACACGACAGGCGTGCTGTAATCAAGAACACTGACTGAGCTCAGATGGAGGGTGTGGATCGAGTCTGATGCACAGCTCTTCTTGGGTGGGCAGACTGAGACAGTGCTGTGTGATTGGCTGGCAGCAGTGCTGTAGTGCAGGACTGGACATGTTCTCTCCAGCTCACACTGCACAGGTTCAGCTCCATTCACACACAAAGAGAACATTCTCAACACATTCTCAAGCAGCTTCCTGAGACGATAACTAGCACTTAGGAATTTTAACACGACATAAGATACTGCACGAGATATGTTTTTCTTGCTCTCATGCATGCCATTTAATTAGTTTATACAAAAGAGTTTGTGTCATTTCTGTAAAAGTTCAACAGATGTCGCTAGTTGCCTGTTTAAAATAACACAAACGACATGCTGATGATTATTATTATTATTTTAAATAATTGCTTATTCTTACACGATGATCTGGTGATATGCAATTACTCAGAGCATGTGAAACACCAGGATGGTTTTTTTTTTAGGATTATGAACAGATTAAACCAGCGATTAAACCTCATTTATACTGTTGCACGAATGCATGAGTTATGAACTATAACCAGCAGATGGCGCTTCAGTAACGAGAAAGAATCAAAACAGCGATCGATCGACATTCATACGATATTCAGGTGTACAATTGTACTTATGTAAATAAAAATATTGATCAAAACCCATCATTCATCAAAAAAGGCAGAATTTGTAAAAAAAAAATAAATAAATAAATAAACTGCTATATGCTTAAAAACATTTTTGTTTTTATTTATAAAAATTATATATTTACTTAATAAAATATAATATATTTTTATTTTTATTCATAGGACTATATTTAAAAAATTGAATTAAAATAAATATGCAGATTTTGTTATACACGAAAATATAACTTCTAACATTGCACAAATTATATTGATATTTATAAAGTGTGTTATATTGAAATTATATATTATATTGATGTTATATTCTTAATATTTGCTTTATGCGTGAAGCACTTTGAGTTGCATGTATGAAAAAATGACATACAAATAAATTATTATTATTATTATTATTATTATAAAATTGCTTTCATGCTACAGAATATATGCAAACCGTGTATTATTTATTCACTGTAGAAAAAGTTTTTTTTCCACCTATTTCAACTTAGAAACTTAAGTTTAGTTGCTGCCTTAACTTTTAAGTAATTGGCTGTGCAAGTATATAACGTGAATTATATAAAACTGATTATATATATATTAAATTAAACTGATATAATTGCGTTGAATTTTGTTGAGCTTCAAAATAAATATGTTGATGATAATGTTTAGATATCCTGAATGAGAATGGTTCTATACCTGTGCAAAAAAAAGAGGAGAAAACAAAACGAACAAAATAAAACCCTCTGGTATTTGACAAGGTGTTGCTATTCTGTTGTTAAGACGTTTTCATGGCATAAATATATTTAAGAATCATTTACTCAATAAATTACTCGCTAATCATTAAACCATTCAAGTATTGCCACAGAAGACTTGGCTAAGAATATAACAATAGCTAGATTTTTTTTTTTGCCTTTCTTTCTTTTAGCATTTTTGTATTTATGTATTTATTTTTATGTATTTATTTTATTTTTGCAATTTTTGCATTCTTGGAAAAAAACGCAATTGCCATGTCTCAAGCCGCTCTCCGTATATTACTATGACCATATGCGTGCCAAGTTGACTCGCGTCGCCTGCGCGTCGACGACAGCGTTGCGTACCAGAGGAAAACATGGACGAGTCGTCTTTGCTGGATCTGCTGGAGTGCTCTGTGTGTCTGGAGCGGCTGGACACCAGCGCCAAAGTGCTGCCCTGTCAGCACACCTTCTGCCGCCGCTGCCTGGAGAACATCGTGAGCTCCAGACACGAGCTGCGCTGCCCGGAGTGCCGCATCCTAGTGGACTGCGTAGTCGACGATCTGCCTGCTAACATCCTCCTGGTGCGTCTTCTGGACGGGATTAAACAGCGTCCGCGCAACGGAGGAGGGAGAGCGGCGCTGGCGGGATGCGCGGCCGGCGGATCGGCTTCGCCTGCGGGGACAGCGGTGCGGGATTTGCCCGTCGCCACGCGGAGCTCCCCGGTCAAGGTTTGTGCGCTTCTTCTGCTTTTGCTCGATTGCGTTTGGCATCGCTTCCAGAAGCTTCAGATCTTGGACAGACTGAGTGACAGCGTTGCAGAATAACGGAGACCGAGTTTACAAATGTGACCCTGGAGCACAAAACCAGTCATAAGGGTCAATTTTGTGAAATTGAGATTTATACATCACCTGAAAGCTGAATAAATAAGCTTTCCATTGACGTTTGGTTTGTTAGGATAGGACAGGATAGGAATATTTGGTCGAGATACAACTATTTGAAAATCTGGAATCTGAGGGTGCAAAAAAAAAAAATCTAAATATTGAGAAAATCGTCTTTAAAGTTGTCCAGATGAAGTTTTTAGCAATGCATATTACTAATCAAATTAAGTTGATATATTTACAGTAGGAAATGTACAAAATATCTTCATGGAATTTACGGTAGGAAATTTACTAAATATCTTCATGGAACATGATCTTTACTTAATATCCTAATGATTTTTGGCATAAAAGAGAAATGTATAATTTTGACCCATACAATGTATTGTTGGCTATTGCTACAAATATACCCCAGCGACTTAACACTGCTTTTGTGCTGCAGGCTCACTTATTAAAGCGTCTTGAGCTTGGTTTGCTCCTTAAGAAACGCACAGTTTGTGAGAGGTCTTGAGCTTTTTGAGGTTTACTGGTGCTCTCAGTGTTTGGGTTGAGTTTGGTGACGTCACTGCAGTTTATTTCTCACATCTGAGATCAGACAGAGATGCTCAAGACATTGCATGAAGCGGTGAGCGGCGTTTCAGTGTAAACATGAGCATAACGGAGAAATATGAGCTGTTTGTGTGGCGGAGATGTATTGCTGTTGTTTTCTCTATATGCATCTTTCAAGTGTTTTGGTCTGAGGACATGCAGTACCAGTGTGAAGGAAATCTAAAATCTTAAAGGCTTTGCTTCAATGCTACCAGTTTGTATATGAAGCTAAATATATTTTTTAAACGGGAATAGTTCACCTTAAAATGCAGATTTGCTGATTGACTCTCAGTTCATCCGAGATCAGGATGAGTGTGTTTCTTCATCAGGTTTGTAGAAATGTAGCATTTTTGGGTGAACTATCCCTTTAATGGATGAGTTGTTGTGAATAGTGAAGGAAACGCATAATCAAGTGTGCATATGTTCTCCTTCAGTAGTGTTTAAGTAAAATGGAATATGCTATATTGCATTTTTATGTCGTGATTTAATAATGTTCAAGCTCTCTCCTGGCATATATTGTATTGAATAGCAATGATGATATCTAACACCTGCGATTGGCTGTTGCTATAGTGGCTGGATGTTTTTCTATGGCTAGATGTTTCTTAGAGTCGCTCTGCTATTGTTGTGCTGCTCTATTGTTGTGTTTGAAGCAGTCAAACACGCAGACGCCCCTCAGGACTCGCTCGAGTGTGAAGTGATGTGCGATCACAGAGAGCTGACGCTGCATTAGACAGGATTGATGCTTGGGTCGGGTCATGTTGTCTGATAACACCGAGCCTGACGCTTCACATTCATACTTTCAGAACAGCGTGTGTTTGGCACAGATGCAATCTGCTGATTGAGGAGGAAAATTTGCTGAATTAATTTAAACATATGTTCCACTGAGCTGAGAGCACAAGCACTTATTGCCAGCTGAAAGCACTGCTAAATTATCAGAAATATGTAATTAACAACAACTATGCATGAAGCGATGGATGTGTAGATAATTCTGAATGGCAGGTTCAGATTCCACAAGCGTCATGATCCATATAACGAGGTGTGCGAAGTGTATTTGTGGTCACATATTTTCTGGTCATCGGGAGCCGCGCTGGCCATTATAAACCCGTATTGATCGTCCACTAGTTTGCAGTAAGAGAATAAAAGCTGTGGATACAGACATGCTGAAGTCTGAAATCTGCTCTGATAGGATATGAAAGGCTTTCAGAAGTCATGCTTGGAAATAAAGCTGACACAAATGCCTCTATTAGATGCAAAATTAAGAATTTCTCATAACATCTGCATGAAAAATTAACCCCCCAAAAAGCTACAGTATTATATTTGATATGCACATTTCTAAGCTGTCTAAATGATCAACATGATCAAAACCGGTTTCTCACTCAATCTCCTCATGTAAATAATTGTAACCAAAGTTCAAATGCGTTATAATATTTGCATATTCCTGGTTGCATCTGAAATTGGTTGTTTTTCTTGTGTTTTAATGCATTAAATGTGTAACAATGAATAGATAAATATTAGAATGTGTTATGTCTATGCTTTGTGATTATTCATGAGATCACACTATGCATTATAAGGTGCATTACAGGGCATAATTAATGCATTAAAAATACTTTTGTAATGTGTTATAGGCTATAGACTGAAAAATATTGGTGTATAAAATATTTTCACTTAGAAATTGCTAGTAAAATTGTGTACATTTTCACAAATAATTACATAGAAAAAGGCAAGTAGCACATTGAATCAAACATGAGATTTTGAAGTTGAAAGGCTGAAATAGTATGTTTTTGTAAAACATACTACAATAATCTTTATTTACAGCTTTGAAAAAAAATCTTGAAAACTTGAAAAAAGCAGAAATTTTGAATTTTAAAATTTATTTCTAACACATTTGTGTTTTGTATTTTGTTATGGGGTTTTGTTATTTTTTAATATAATAATTTAATATAATAATATTTCTATTTAGCTTTAATTAATTTTTATTTCAATTCTAGTTTTAGCAATTTTAGTGTTTCATTTATTTCTGTTGCCAAGGCAACATTTTTATTTCTAATTTTAAAATTAAAGTTAATTCTAATTTGTTTTTATTTATTTTTTTATTTTTGAATTTTAAAAATGGAAGTTTATTTCTAATAAAAACATTTTTATTTTCATTACTGAAGTTTTTGTCATTTTATGTGCTTTTATTATTTTATTTTTAATATTTCTATTTAGCTTTAATGTGTCTAAGTTTTCAGAAATTGGTTTCATTTGTGTTTTGTATTTTGTTATGGGGTTTTGTTATTTTTTAATATAATAATTTAATATAATAATATTTCTATTTAGCTTTAATTAATTTTTATTTCAATTCTAGTTTTAGCAATTTTAGTGTTTCATTTATTTCTGTTGCCAAGGCAACATTTTTATTTCTAATTTTAAAATTAAAGTTAATTCTAATTTGTTTTTATTTATTTTTTTATTTTTGAATTTTAAAAATGGAAGTTTATTTCTAATAAAAACATTTTTATTTTCATTACTGAAGTTTTTGTCATTTTATGTGCTTTTATTATTTTATTTTTAATATTTCTATTTAGCTTTAATGTGTCTAAGTTTTCAGAAATTGGTTTTCATTTTAGGAATCTCCCCTAACGTAGTGCAGTAATATTGGATTTTACTGTGGAAAGACTGAAATCATATTTTCATGTAAAATGTACTTAATGATCTTTGTTTTATTTACAACTTTGAATAATAATTTTTCACTGTGTATGAAGGCCTCAAGTTTGTTTAGAGCAAATAGCAGACAGACAGTTGTTATTGCATGAAGCAGCAGATCCTGAAATGATGTGAAACGCTGTTCTTGTAAACATGCATTAGGGTTTTCAGAAACCACAACCAGAGACCGTCATTTTTAAAATGCAACTCAAGCTTACTGTAAAAACCCCTCATTTTGTTCTGACTCGTGTTGCTGAATGTAACCGATCAAATCCCATAGGCTTCTATTGAAATTCTGCCTGTAATACTTCCTAGAGCTTTGCTTAGAGCGTTTGTGGTTTTGTTTACAAAAATGTCTTAGATTGTAGGGTTGGGTTGAAAATATGAATTCTTATTCTGATGAACCGATGTCAATCTCTGCTGTTTTCAGTTGATGCGTGAACAAAACTCAATCAAACAGTATCTGTAGCTCCTGCCATCTAATAATCACAGGAATCTTTGTTACTTTTGATATGAAACCAAGTCTCAGCTTTAAAATTCTGTTAGTTTAATCACTAAAATCACTCACTAAATGTGTTTTTTTGGCTCTTTAATGCCTCGTGACAGATCATCTCTTCCTCTTTACTACAAGTTACAGCAGCAAATAAACATAAATGAACATCAGAACTGAAATCAATCATGAATCAATCGTTCAATCAGTGATTCAACTGCAGAAAGACACCAGTAAAACAGCTTGAGATCAATACTGTCACATAACATCACATTTACCTCAGAAAATACATTCAGTGAATACAAACTGGGAATTCAGCTAGAAAGAAATAGCATTTTGATAAATATATGCACTATATTACATGTTCATTATATTTTTGCTGAACCTGTTCTTCAGTATTTAATGTTTGTTTCAACTCATCTAACAGGGAATCTTCTCGCATCTTTCACTAATGTTTTTTAAAAGTTATATAAATGTCATTATTAAAGTAATGTTTATGGAATGTTCTTATAACTTTATTAATATTTGATAAATGTTCTCATAACGGAGAGAAAACATCTGATATGAACATTCTCTAAATGTCCTTATGATGTTATTTTTACTTGATGAACGTCTAAAAAATGTTTTTGTAACCTTTAAATAACGCTCTAATAAACATTTGAAAACAATGTTCCCACAACGTTTTTGTAACCTAAATTTGTGTACTGCGAATAAACTCGTAATGAAAACACATTATGACATCCACTGTTTAAATGTTTATATTTCAACAACAAAATGGAGCAGAAACATAATTATACCATTAAAAAGTTATTATAAAAAAAATGTATTAAGTGCAAATTAAGTGTTTGTTATGAATCACTTTATTATAGTAATGTACTAAGGATGTACGATATTAGATTTTTGCCGATATCAGATATGCCGATATTTTTCAAATCATTTTGGCCGATAGCCGCTGCCGATACCGATATAGATTTCCCTTTGTTTTGAAACAACACCAAGTCTCTCCTGTGCGGAAATTATAAACAAATTATTTTTAATTTTGGTTAGTTTTGAACAAAAACTTATTTGTTAGGAGTAATAAACTGAAATTGAAAGCCTTGAAAATAACTATAATAAAATCAATCTCTGCTGTGTTTTAAAAAAAAAAAATTCTCAGACAGATGCAGTTGAACCTTAACATTTTATTTGTGGATTTAACATTAATAGATGGTCTAAAGCAAAAGAGCTGTAAAAATTATTTTCATAATCCATTAGAAAAATATATTACATGTTACTGAATAAATCTGCATATATTAAATTATTTAATTTACTAGTGTCATGTTTGTAATTATTAACTCTTTCCCCGCCAGCGTTTTTTAATAAACTGATAAATAATATCAATAATATTTAATAAATAGCTGATTTTCACTAAAATTTCACGGCCCCCAGAATATTTTATTTTGTACGAATATCTGAACATGCAATACATCAAAATAAAGATCAGACCCTCTATTTAAAAAAAAATATATATTTTTTTTCTAGCTTCAATAATTTTTTTTTTTTAACACTTGAATGTATCATGTTTCATAAAAAAGCAACATTTTGAGCAAAAAGCTGAAAAAATCGCATTTTTATCAAATACTACATCTGGATCATATTCAGTAATATTATCAAAGCAAAGATGCAGTAGATGGCGTACTCCCAAAGCTTGCACACTTTCTGGATCCACACTTCACTCGCTAACATTAGGCAGTTTTCATTTATACGCGGTTAGTGTTGACGATCACATTATTTTTCATATGCATACATACGAGATCGCTTGTTTCTGTGTCTTCCTCGTCTGTGTTTTTGATCAAGTGATTCTAGACTCATTCAGGAGATGCGTGATAGCGCCCCCTAGCGTTTAACAGCGAGGAAACCTGGAAAATTCTGTGTTTGGCAGGGAGAGAGTTAATGTAAATACTCTCCGTCTTATCGGCAAGGCATATCGGCATTTTTTTTTTTCAAATCGGCCGGTGTTTACATTTTAAGCCTTTATGACATGATCGTGCATCCTATAATGTACCGACTGACATGCTTTAATGCAGCATTAGTGGAGAGATGTTGACATACTGAACCTGATTGTTCATATATCCAAATGAATCACTATTGAATTGAACCGAAACCGAATCACAAGCGTAAGAATGGAAATCCAATGAAATGTGATTCTTTCATGGCACAGTCTAGTCAGAGTGACGTGTGAATGAAGCATTTGACTGGTTTAACACTGGAAGACGAGACTCGTGTAATAAATGGCCTGGAGTCTTCAGCGCTCGACTGGAGAATGAATCGTCCTCCTCTGCCCTTGGAGGAACGTTGCTGTGTTATCTGGAGTTCTGATGCGAGTGAAAGCGTGTGTTTTATCTGAATCATCACAGGTTTCTGGATCTCTATAGATAGCCGGTTTCTGTCTGGATTTGGTCATTGCTCATGCACACGGTCGTCTACGGTACTCGCAATTAAATTCATAATTAACATCTACTGAACTGCATCATGTTTACATTATATGCATGAGTTACTAGTGATCATTTACACATCTGGAGTCTATTAAACCTGAGTTTTCTGCTTCTGACTGTTGCTAAACGTATTTAAAGTTTGACAGCGACGAGTGAAGCGCCAGCTACACATTAACAGCTCACAGCTCTAATAATTACTACAAAACACTCCAGCATACACAAACGAAACATGCTTCATTTGATTCGAAATGCAAAACGAATCACTCACGTTAGATGAACACATATCAGTCTGTTTACTTTGTAAAACATATATAAACATGTATCTTATAAAATGTTTTTATAGAAGTTATTTTATTATACAGTTGTTTACTGTATGTCTTTAAATATATAAAAATGATATGCAAATATATAACTAAATAAAACATGTTTGTTAGTTAAAATAAACTAAAATTATAAATATTAGATACATTTTTAAACTAAAAGAAAATTTGAAATATTGCCTAACTCACTGAAATAAGCACTTAACTTACTATCTGGAAATAAATAAAAATTAAATCTGAACTAAAACTTATATATTATAATATTTAAAAACACTCTGAATAAAAGTAAAAAAATACAAGCAAAATTGCTACAAATTTGACTAAAATTAAAATGAAAACTGCAACAATGTATATATTTATGAAATATATTTATTTATATATGAAATATATATAAATATATGTACAATAAAGCTATTTCTAAAGCTAATTCAAAATATTCATAACTATAATAGTATAAATAATACTAAAATAATTACAGCAGGCATCATTTCTGTGTATCGTTTCTTTCTGAGAAAGGCTGTTGTTGTTGTTTATTTTTGTTTGTTGTGTTTTTGTTGTCATTGAGTGCTTGTAATCATGTGCGTGTTGTTTATTATTTGTTTGTTGTCATTGTTTGTTTGTTTCCTTGAATCTTGCATTTTCAAGGAAATTCACTGTTAAAAATGACAGCCTGCTGCTCTTGTTGTTGTTTATTGTTTGCTTGTTGTGTTTTTGTTGTCATTGAGTGCTTGTAATCATGTGCGTGTTGTTTATTATTTGTTTGTTGTCATTGTTTGTTTGTTTCCTTGAATCTTGCATTTTCAAGGAAATTCACTGTTAAAAATGACAGCTTTATTTATTTATTTATTTATTTTTATAAAGGTTAATAAAGCAGGGTGTTTAAATTAGCAAGTTAATGAGTACTCCTCACCTGATCTCAATATTGATCAAAATAATCGTGATTTTTGCCATAATCGAGCAGCCCTGATCTCCACCAGCACAAGTCTATGTTATGAGTTTGTCTCTGAAATAATCAGCACTTTTTAGTCTGTTATCCACACATTTCAAGCATAAAGTTTTTTTTTGTTTTGTTCAGCTGTTGCATCGTAATTGAGCCAAAAAGTGAAATCAAGGTACAGTTTGAGAAAAGATTCTGAAGACAAAGCGTACTCAATCTGGAATAATATGAGCAGGAATCTGCAGTAATTAGAGCGTCAGAGTGTGTCTGTATGTGATGTGAGAGCCGCTCTATCAGCTCTTTACAGCTGCGTGTTTGGACACATTATTCCTGAGAGTCTGGCTTAATTTAATGCAGTAAAAGGACTCATCAAAGCCTGCTTTGTCTCCAGTCTGTGGACAGTAAAGGCCTCCTGCGCAAGATTCACCTCATTCCACTTAATTGGAATTAATACGGCTTGATTACACTGCCACTGCAGCAGGAGCCAAAAAGTGAAATCAAGGTACAGTTTGAGAAAAGATTCTGAAGACAAAGCGTACTCAATCTGGAATAATATGAGCAGGAATCTGCAGTAATTAGAGCGTCAGAGTGTGTCTGTATGTGATGTGAGAGCCGCTCTATCAGCTCTTTACAGCTGCGTGTTTGGACACATTATTCCTGAGAGTCTGGCTTAATTTAATGCAGTAAAAGGACTCATCAAAGCCTGCTTTGTCTCCAGTCTGTGGACAGTAAAGGCCTCCTGCGCAGGATTCACCTCATTCCACTTAATTGGAATTAATACGGCTTGATTACACTGCACCTGCAGCAGTGCTGTAAAACCGTATTAGTACTGTATATTATCATTATTGTTATTATTATGTTTATTTATTTATTTATTTTAATATGTAGCATTTATTTATTGGTTTATCTATTTATTTTAATATGTAGCATGTATTTATTTATTTATTATTTTAATGTGTAGTGCGACTTATTTAATATTATTTTATATAATATATATATTTACTTTAATATGTAATATTATTTATTTAATGTTAATATTAATATTATTTAATTAAAGTTTTATTAATAATAATATATCAAATAAACAATGCTACACATTAAAATAAATAATAATGTTAATAATCATATTTAAATAATGCATATTAAATAAATAATTCTACATATTAAAGTAAATATGATATATATATATATATATTAGTGCTGTCAAACGATTAATCTCATCCAAAATATTTTTTTTTACATAATATATGTGTGTGTATTGTGTATATTTATTATGTATATATAAATACACACACATACAGTATATATTTTGAAAATATTTAGATAGATATATTTACATTCATATAATTTATATTATATATAAATATATTTAATATATAAACGTAACATTTTTCTTAAGTATATACATGCATGTGTGTGTATAATAAATATATACAGAACACGCACATATACTATGTGAACAAAACTTTTATTTTGGATGAGATTAATCGCGATATAGATATAGTTTTTATTTATTTGTTCACTTATTTTTTTCAATTTCTGTAAAAGTTGTGTTCTGTGTGTGACTGATGTTATTGTGTTTAATGAGTGTTTGGCTCGTCTATCCGTGAGCTCATCTATATTCACACTGCATTGTTTGGTTTTGACGAGCGTTTGTCATTCGTCTTCTTTAGGATGAAGAAAAAAATGCAAGATGCTCAGACGTGCAGACGTCTTTACTATGACACAAACTGAGATCTTTTAATTTATTAACTACAGATAAGCAGGATTATGTACGGGCATTATGTCAGTCAGTTATTATTGCTGAATAAACTCTGACACGCTGATCAAACCTTCACACAAAGCAGCCGACTGGACATTATCCTGCATATTACACGGATACTTATCTAATAAATAAATAAATGCATGTGGAATATTAATTTGAGTTGGGATGGTTCTGAGCTCCGTGCAATACCCCCTTAAATCTGCTGCTATTAAACTATATTAACTGTAACATCAGAGGTGATCATGTGACATATAATAATAATAATAATATTTATTTGTTTATTTAATATATTATATTATGTATTCATGTTTTTATCAATTAATATTATGTACCATTGTTTGTTTATTATATATAATGTGATATGCATATTTTTATTTTAATATAAAGTATTATTATTATATTTAGTTAAACATAGTATTATTGTCAATATTAATATATAACATTATTATTATCATCATCATCATCAATAATAATAATAACTGTAATTTATTTATATACTTATTTATTTTAGTATATATTATTAATGTTATTATTAATTTGTTTATTTTAATATATTATTTATATTTAATATTATTTGTTTTATTTCTTTATTTACTTTATAAATTTAGTTTTAATTTATTTTATTTATGTATTTATTAAGAAAATATTTAAATAAATAAATAAATACAGAGTTTGTATGTTTTGTTAAAAAAAAAAAAAAGGTTGTCAGACTTGTAAAGTGGGTCAGTGATGTTCAGTGATTGTTTGTGGGTTGGTTAGAGGGTTAAAAGCAGGTGAGTGTTTCCTCTAGAAATGTCTGAGATCTGGATTATTGCAGTGATTAACAGGAGTTTGTAGCGCTGGTTTAGAGTCATAATCAATTGTTAAACTGAGAGAAGCGATTAGAGTCAGATTAAGGAGAAGTGAACTGAGAGACGACAGACTCTAAACTGATAAATGAAAGGAATGTCGCTGCAGCTCTGCTAATCGGCTCGCTGCTCGTTCCTCTTCCTGTCTTATTGGGAAGTAACCATGCCAACATGACAGGAAGTGCTGGGAATCTCCCCGAGGATGAAGCCTCATTAGTGTTTACTTTGACTCGCGCTGGAGAAATACGAACGACTGTTTGCATCTAAATATATGACTGAAACACGGTTCATTCTGAGCATCGTGTGCATTCACTGTAACTACTCTCAGAAAGAGGTTTGCATCAGGTACAGATTCACTGAGCTTCATATCAGCATGCAGCATCTGTGTGGAGCTGCAGATAATGACGGGTTCACTGTTAAGTGCATCTTAAAGGAAGAGTTCACGCAAAAAAATGAAAATGTGCTCACCCTCAGTTCATCTGAGATCAGGATGAGTTTGTTTCTTCATCAGGTTTGTAGAAATGTAGCATTGCATCAGTGTCTCACTGCAAGTGAATGGGTGCCGTCAGAATGAGAGTCCAAACAGCTGATAAAAACATCACAATAATCCACAAGTAATCCACAGCACTCCAGTCCATCAGTTAACATCTGGAGAAGACAAAAGCTGAAACTAATCCAGCATTAAAACGTTTTGAACTAAAATACATTGAGTCCATAATCCATAATAACTCTTCCTCCAGTGAAAAAGTGCATCTGCTGTTGTCTCTCACATCAAAATCCAGCCACATATTAGTTTAGAGCTGTTTAAACACTGCTTGATCTGTGCAGATTTCTCTCCTGATTCACACCAGAACACTTTTTCACTGGAGGAAGAGTTATTATGGATTATGGACTCTATGTATTTTAGTTAAAAACATCTTAATGCTGGATTTGTCTCAGCTTTTGTCTTCTCCAGATGTTAACTGATGGACTGGAGTGCTGTGGATTACTTGTGGATTATTGTGATGTTTTCTGGACTCTCATTCTGACGGCACCCATTCAGCCTGTTGTCATCTTTGGGTGAACTGTTCCTTTAAGAAAAAGTACTGTTCATGATTTGCATGCAAACAATTCAGGTATAAAGTATGTAAAAGGTGTAATTAATAAAAGTAATATTTTTTTAACAGCAATAGTTTGCAGCACACACACCGACTAATCAATAATAAGATGGTAAACAACAAGTTTCCTGATCGATCAGCATTGATCAGCGTTCCCAGAGGAGCCAGAAGTGTGAGGTCAGGAGGAGACGGAGGTCACAGCCGGGGGTCAAAGGTCAACCCCGCCCCCACAAACACTATTGTGATTATGGAAATGAGCAGAGAGTTTCTAACCAGATGCAAAACAGACAAACGGAATAATTTATCACCACAGAGACCAAACAAAGACTGTGGAAGCAGCATCATTTACCCTTCGCAGCATGCATTTCTAATGTTACAGAAGATTTCTAGTTCAAATAAATGCTGTTCTTTTGAACTTTCTATTCATCAGTGAATTCTGAAAAATAAAATGTGTCACGGTTTCCACAAAAATATTGTGCAGCACAACTGTGTTCAACATTGATAATAATCAGAAATGTTTCTTGAGCAGCAAATCAGCATATTATACTGATTTCTGAAGATCATGTGACACTGAAGACTGGAGTAATGATGCTGAAAATACAGCTGCGCATCACAGAAATAAATTACAGTTTAACAGAGATTCACAGAGAAAACAGCTGTTTTACATTGCAATAATATTTGGCTGTTTTTGTTTTAATGTGTGTCAGATGGGCGTCTCTCATGACTTCAGCTGGAATAGTGTCAGCACTTGTGTGTTTTGGATCGAGGCAGATGAGGGTTTGCTGTTATACTCAGCTGAAGTAAAACAACTGGAACATTCTCTCTCTCTGTGTGTGTGTGTGTGTGTGTGTAGTTTGAAGAGAGCCTTCAAAATTATGTTGTAATTAGGGGTGCTCCGATTGATCGGCTACCGATCACGGCCGATAATCATCCGAGATAATCCGAGAACCATCAGACTCAGCTATGTGATTCAGTTCGCCTGGCGTCCTCCCAAGTTCAGGGACATTCGGTTCACCTCTGTGCTAACCTGCGCGTTTCTGAACCGAGCCCTCCACAGGCTCCCGTTCAGGATGTCCCGTTGAGGGAAAGAGGCATTCGCATTCTCAACTACCTCGACGACTGGCTCATACTAGCCCAGTCTCGTGCACATAGTTGTGTCAATCTAACAGCACGCCTCTCAGTAGAGCGTGCCCAGTCGATGCTGAACTGCCTGGAGTCATTTCAGCGAAGGAGGGCGGTCCCACTGAAGGCTCCTGGGGCATATGGCATCCGCTGCCGCTGTCACGCCGCTCGGATTGCTTCATATGAGACCACTTCAGCACTGGCTTCACGACAGAGTCCCGAGATGGGCATGGCAACGCGGCACTCACCGGGTCTCAGTCACCCCGTCCTGCCGCCGGACTTTCAGCCCGTGGTCGGACCATGCCTTTCTTCGGGCGGGAGTTCCCCTAGTGCAAGTGTCCAGGCATGTTGTTGTCTCAACAGATGCCTCTGCTATAGGCTGGGGGGCCATGTGCAATGGGTCTGCAGCATTGGGCACCTGGACAGGGCCTTGTCTGCAGTGGCATATCAATTGCCTCGAGTTACTAGCAGTATGGCTTGCTCTGCGCCACTTCAAATCACTGCTACACGACAAGCACGTACTGGTGTGGATGGACAATACTGCGACCGTTGCGTACATGGGGGGACTTGCCAGCTTTCGCAGGGCACTGGAGGGGGTCAGCAATAGTGCCGTTTTCATAGGGATCCCAATTCGTCAGTCGCTGCTGACGTAACGTCTCCGTTCCCTCCTTCAGGGAACGAGGGTTACATACATAACCGAGGCGCTCTGCTGTGGCTTTGATTGAACTATTTTCATTTGCGAAGTTGAACAAAATAGACAACTAAAACACAGTATGAAATTTTTGTTTACTACACTGTTGTATAAATCAATATCAATAATTGCAATTGTGCAGATATTGGGGAAAAACATGGTGTGATATTGCTAAACTATATCATATGATATAAATATAAGATGGTGATTTATTTTTTGCAGTCATATCTTGGATTTTAGGCTCATACAGCTGCATTGTAATAGACTCTATCACAGTCAGTCGTCCTGCATTATGATCATCAATTTAAGATGATGGATAGTTCTGGACGGGGCGCTGTGTTAAATTTATGAATCAAGTTTTCCATAATTAATCGTAACAAATGAATGCATTAAATCAACAGCCCTAATTATTATTAAAGCTGTTCTCTTTAGGATGTCATTAGAAGTCTTGTTGTGAAGCTGATCTGCTTCCCGTCACATTATTCTCTGCTGCACTTTCATACGGCTGCAGTGTTTGGATAAAAGCGTCTGCGTGTAATCTAAATCAGTGCATGTAAATGTAATGCAAATGCTGAGAAATATAGCAGACGTGTTGCCAGGTTTGTGCTGACGTGATGCTGAAGGATCTGGGCCCAAACCCAAACGTCTGGGTCGATAGATCTATAGCGTGGAGATCGCAACTGCAAGGTCATGGGTTCAATTCCCAGCAAAAACACTGATCAAATATGCATTTCTAATGCACTTAACCTGCTCTCGCTAATGTGATGCACTTAATGATTTTTATATAATATTTATATAATTTTATAAATACATTTTTAATAGTGATCATAGAAAATAGATTTAAATAAAAACAAAAAACATGTATATAATGTTTTTTTGTAACATTATACGTGTCTTTCTTTCACTTTTAATCAGTTTAATATAATCCTGCATATTTAATTTAAATAATGTAAAATACAGTTTTATTGGTAAGCACGACTTGGCAGAAGATGATTGTTTTAAAACTTTGAACTGTTTTTTGTATAATGTATAATATAGTGCACCAGTTGGCATTTTTCCAAGTAAATATATCATTTCTTGTATCCAGCTTCAGCTGTATATACCCCAGCGACTCTTAAGTGTATATTTGTAGCAATAGCCAACAATACATTGTATGGGTCAAAATTATCCATTTTTCTTTTATGCCAAAAATCATTAGGATATTAAGTAAAGATCATGTTCCATGAATATATTTTGTAAATTCCCTACCGTAAATATATCAAAACTTAATTTTTGATTAGTAATATGCATTGCTAAGAACTTCATTTGAACAACTTTAAAGATGATTTTTTCAATATTTAGATTTTGTTGCACCCTCAGATTCCAGATTTTCAAATAGTTGTATCTCAGCCAAATATTGTCCGATCCTAACCATCCTTGTGCTCCAGGGTCACAAATGTGTTTGTTTTCAGTTTGTGTGTGTGTGTGTGTGGCTCAGAAACAGAAGATTGAGTTGATTTGACGCTCGTCAGACGCTCCTCCTGCTCAAACACGCGTGAATGACGCTCTGCTTTATAAAGAGATGTTTGTCTGTGTGTTTGAAGCAGACGCTTCATTCTGAAGATCACAGAGACAGACACTAATGAAAGGCTTGCTAGCGTCGGTCTAACAGGACTGAATGGACTCAAATGAGGGGTTTTGTCCTCTGATCAGCGAGCACTCTGTGTTTTCGGTGTAAAATCTGATGGCAGTGATTGGGATTCCAGCGTTTGTCATGTTGATCATGTCATCAGCAGAAAAACCTGAGCACCAAACCTTTGCTTTCAGTTTTATGTCATGCTCTCTGTTCAAGGAAGCTGTTTTATTGAAAAAAAAAAAAGAAATGCATGTGTTATATTTTTTACTGTTTTATTGTAAAATGAGAAAAGGTAGTGCTACTGAATGAGCTTTTTACATTGTGCTGTGTCTGTAAGCATTCTGTATAGCAAAACTCCATAATTTAATTTATTAAATAATTAACATAATATAAAAAAATAATTAAAAATTAAAATAAATAAAACAATTCTGTTATTTTCTGTAAACCTCCTGTATAGCAAAAATGCATAATTATAATTAATTATTACTTTTATTTATTTTAGTTATAAGTATTAATTAGAATAGCAAAAAAATATTAATGAATACAAATATTTACATCATCTGTAAACATTCTGCATGGCACAAAATGCATAAATAATTTTAATATTTGCAATATAACATATATAAAATGAAATATCTTTTATGTTATTTTATTTAAATGTTCTGTATAGCAAAACCATAAATAATTTTAATTAATTAATTATTTTAATTATAAAAGTCATTTAAAATGTAAAGAAACTACTTAAATATTTTCTGTAAAAATTCTGTATAGCATTTTTTTTGCTATATAGCAAACAAATCTATTATATACAATTTTGATTATTTTATTCATGAATGTCATTTAAAAGATTACAAAATAAATGTAAAATATTTTGTTGTTATTTCATGTAAATGTTCTGCATAGCAAAATACATATTTTATTAATTAATTGTTTTGAATTATTTTAATTATGAATGTCATTTAAAATATCAAATAAAGCAATTGTTTTGATATTTTCTGTAAAGGGTCTGTATAGCAAAAATACATAAATCATTTTAATTATTTAAATTCGGAATGTCATTCGAAATATAAAAAAATATTTATGAATAAAAAATATTTTGTTCTGCTATTTTCTGTAAACATGCTGTAGCAAAAATACATTTTACAATTACTATTTTATTTATTATTAATTTATAATTTTAAGTTTTTAAAATTTTTTGTTGTCATCTAAAATATATAAAAATAAACGAATAGATAAAAAAAAATCTTTGTTTATATTAGAGCAGTTCGGTGAGTTTGTGTAACTTCAGTGTATTTCGTGTGCTTTGTAAGGCAACGAGGTTCGAGAACGAGGGAAGTGAGTTTTGCTTTAACTCAGTTCTGTTGATCTGAACACATGCAGCAGGTGCAGGAGAGAGTGATGTCATCGCGCAGCTGTGTGTGTGTGTGCGTGTGTGTTTGCAGTCGCTATGGTTACTCGGTGTGGGAAAATCGCTGGTCTGCGGACGATTCCAGCTGAAATCTGATCCGTACAAATGTCATTCCCGAAGCATGTAAATATGAATATATGTATTATTCATCACAGAGCTTGTGCGGGCTTCACATTCAGCTCAGGGCTTGTTCGGAAACTCTCACTAATGATTACATTTCTGCAATTAATTCAGCCTAAACTGGTTTATGTCCAGAATCCAGTCAAGTCATGTTTATTTCTATAGCGCTTAATAATACAGATCGTTTCAAAGCAGCTTCACAGCAGGGCTAATTATTATAGTAAACTAAAACTGAAACTTGAAATATAAAGTAAATAGACAAAAAAAAACTACAAAAACGCACAACAAAATTACTAAAACTTGAATTAAAAATGAAATGAAATTAAAATAAAATATTAAAATAAAAAATGATTCAATTTTTTTTTAGAAAAACTAGTATCTCTCAATGGTGCTAAAATAATGTTTCACAGTGAAAAACTGATAATTTGGTAAAATTAATCAATTATGAAAAACTAAATTTCAACAGTAAAGCAGTTTCTGATTCATTATTCAGATCAATTCAGTAAATAACAAAATATATTTTGCCATGTTGTTTTCTGTAAATGTTCTGCATAGCAAAAATACAATATTTTATTAATTAATTATAATTTTATTTTATTTTTTATTATGAATGTCATTTAATATCTCAAAAGTAATTAATAAATAAAAACAATTCTATTCTATTATTTTGTATTTTGTAAAAGTCCTGTATATCATATGTATTAATTATTTATATTTAATATTATTAATTTTAATTGTTTTAATTTTGAATGCCATTTAAACTGAGTTCTATTCTTAACTGATAGCGTCAGTCCAGATAAATGAATGATATTACTGGCTCTTAATTGATTTGTGATCGGTCTTTCTGTAATGCATCCATAGCTGCTTTCATCTGTAAATACGATGCTGTTTTACTCTAAACTAAAGCCTTAACCACTGAGCTGAGCTCAGACTTTCACGTCAATCTGCTGCTGCTGTGCAAACAGTGTTGAATTTACTGCAGCAGATGCACATCTAGTTGAACTTTAATGCATTGTCTTCTAGTTCTTTTGTGTTGTGAGTAGATGCAGTGGTCATGTTGATGTTTCTGATCTTTGGAAATGAACCTGAAAGTCTTGGCAGGAGCATCAGCTCAGTCTGTGGAAAAGAGACACTGATGTTCCCGTGATCGCGTGTTAGTTAGTGTTGACCAGACAATTAGCTGGTCATTTACTCTCCCTCAGGCCATCCGAGATATAGGTGACGTTTCTTCATCAGTAGAACCGTAAAGAAGATTTTTAGCTGAGACCGTGTGATTCATAAAATGCCGTCACTTTGAGAGTCAAAAAAGAATAAACGGGCAACACAAAATGAATCCCTGTGGCTCCTGACGATATATTGAGGTTAGGGGTGTGCGATATACATCGTCTGCGATAATATCGTAATTGAGTATTTTGCAAAAACCATTCAAAACCCCTACAGAGTGCATGCATTATATTGACCGTTTTTGCACTATTTCGACAACAACAATAATTCCAAACACAGCCACAGCACTGTTTTGCATCTCTGAGCAACATGACTGTGTTTCGTTCCTGAAGTGAAATCTAGACTAGTGCATGAGTGCATTCAGAGTGCGTTCTTTCACTGCATGATTCAGTCGAATAAAATGCATTTACAATGATCACAAAATTCAAGATATGATGACAGAAAATGTATATATTTATATAATTTCATATAGTTAATCAATATCACACAATACTGCAAAATCCAAACAAAACATGCACGCATACATGACGTGATGAAGTCTAGTAGGTTAGACTAGTGCGCGTGCGCATTTAGAGTGCGTTCTTTCACTGCATGATTCAGTCGAATAAAATGCATTTACAATGATCGATCACAAAAAGATATGATGACAGAAAATGTATATATTTATATAATTTCATATAGTTAATCAATATCACACAAAGAGTGATGTATTTTATGAATGATTACAAATGTAATATTGATATTTTACAACAGTTCAATAAACAAGAAGTTAATTAAGAGAAGTATGTTTTAGATACCATATTGCCTGTTTTTGCGCTATTTCGACAACAACAATAATTCCAAACACAGCCACAGCGCTGTTTTGTGTCTCCGAGCAACATGACTGTATTTCGTTCCTGAATGAATCAACCGTTTAAATGATTCGGTTCAATCGCAATGACTCACTTATTAACAGTGACTTGCTGCCACCTACTGGCGGTTTTAATTTCACATTTAAAGTTTGTTTTTATTATTTAAATAACATTCAGCATTTTGTTTGATATATCAAAACATTATTTATGCATTTGTAATTGCAGGTTAAATGCATTCATGTTCTGCACTAAACAGTAATGTCTTATTATTCTAATTCACTGATTAAATGTAAGAATTTGACTCAAAACTCATTGCTGATGCACACTTTTAGACAAAAATGGCTTTATAAAGGTAAAAATGCCCATAAAAGGTAAAACTCAATTTAAACTTATTGTAAAAAAAATCATTTCTATCAGTGTGAACAGACCACCACACAGAATATGAAGAATATCAAAAGCTTTAAGAGTCAGCTGTCCATGGCAGTCCTTAAGATATCAACACACTCGGCAAAAAAATGGCTTTATAAAGGTAAAAATGCCCATAAAAGGTAAAACTCAATTTAAACTTATTGTAAAAAAAAATCATTTCTATCAGTGTGAACAGACCACCACACAGAATATGAAGAATATCAAAAGCTTTAAGAGGCAGCTGTCCATGGCAGTCCTTAAGATATCAACACACTCGGCAAAATATCGTGTAATTATCATTATCGATAAAATCCCAGAAAATATAAAGATATAATTTTGTCAATATCGCACACCCCTAATTGAGGTCTTATGAAGCGAAACGATCAGTCTGTGCAAGAAACTGAATATTATTTACAACATTATGACCTGTAATCCAGAGCCTCAGACAAACGGGGAAATACGATTCTTCTCTGCGAACTGGTTCTTTTGGACAGTTTGATTCAATGAACTGGTTCAATTCACTAGTTTGTTTAGGTAATCATGCAATAATAATCTATACACAATTATATTATTAGTTCAGCCAATAACAATGTGAAATGTGATGTTTTCCACGTCTAAAGCATATAAAGTTAAAAAACTAGTCTTCATCTGCTCACCTTTTTACATAAACAATGAGAAACCATAAAAATGTTCATTCATCTCTTCATTCAAGTATTCGGTTTACTCATGCTCATATCAGTGGCTCATCGGTCTTCAGTCTGAGTTTAAATGTTTCCTCAGTTCAGTGACTGTTGTTTATGTTGTTAATAACAATGAATGCAATATATTTTCTTACTCTTTGTATTTTTATATCAATATAGTCCGAGATTATCTTATTTAAATCAATGTGATAAGCATGTTAGGTCAAAAGTAATCAAAAAGTAGCCTGATTATATTACCTAAAATGTGTAATGTAATGGATTACATTACTAACTACAGTTTTTGTCAGGTAATTTGGAATCAGTAACTGACTACCATTTGTAAGTAATCTACCCAGCACTGGTTATTGTTATAGTTTTCATTCTTGCTGTGAACGCTAATATAGTTATAATAATTTTTGTTCTTGGTGTGAATGCTAATACAGTTATCGTAATAGTTATCGTTATAGTTTTTGTTTTTGGTGTAAATGATAATATATTGTTATAGTTATCATAATAGTTATTGTTCTTGGCGTGAACGCTAACATAATGATCGTTATAGTTATAATTTCTGGTGTGAACGCTAATATAGTTTTAATTATAGTTATCATTCATGGTGTGAATGCTAATATAGTTATTGCAATAGTTATTTTTCTTGGTGTGAACGCTAATATAATGATCATTACAGTTTTCGTTCTTTGTGTGAATTATAATTATCATTCCTGGTGTGAACACTAATATAGTTATCGTTATAGTTATCATTCCTGGTGTGAACACTAATATAGTTGTCGTTATAGTTATCATTCCTGGTGAACACTAATATAGTTATCGTTATAGTTATCATTCCTGGTGTGAACGCTAATATAGTTGTCGTTATAGTTATCATTCCTGGTGTGAACGCTAATATAGTTGTCGTTATAATTATCTTTCCTGGTGTGAACGCTAATATAGTTGTCGTTATAGTTATCATTCCTGGTGTGAATGCTAATATAGTTGTCGTTATAGTTATCGTTCCTGGTGTGAATGCTAATATAGTTGTCGTTATAGTTATCGTTCCTGGTGTGAATGCTAATATAGTTGTCGTTATAGTTATCGTTCCTGGTGTGAATGCTAATATAGTTGTCGTTATAGTTATCGTTCCTGGTGTGAATGCTAATATAGTTGTCGTTATAGTTATCGTTCCTGGTGTGAATGCTAATATAGTTGTCGTTATAGTTATCGTTCCTGGTGTGAATGCTAATATAGTTGTCGTTATAGTTATCGTTCCTGGTGTGAATGCTAATATAGTTGTCGTTATAGTTATCGTTCCTGGTGTGAATGCTAATATAGTTGTCGTTATAGTTATCGTTCCTGGTGTGAATGCTAATATAGTTGTCGTTATAGTTATCGTTCCTGGTGTGAATGCTAATATAGTTGTCGTTATAGTTATCGTTCCTGGTGTGAATGCTAATATAGTTGTCGTTATAGTTATCGTTCCTGGTGTGAATGCTAATATAGTTGTCGTTATAGTTATCGTTCCTGGTGTGAATGCTAATATAGTTGTCGTTATAGTTATCGTTCCTGGTGTGAATGCTAATATAGTTGTCGTTATAGTTATCGTTCCTGGTGTGAATGCTAATATAGTTGTCGTTATAGTTATCGTTCCTGGTGTGAATGCTAATATAGTTGTCGTTATAGTTATCGTTCCTGGTGTGAATGCTAATATAGTTGTCGTTATAGTTATCGTTCCTGGTGTGAATGCTAATATAGTTGTCGTTATAGTTATCGTTCCTGGTGTGAATGCTAATATAGTTGTCGTTATAGTTATCGTTCCTGGTGTGAATGCTAATATAGTTGTCGTTATAGTTATCGTTCCTGGTGTGAATGCTAATATAGTTGTCGTTATAGTTATCGTTCCTGGTGTGAATGCTAATATAGTTGTCGTTATAGTTATCGTTCCTGGTGTGAATGCTAATATAGTTGTCGTTATAGTTATCGTTCCTGGTGTGAATGCTAATATAGTTGTCGTTATAGTTATCGTTCCTGGTGTGAATGCTAATATAGTTGTCGTTATAGTTATCGTTCCTGGTGTGAATGCTAATATAGTTGTCGTTATAGTTATCGTTCCTGGTGTGAATGCTAATATAGTTGTCGTTATAGTTATCGTTCCTGGTGTGAATGCTAATATAGTTGTCGTTATAGTTATCGTTCCTGGTGTGAATGCTAATATAGTTGTCGTTATAGTTATCGTTCCTGGTGTGAATGCTAATATAGTTGTCGTTATAGTTATCGTTCCTGGTGTGAATGCTAATATAGTTGTCGTTATAGTTATCGTTCCTGGTGTGAATGCTAATATAGTTGTCGTTATAGTTATCGTTCCTGGTGTGAATGCTAATATAGTTGTCGTTATAGTTATCGTTCCTGGTGTGAATGCTAATATAGTTGTCGTTATAGTTATCGTTCCTGGTGTGAATGCTAATATAGTTGTCGTTATAGTTATCGTTCCTGGTGTGAATGCTAATATAGTTGTCGTTATAGTTATCATTCCTGGTGTGAATGCTAATATAGTTGTCGTTATAGTTATCTTTCCTGGTGTGAATGCTAATATAGTTATTATTCTTGGTGTGAACGCTAATGTAGTTGTCGTTATAGTTATCATTCCTGGTGAACGCTAACATAGTTGTCGTTATAGTTATCATTCCTGGTGAACGCTAATATAGTTGTCATTATAGTTATCTTTCCTGGTGTGAATGCTAATATAGTTATTGTTCTTGGTGTGAACGCTAATGTAGTTCTCGATATAGTTATCGTTCCTGGTGTGAACACTAATATAGTTGTCGTTATAGTTATCGTTCCTGGTGAACGCTAATATAGTTGTCATTATAGTTATCTTTCCAGGTGTGAATGCTAATATAGTTATTGTTCTTGGTGTGAACGCTAATGTAGTTCTCGTTATAGTTATCATTCCTGGTGTGAACACTAATATAGTTGTCGTTATAGTTATCATTCCTGGTGTGAACGCTAATATAGTTGTCGTTATAGTTATCATTCCTGGTGTGAACGCTAATATAGTTGTCGTTATAGTTTTCATTCCTGGTGTGAACGCTAATATAGTTATCGTTATAGTTATCATTGCTGGTGTGAACACTAATATAGTTGTCGTTATAGTTATCGTTCCTGGTGTGAACACTAATATAGTTGTCGTTATAGTTATCGTTCCTGGTGAACGCTAATATAGTTGTCATTATAGTTATCTTTCCTCTTGTGAATGCTAATATAGTTGTCGTTATAGTTATCGTTCCTGGTGAACGCTAATATAGTTGTCATTATAGTTATCATTCCTGGTGTGAACACTAATATAGTTGTCGTTATAGTTATCATTCCTGGTGTGAACAACGATACCCAACCCTACCAATTATGCTCTTTTACAAAGTATTGATTTTGTTTTGGGGGTGTACTAGAACAGGCTCTCATACTAGGTTGTTCAAAAAAACATTATTTTTCACATATTTTACATTATTACAACACCTCTCTCCTCAGTCTGGCATGAACGGCTCGAATAGTTCCTGTATCAAATGTAACCACTCTAAGTTTGTCTGCCTTGGGAAAGCTAGCGTGTCTCCGACATAGTGATAACACTTGTTGCCTTCTCTAGTGCAGCTCAACCAGGTCTCGTCCCATTCGTCGCTATTTGTGATATCACAAAACCCGGAAAATATGTGTTGTAGTCCAAACGGGTCGTTTGTTGTAGTTTTTGAAAAGTGATTTCTGTTAAATAAAATATCTCCTTTTGAAGTGGACTTTGAGCTTTGTTACTTTGCAGATCTTTTTTATGCTCAAATAGCAACATTACAGACTAACTAAAGTCGAAAAAGTGAAAAAGCATAATAGGACCCCTTTAAAAAAGAAAGAAAGCTACTAAAATGTGTAATAATTGTTAAATATGTAAAAATGTAAACAGGGCAGTCATATTTTATCAAATATTTGTCATTAATCAATGCTAATACTGAAAAATTTTACAAACAGGCTGCTGACAGGACATTTTATAGATTTCTGCTGCATTAAGGCCCGTTCACACAAATGATGGAAGGGACAATATCATAGTATTCACTTACAGAACCATTTTATCCAGCTGACGAACAATAAAAACATTGGCAGCCAATCAGAATCCATCCTGCTTTAAAGAGCATTTAAAGTGGCCGATGATATAACTACATTGCATGCTTATATTAAACAGAATGTTATAGTGCTTTGGTGTGGATGCTAATATAGTTGTTGTTATAGTTATCATTCCTGGTGTGAACACTAATATAGTTGTCGTTATAGTTATCGTTCCTGGTGTGAATGCTAATATAGTTGTTGTTATAGTTATCATTCCTGATGAACGCTAATATAGTTGTCGTTATAGTTATCTTTCCTAGTATGAATGCTAATATAGTTATTGTTCTTGGTGTGAACGCTAATGTAGTTCTCAATATAGTTATCATTCCTGGTGTGAATGCTAATATAGTTATCGCAATAGTGATCATTCCTGGTGTGAATTAGGGATGTCACAATTCTCAATATAATATCGAACCGTTCGGTACGACATCCATGGTTCAATAAGCACTTGTGAATTGCGGTTTTTCGATTTTGCATTTAAATAATATCTGTGTGTTTTATTTCTCTCAGGATTGGCTCTTTGGGTGTGTGTGTGTGTGTGTCCGTGAGTTCACGTGCTGAGATGAGGAAATGCCTCCCCACTTATATTTGAAAAAGCAACACACGCCGAGCATCTTTCCTTGTAATGACATGCAATGATAAGCCTTTCTAAGCCTGTTGTCCAACAAAAGAGAGCATTATAACTTGTTTTTACTTCACAACATTAGTTGAGTGTTTGAAATAACTTCCTTTTGTGATATGATGTGGCTTCTTAGCACAGAATGAGGCAGAAAATATATTCTATACTGTAATAAAGGCTATGTGATTAGAAATGGCTTACAAATATACTTATTACTTAATCATTATGAAAATACCCGTGATGGCTTGAAGAACACGGATAAACCATATATTGTCGCAGGCGAGTGTTTATTGTCCTTACATTTCATCATTCAAAACGTTTAAAGTTATATCTTCTTTTTATTCAGTTACAGCGATAGCGATGCCTTTATCCATTTTAGGGATTTCCTGGAACGTCATCAGTGTTACTTCTATGATGCATATGTGGATTTTCTGCGCGAGGGCGCCCTCTAACGTCCAGTATGAATGAAACACACATTACATGTGTTTATAGCGCTCAATAAACACAATAAACAATGGCCAATCCATCCTATTTTGGGTAAAAATCTGAAAAATAATACCTCTCTCAAAAGAAATGTTAAGCAGACATATAATAATCCATGCTTTTTCCAGTGTACAGAGGTTTACAGGAGTTTTTTGTTGTTCATTTGTTGCAAAAAAAAAAAAAACACTGATGTGCCAAGCTATCAGAACCGAACCGAACCGAAAACTGTGGTTAAAAACGTATTGAATCATGGACTAACTGTATTGTTGCATCCCTAGTGTGAATGCTAATATAGTTTTCGTTTTAGCTATCATTCCTGGTGTGAACACTAATACACTAATCATTATAGTTAGGGATGCACCGAAATGAAAATTCTGGTCCGAAACCGAAAATTCTGGATGCACTTGGTGGAAAACCGAAACCGAAACAGAAAATGCTTTGTAATGATTATTTATTATTTTATTAAATAATATAAAGTAATTTTGTAAGACTTTTTAATTTTACTCAATAATTTTAATGATACTGAATTAAAAAAAAACAAAAGCCAATTAAATAACCACAATTTTACTGAAAGTAACACAATAAAACTGGACAGAATTTATATTAATATTGGTAACACTTTACAATAAGGTTCATTAGTTAACATTAGTTAACTACTTTTGTTAACATGAGCTAAGAATGAACAATAGTTCTTCAGCATTTGTTAATCTTAGTTAATGTTAATTTCGACATTTACTAATGCATTATTAAAATCAACAGTTGTGCTTGTTGACAGTTAATGCACTCTGAATTAACATGAACTAACAATGAACAACTGTATCATTAACTAACATTAAGAAAGAAGATTAATAAATACTGTAACAAATGTATTGCACAGTGTTCGTTCATGTTAGTTAATACATTAACTAA
>NW_015626879.1:52892-54195 GCF_001515625.1 Sinocyclocheilus rhinocerous
TCTACAGCATTTATTAATCTTAGCTAATGTTAATTTTAACATTTACTAATGCATTATTAAAATCAACAGTTGTGCTTGTTGACAGTTAATGCACTCTGAATTAACATGAACTAACAATGAACAACTGTATCATGAACTAACATTAAGAAAGATGAATAAATACTGTAATAAATGTATTGTTCATTGTTCGTTCATGTTAGTTAATACATTAACTAACATTAACTAATGGAACCTTATTGTAAAGTGTTACCTATTAAATATCAATATATTATTTTTATTCACTTCTATGTACAGTGCCGCCCACTAATATTGGCACCCTTAGTAAATATGAGCAAAGGCGGCTGTGAAAATAAAACTGCATCATTTATCTATTTGATCTTTCATTCAAAAATTCAGAAAATTCTAAACTTTCATTAAAGTAAGACAATTGAAAATGGGGGGAAACTCACATTATGAAATAAATGTTTTTCTCCTATGCATGTTGGCTACCATTATTGGCACCCCTAGAAATTCTTATGAGTAAAATATCTCTGAAGTATATTTCCATTCATATTTACATTTTGTAGCACACCAGGGTGACTGAAATTGTCCAGCCATGACTTCCAGTTCCACAGGATTATAAATATGAGGAACACAAAGGCCAAATTCCCTTAATCATTCATCACAAGGAGTAAAACCAAAGAATATAGTTCTGTGATGTACAGAACAAGTCATCAAGTCAATCTACGGCTATAATGCTGGAGTGGCTAGCAGTAAATCTGTAGCTGAGGGAGCAAACATCCAGCTCTCAATCGAGAGGGAGCTCAACCTACAGCATGTTCCAATGGTGGAACAGCTAGCAGTTATTTAGCTGAGGGAGCAACACACCCAGTTCTCAATTCGAGAAGGGGGCTCGACCTGCAGCATGTTCCAAACCTGGAACAGCTAGCAATAATTTACTTAACTGTGGGAGCAACCCCTTAGGTCTTTTACTTACCTTCCTTTGACCCGCGATTCTTCCTACCCCTACCCGCGGGCGGGGGAGGAGCGCGAGCCGCGACACTAGCCTTCTGAGCCAGTCTCTGATCCTCAAACCGAGACTGGATAGGACCCCTGGGATGTTCGGGCTCAGACCTAGACTTCGTGAAGGTCGCTATCCCGGTCTTTCAGCAGGTCAGCCTGATATGCTTGGAGCATCACCATCGTGTGCAATGAAGCGACAGCCCGACCTGCTGCTGCTGCGTATGCCCTGGCATCCGAGTGTGATGTCAAGGACGGGAGTCTTAGAGGACGTCTCACCCATAGAGAGATAGCTGGCCAGCGT
>NW_015626879.1:55361-56281 GCF_001515625.1 Sinocyclocheilus rhinocerous
GTTTTTTTTTTTGACTAATTATCCAAATAATGTATAGTCCTACAAAGCTATTATTATCAGAACATGTGAGCAGAGCACAGCGTCACGTGAAGGTATAGCATCATTTTAGCAGCGTTGCCCAGTACAGCTGTACTACACCATGTTACAGCACAGTAGCGCTACTGCAAACAGGAACAAGTATACTACATAGAAATTTCCTGTCAGCGTGTTATTTGAGCGGACTTTGCTTTTCCAGTGAGCATGAGCGGTACATAGAGCGGAATATTGAGCGGAGCGTCAAACCGAGGAGATAATGACGAGGAGAGAGAAACCTGCAGGCTGAACACTGCCGGGCGGCGTGCAATATATATGTTATTATATGTATATTTTTGGCCATTTTTCTCTTTTGGCCGAAAACCGAAAATGCCATTTTCGGCTGATAATTTTCGGCGGCCGAAAATTCGGTGCATCCCTAGATATAGTTATTGTTCCTGGTGAGAATGCTAATATAGTTATCGTTCTTGGTGTGAACACTAATATAGTTATCGTTATAGTTATCGTTACTGGTGTGAACGCCAATATAGTTATCGCAATAGTTATCATTCTTGGTGTGAACACTAATATAGTTATCGTTATAGTTATCGTTACTGGTGTGAACGCCAATATAGTTATCGCAATAGTTATCATTCTTGGTGTGAACGCTAATACAGTTATCGTTCTTGGTGTGAACTCTAATATAGTTATTGCAATAGTTATCATTCTTGGTGTGAACGCTAATATTGTTATCGCAATAGTTTTCGTTCCTGGTTTGAATGCTAATATAGTTATTGCAATAGTTATCATTCTTGGTGTGAACGCTAATATTGTTATCGCAATAGTTTTCGTTCCTGGTTTGAATGCTAATATAGTTATTGCAATAGTTATCATTCTTGGTGTGAACG
>NW_015626879.1:58018-60322 GCF_001515625.1 Sinocyclocheilus rhinocerous
TTATCTTTCTTGGTGTGAACGCTAATACAGTTATGGTTCTTGGTGTGAACACTAATATAGTTATTGCAATACTTATCATTCTTGGTGTGAACGCTAATATTGTTATCGCAATAGTTCTCGTTCCTGGTTTGAATGCTAATATAGTTATTGCAATAGTTATCATTCTTGGTGTGAACGAACCGTAAAGCTTTAATACTCGTTCTAATTCTTTGAGATTAGTGAGTCCACACCTCAACTATAACGATAACGACACAGAGAAATTATATTGTTGAAATCACTTTCAGAAAGATTTTTTTCCATCTGATGAATGATAAAAACATTCACAGACAATCAGAATCCATCCTGCTTTTAAGAGCTCAAGCATTTAAAGCAACAGATAATAAAACTGCAGTGCGTGCTTATAATAAACAAACAAATCATGTGTTGCTTGAATGCTAATATAGTTATCATAATTTTTGTTCTTGGTGTGAACGCTAATACAGTTATCATAATAGATATTGTTATCATTTTTGTTTTTGGTGTAAATGCTAATATATTGTTATTATAGTTATCGTAATAGTTATTGTTAACGCTAATATAGTTATCGCAATAGATATAGTTCTTGATGTGAATGGGCCTTAAAGCTTTAATACTCGTTCTAATTCTATGAGAATAACGATAAACGATAACGACGCAGAGGAACAATATCATTGGAATCACTTTCAGAATAATATTTTTTCCAACTGATGAATGATAAAAGCATTGACAGCCAATCAGAATCCTTCCTGCTTTAAAGACCTACAGCATTTAAAGTGACAGACATAAAAACTGCAGAGCATGCTTATAATAAACAAACAAATCATGTGTTGGTGTGAACGCCAGTATAGTTATCACTAGTTATCATTCTTGATGTAAATGGGCCTACTAGTTGTTGTAGTGACTAGTTTACTGTTGCTAAGGAACCTGCTGCATTAGTATAGAATGTGTGCGTTTATCTGTGTTTTGCAGCGGCTCAGAATCAGTCATGTTGGTTGGTGCTGATGGTGAAAACACACTGATCCGCTACTATAATAACTGCAGTTGCCAGGCAACAGGAGCAAGCTGATGCGATGGTGATGCTCTCTCCAGCTTCATCTTCTCCAGATCAAGAGCTCTCGTCTTCACTAACAGACAGTGTTGACACGCGTCGAACAGTTTGAGCATCAACAAACGCTGCACTGTAATCCAGCTGATGTGCTTTAGATGGATGAGACTGCATTCATCTGCTCAGCTCTGATCTGATTCGCTGGTTTTCTGCTTGTTTGAGGAGTAAGGCATGTTTCCGGCGTATGAGGTTCAGGATGATGTGCTGTGCTTTTGAGGATGAACTGGATCTAGACTAGTTACTGGATCTCATTGTTTTCCATGCTAGTGGCATCAGATGAGTTTGGTTTGAGTATCAGCTGGATATTTGATTTGTGTCTGCACTCATTTCTTCACAAAATCTTCATGCGTTTTCTCTTTCTTTTTTCATGGTTTCTGTGCAGCATTGATTTTGTAACAGTGCTTGTTGGAATCAGTTTTTGGAGGTTCTTTAGTCTGTTGTAGACTGCGAGAGCTGATAGCTGTCTGTGGCTTTTCTAAATCAAGACAAATGAAGTTGAGTTGAATTACACTACAGCTCTAGAGACATTCAAGCTCATGTACACTAGGCTGCATTTGAATGCAGTTTGGAGTGTCATAGTTTCCTCAACAGTATTTATTTATAAATGTATATCTGTTTTTATTTATTTGTTTCTTTCTTTCTTTCTTTCTTTATTTTAGTGTTGTCAAAATTAGGCGATTCATTTTTTTCAGTTTAACGCGTTAAAAATATTTAACGCAATTAACGCAGGGGTGGAGCTAGGGTTGGTCACCCTACTCACAACTGCTGCCTCCGTCTCCCTTTTTCTTGACAAGAAGTGCATTTATTTAGTCGCAAAACGTCTTCGACCACATCAAACTGGAGACGTTTCAGACGCGCTCTCCACTTCGCGGAAACGGTACTGTGCTCGCAGCACATGCTCTTCAATTGCACGAATAAATGCGCCAGCGTGCGCTGTAGCCCGTATCATTTCATATCAAAGTGCTAAGTGTATGCAATGTTGTGGTCAGTTAAGTCATGAAGTTACCAAAAAGGCGATTAAAGCTGCCTTAAAGCTCTGCATGCATGTAATATGTTATATATGAGTCACATTTAAGAACATGTCTTTGAAATGGTTTTCAAAACTGTCCTGGAGCATCCTAGCACTGTCTCCCTCATCTAACACACCCCATTCAACTCGTCAGTTCATTAATAGAGACTTT
>NW_015626879.1:60381-69868 GCF_001515625.1 Sinocyclocheilus rhinocerous
GCGTTAAAAATATTTAACGCAATTAACGCAGGGGTGGAGCTAGGGTTGGTCACCCTACTCACAACTGCTGCCTCCGTCTCCCTTTTTCTTGACAAGAAGTGCATTTATTTAGTCGCAAAACGTCTTCGACCACATCAAACTGGAGACGTTTCAGACGCGCTCTCCACTTCGCGGAAACGGTACTGTGCTCGCAGCACATGCTCTTCAATTGCACGAACAAATGCGCCAGCGTGCGCTGTAGCCCGTATCATTTCATATCAAAGTGCTAAGTGTATGCAATGTCGTGGTCAGTTAAGTCATGAAGTTACCAAAAAGGCGATTAAAGCTGCCTTAAAGCTCTGCATGCATGTAATATGTTATATATGAGTCACATTTAAGAACATGTCTTTGAAATGGTTTTCAAAACTGTCCTGGAGCATCCTAGCACTGTCTCCCTCATCTAACACACCCCATTCAACTCGTCAGTTCATTAATAGAGACTTTAACCTGAAGTGGGTCAGAAAAGGCAAAGAGAATTGTGAGAAAATATGATGCGTGTCAGATTCGCGTCACATTCAGCAGCAGCAGCTCTTAAAGTAATAGCTGCCAAAACCTAATAACCCAGCTGCTGTGATGTCTGTTAATCAAAGAACAAAAGAAAAAAGAGGAAATCAATAACTTTTATTGCTTTAAGGATTTATCTATTGTTAATTTAGAATTTAGTGTTTGATAACTTTATTCAGTTTCTGTATATTTCCTACTTGCTGAAGGGCACAGGTAAATATGACATTTATTATAATGGGTTTGTGTGAAAATTGTTTTAAGTTCATTTAAGTTAGAAGTTATTTTTTGAAGTCAAATAAATGTTAAAATTGATAGCTCTCAATTATACGGTAATGTTGAATGGCTATGTTCAATGGTTAAGTATTAGGGGGAAAACAATTTTATAGAGATGTCAGTAGTATTGGTATCAGTTCAGTCATAAAAAAGATGCTATTAAAGAAATATTAAATAATATACTGTTTTTATGTTGTTTGTACATTAATTTGAAGATTGAATGTGAAATTATTGCAATATAAAAGGCTATTTAAAAAGTTTAATGTTAGGTGGGATTGAACACGATTAATTGCGTTTAATTTCGGGGAAAAAGGTGTAATTAATTAGTTAAATTTTTTTAATCGATTGATAGCACTAATTTATGTATCTAGCTGTCTTTATTTATTTATTTATGATTTTATTTACTTGTAATTTTAATGTGAATGCAGTCTTATATTGTATTGAACTTCAAGTGATTTTTTTTTAGTTACAGTGATGTAATATGTGACTCTAAACTGATCTCCAGCCTCCTGAGGGAACATTTGGGGTCGTTTGACAGTAATGAGCAGAAAACTGTAATCAAGCAGCACTGAGTGTCTCACACACACACACACACACGCACGCACACACACACACACACACACACACACACACATAATTACAGCTGGTGTGGCTTTGGCATGAGTTACTTCTGATTCAGTCTTAAAGGGTTTGAACACAGTTCTTTATATCAGCTGTGTTTATTTTCTGTGCTGCATCACGTTCATTGTCTACATACTGCATTACACTGAAATCACACACTGAACTGAAGAAGTGTCCAATAAACCACAGAAATCACACAAACATTCAAAGAGCTTCTGCTGTTCCATATTTTTCAGTTTTACTAGTTTAGCAGTTAAAATTTGAATAAATAAAATATTATATATACAGTGGGTACGGAAAGTATTCAGACCCCCTTAAATTTTCATTTCCAGCAAAACAAACAACATTGATATACAACAAATTCATTATTATTATTATTATTATTATTATTATGTAATTTTCAGCAAAAATGTATATACAATACATTTATTATTATTATTATTATTATGTAATTTTTAAAATTATTTTTATTATATAATTTCCAGCAAAACGTTTATACACAAAAAATATTAATTATTTATTGCTGTTGTTATATAATTTCCAGCTAAATTATTTTACTGTACTGTAACAATAATACTTGTCATTATTGTAATGTGTGTGTAATTATTATAAATGTATGTATTTAATGTTATTATTATAATTATCATGCATGTGGAATGACATTTGTGGGACATATATGTGCAGATTTTCAGTGTAGTTGCACTATTCCTTTAGTATCTCTCCTGTGTTGACAGAAGCAGCCGGTCTGTTCTCTGTCTTTAGCTTTAATGGTGTTGCTCCGTTCAGGAGAGCGAATCGTTCAGCTCTGGAATCGCTTGCTGTCACAGTGGCAGTAAAAGGCATCATGCTGAAATCAATAACAGACAGAAGCTTGTCCTTTAGAAACTGCATCTGTCAGTCCATAAAGACTCGAGGGATTGGACAGGCGGCGCTCGATTAACATCTGATCGTTTCATAAACACATTTTATTAAAGTGACTGTTTGTGTTTGCATGATTTCAGTGCTAGTCTGTTCTGACTGCATTAGTCCTGCAGATGAATGTGGTGTTTAAGATGGTGTTTAAGAAGACACAATTATGGGTTTCAATAGCTCAACACTGACCACTGGAGTCTGAGTGGATTGATTGATTAGACAGTGATCAGACGTCTGATCAGAGCTAGTGTTCTTCTGCGGAGGGACTGAAGCCGGTCTCCGGTGTCTCTGGTTCTTCAGGACGGAGGAGCAGAAGGTCCTGCTGAACGAATCTGGATCCATCTGTTCCTCCGATCTGGCGCATCCAGCGCCGGCTCCGTCCCGTCAGACCATCTGGAGCCAGAGACCCTCAGAGACACCAAACCTGACGAGACACGAGTGTGTGTGTGTGTTTTGAGCGGGTTTGTGTGTGTTTTGAGCGAGTGTGTGTGTATGTGTTTTGAGCGAGTGTGTGTGTGTGTGTTTTGAGCGAGAGTGTGTGTGTGTGTTTTGAGCGAGTGTGTGTGTGTGTGTGTGTTTTGAACGAGTGTGTGTGTGTGTTTTGAGCAAGTGTGTGTGTGTGTGTGTGTGTTTTGAGTGAGTGTGTGTGTGTGTTTTGAGTGAGTGTGTGTGTCCATCTCTCCAATTGGAATTAAAAAGGTGACCTCTGCTCTGTAAACATGTCAGTATTTCCCTTTTGAAAATAACTAATGAAAATAGATCACAAAAGTGTTTAGTGTTTTCAGTTTGTACATTCTTTACTTTTCTTTTGGACCTGAGGCAGAGAACTGGAAACATGGTGAAAAAAAAAAAATCTTGTTGGTTTTTGACTTATGAATAATACTGTAAAAGGGATAATTAAATAACAATTATTGTGTTAATGAAGTATTATTAATATAAGACTGTTAACTTTATTTATTCCACAGGGGAAATTATTAATAATGAGGGGAATAAGCTGAACTATTATTGTAGTCAACTGTCATCCATACGTATTCATTTCAATAATTTTTATAATAATTCATATGATTTTACATGTGGCCTGAGAAAATCATGTCTTATTTTGGTTTGTGAGATCGGAGATCGCGCTGCGCACACATACAAACATTCAGGAGGACACAAACTTGTTGTGAACCCTGCCCCGCGACTTTTATTAATAAAATAGCTTAGATATTGAATTGCTACATTATATTCATCAGCAACAAGGGGGTAAAATCACTGTTTAAGTTACTAAACACACGTTTATAGAGAGACGCGCTGACGCAGGTTCACACACACACTTCTCTCTCTGTCTCTCTCCCTCTCTCTCGATCGAATAATTAATTCAAGTAGCTAAATGTTATAATTAATTAATTCAAATAAATGTGATCTTACCGCATTATTTCATCTGTCTGATCTGAAGCGGGCAGAATACTGAGCTAACGAGCCGTAGCTTCGCGTCAGTCTTGCCTTCACGTCCTGCATTAAAATAGTTTAAAGCCGTGTATTCGCTCTTTAGCAGCAGTTTTTACGGCAATATTTAAATGTCATTCTTGGACATTACACTAGTAGCATATGCTACACGCTAGTAGTAGCATTTTAAGTTGGCGCACCACTGGTGTAACTTTGTTTTCGTTTTGCGCAAGTTGCAACAGTTCCGTTCCGTGCAACAGAAACACTCGGTGTAGCCGAGCCTTTACGATTAATTAACCGTGACGTTTTAAAGCGCGGTTAATCGTGAAACCGGTTAATTGCTGCATCCCTATGTGTGTGTTTTGAGCGAGTGTGTGTGTGTGTTTTGAGCATGTGTGATTTGAGCGAGTGTGTGTGTGTTTTGAGCGAGTGTGTGTGTGTGTGTTTTGAGCGTGTGTTTTGAGCGAGTGTGTGTGTGTGTTTTGAGCGAGTGTGTGTTGAGCGAGTGTGTGTGTGTGTGTTTTGAGCGTGTGTTTTGAGCGAGTGTGTGTGTGTGTGTTTTGAGCGTGTGTTTTGAGCGAGTGTGTGTGTGTGTGTTTTGAGCGAGAGTGTGTGTGTTTGTGTGTGTGTTTTGAGCGAGTGTGTGTGTGTGTTTTGAGCGAGTGTGTGTCTCCAGAAGGCATGTGAAATTAATGTCTGTTTTATTTCTCCTGAGATGTTTCTGAGTCACGGTTGATACTCCACGTATCTTCTGAGATCAGATCAGATCAGATCCTCAAACACACCACTGTAAACCTCCAGTGTTTCAGCTCTTTTACATATTCATCATCTCTTCATTCAGCAAACATTTCTACACTTTCCATTTCACACTAAACCTCATTTCAGTATAAATTCAGAATTTAATTCCAAACCTCACTTACAATGATTATTCCTGATATCACACATACAGTGTTGTTCAAACATTTGAGGTCGATTTTTGAAAGAAGTCTCTTCTGCTCATCAGGGCTGTATTTATTTGATCAAAAATACAGTAAAAATTGTGAAATATTATTACATTTCTACTGGCTGTTTTCTATGTGAATATCTGTTAAACTGTAATTTATTTCTGTGATGCGCAGCTGTATTTTCAGCATCATTACTCCAGTCTTCAGTGTCACATGATCTTCAGAAATCATTCTAATATGCTGATTTGCTGCTCGAGAAACATTTCTGGTTATTATCAATGTTGAAAACAGTTGTGCTGCACAATATTATTGTGGAAATCGTGGTACATTTTATATTTCAGGATGAAATTATGCAGTTATTTCCATTTTTATGACTAGATTCTGTTTTCTGCATCACTGCAGTCATAGCAGGATCACTATCATTCTCTGTGTGCGGGTCTCTATCAGGTCCTTGTCATTCTCTCTGTGCGCGTGTCTCTATCAGGTCCTTGTCGTGTGTGTTAATCAGAGCTCAGCTGATCAGCTCGCGACAGGAACATGAAGAGCGTCGAGAGCCAAACAGACTCTCCATCAGAAAACAGTCTGTGTTTCTCATTCAGCTCCAGCACTAATGCAGTCAAACAAGCAGTAATTAACCTCTGCAGGAGTGAGAGTTTATGAATACTAATGCTCATCATGCGTCGTTATATTTCATCAGCAGTGTAGTTGCTCTGGTTAGTTGAGGATAAACTAAGAGTTTACGAACTGAAAGTCTTTCATGCGAATGATGAGTGCTCAACATTCAGCATATGATCATGTCCTGCATTTATTCCTTCTAATTGTTTTTGTCTTGTATATACAGTATTTCTTTAATGCACACTGTTATTATTATTAACAATTAACTCAAATTATGATTTGATTCAGAGTCATTTGGCAAAGTTGCATTACAGTTTGTGTGTGTGTGTGTGTATGTGTATATATATATATATATATATATACAGTATCTCACAGAAGTGAGTACACCCCTCACATTTTTGTAAATATTTTATTATGTCTTTTCATGTGACAACACTGAAGAAATGACACTTTGCTACAATGTAAAGTAGTGAGTATAATAAAATATTTACAAAAATGTGAGGGGTGTACTCACTTCTGTGAGATACTGTATATATATATATATATACTGTATATACATACACACATATTTTTTCTAGATTTTTTCTGAGTTTCAAGTAGATTTTTGATTTAAGTAGATAAAAAAAAAATGTATATACTGTAATATATTCAATTCAAACTGTAATGATTTCATTTTTTTTTGTGACAATAATAGCACCCTATGAACTGTTTTTGTTTGTTTGTTTATTTGTTTTTTTCAGAAATTGTGTTTTTCGAAATTCCGTTTTAATTTTGGATTCTTTGTTCTATGATTTAATAAAAATGTATTACCAAAAGCAGTGGTAATAAAATGAATGCATAAAATATTAAACATTAATTAGTAATCAAATGATACCGTCCAACCTGACAGAACTGGAGAGGATTTGCAAGGAGGAATGGCAGAGGATCCCCAAATCCATGTGTGAAAAACTTGTTGCATCTTTCCCAAAAAGACTCATGGCTGTATTGGATCAAAAGGGTGCTTCTACTAAATACTGAGCATTTTTCAGTTTTTCTTTTTTAATAAATCTGCAAAGATGTCAACAATTCTGTGTTTTTCTGTCAATATGGGGTGCTGTGTGTACATTAATGAGGAAAAAAAATTAACTTAAATGATTTTAGCAAATGGCTGCAATATAACAAAGAGTGAAAAATTTAAGGGGGTCTGAATACTTTCCGTACCCACTGTACATTGGCTGGTGAAAAATAGTATTTTAATATTACAGTAATGTGAGGTCTGATACAGTATAAAACAGATCATCAGAGGCATTTGATGCAGAAAATAGCTGCTTTCATACGTCAGCGTTATCATCACATTAGTCACAGACGCTCATGTCGAGCAGCGGGAGTCTATTATAGCAGTGACTTCCTTCAGATCCGTCTCACTCTGCTCAGATCCCACCGGCGCAATCATCTGACCTCATTCACGTCCTCAAAATCAACCGCCTTATTAATCACATAATGAAGCGTTTGCGTATCACGCTGCGAGTGTGTGTGTGTGAGAGAGATAAAATATGATCATTTGTGAGCAGGAAAAAGTTCAGATCCTCAAAGTGAATGATATGATCCCTACAGAGGCGTCATGAAAATCAGCTGATTTCAGGATTTTATTGGGTTCACAGCGCTAGAAATCAATAATAAGTCTACACAGCTGCTGTGTTTATCCGTTGGTTTGGTCAGCAGTAATTCAGATGATTTTAAAGCAGACGGTCATGTCTGAACACGCGTGACACTGTGCTCTAGCTGCTTTAGCTTTGAGAGTGTTGTTTCCTCCGTCTGAATCCTGGACAAGACGCCACACGTCTGAGGAGTTTTACATGATCAAAAGAGAACTGTTTACAGTCTGACTGTATTTCAGCAAATGCTGCTGGAGATTCGGGGGTTAATTACAGTCAGTGTTGGGAAGGTTACTTCTGTTAGTTAATCAGTTACAGATTACAAGTTACCCTATCTAAAATGTAATAAGTAGTGCAACTGTTTCAATTACTTTATTAAAGTAATGTAACTGATTTAATTTGATTACTGCTCTAAATCTCTAATGTTTTCAACTATTAATAATTTTTAAACATGTAAACCAGACAGGGTTAACCTTACAGTGGTATTTAACACTGATTACTGTCACTTTCGAAATCCCTTGAAATCACTTGAATTAAGATTATAATAATTTAATTTTAAAGCACAGCCACCACAAAATTAGACTTACTTTGAGATCGTTCTGAGGTTAAATACAGATTTAAAACCATAACAAGATATAGTTTAATAGTTATGATACTGTTTTTGAAATCAAATCTTTGCATGTAGTTATGACAGGAAAAACTGGCATCTAACAATGCCTTGGGGGGAAAAAACAGTTAATCTTAAAAAATAAAGCATATACATAACACCAAATAGGAAATAAAACAGTTATTAAATAAGCATGTGTGCTATTCTTTGTCCTAAACTCCTGAAACATTGGTGTCTCACATTTTAAAGCAGTCAATACAATTTGGGAAAGAAATAAATCAAATCTCTTTGTGTGTGAAAATATTCAGATGTAACCATCTTTGTAATCATTAACGTTTTCATAAGTAACTGTAATTTAATTACACATTTATTTCTCAGTAACTGTAACATATTACAGTTACATTTATTTTGTAATTAAATTATGCCATTTTGTTACATGTAACTAGTTACTTCCCAACACTGATTACAGAAACTGAACACGGAATGTTTAGCTGTTAAATAAATATCATTTATTTATTGTCTTTTGTGTGTTGTTCTCAAAGCTAAAGCAGGTATGTGGTGCTTCTTGTCCACCATGCTAAATGAGAAGTTCAATATAGAGGAATATAGTTGTGCAAAAGTGGTTCTGTCCAGCAGAAGATGTGTGTGAATTTGCTGAATGAAGCAGCAGGTTGATGAGGAGCCGCTGTAGGAGCCGGAGCTCCAGATCATAAGTCAAACCTGTGCTGAAGATGTGGGATTATACTGAGATACAGCGTTTCTTATTGCTCTGAACTGACTAAATATGTGCTTTTACTTATTGACTTTTTATTTAATCATTTTCATTTGCACCAATATAAAAATACACGGCCAATAAACTGCAATACTGACCTAGAGATCTTTACTGAAACATTTTAAAATATGAAAATGACACACAAGAGACAGTGAACATTCCTGAGTGATGATGGGAAGAAATTGTTCAGAGTGTTTTGAACTGATTCAAAGAAATTAATTAAATTCTGCACTTATATCTCACAATTTAGAATTTAAATTTTTGCAATTCATATCTCGCAATTATGAGTTTATATCTCGCAATTCTGTTTATATCTCGCAATTCAGTTTATATCTCACAATTCTGTTTATCACAATTCTGAGTTTATATCTCACAATTCTGTTTATCACAATTCTGTTTTTATCTCGCAATTCTGTATATGTATCTCGCAATTCTGTGTTTATATCTCGCAATTCTGTTTATATCGCACAATTCTATTTATATCTTGCAATTCTGTTTATATCTCACAATTCTGTATATATATCTCGCAATTCTGTGTTTATATCTCGCAATTCTGTTTATATCGCACAATTCTATTTATATCTTGCAATTCTGTTTATATCTCACAATTCAGTTTATATCTCGCAATTCTGTGTTTATATCTCGCAATTCTGTTTATAACTCACAATTCTGTTTATATCTCACAATTCTGTTTTTATCTCACAATTCTGTGTTTATATCTTGCAATTCTGTTTATATCGCGCAATTCTGTGTTTATATCTCGCAATTCTGTATTTATATCTCGCAATTCAGTTTATATCTCGCAATTCTGTGTTTATATCTCACAATTCTGTTTAAATCTCACAATTCTGTTTATATATCACAATTCTATTTATATCTCGCAATACTGTTTATATCTCTCAATTCTGTGTATATATATCTCACAATTCTGTTTATATCTCACAATTCCGTTTATATCTCACAATTCTGTTTAAATCTCACAATTCTATTTATATATCACAATTCAGTTTATATCTCACAATTCTGTTTATATCTCACAATTCTGTTTAAATCTCGCAATTCTGTTTAAATCTCACAATTCTATTTATATATCACAATTCAGTTTATATCTCACAATTCTGTTTATATCTCACAATTC
>NW_015626879.1:70501-77661 GCF_001515625.1 Sinocyclocheilus rhinocerous
CTCACAATTCAGTTTATATCTCGCAATTCTGTGTATATATCTCGCAATTCAGTTTATATCTCAGAATTCTGTTTAAATCTCACAATTCTGTTTATATCTCACAATTCTATTTATATCTCACAATTCAGTTTATATCTCGCAATTCTGTGTATATATCTCGCAATTCTGTTTTTATATCTCGCAATTCTGTTTATATCTCACAATTCTGTTTATATCTCACAATTCTATTTATATCTCACAATTCAGTTTATTTCTCGCAATTCTGTGTATATATCTCGCAATTATGTTTATATCTCACAATTCAGTTTATATCTCGCAATTCTGTGTTTATATCTCACAATTCTGTTTATATCTTGCAATCCTGTTTATATCTCACAATTCTGTGTTTGTCTCACAATTCTGTTTATATCTTGCAATTTTTTTATATCTCAATTCTGTTTATATCTCACAATTGTTTATCTTGCAATTCTGAGTTTATATCTTGCAATTTTGTTTATATCTCACAATTCTGTTTAAATCTCGCAGTTCTATTTATCTCGCAATTCTGTTTATATCTTGCAATTCTGTCTATATCACAATTCTGAGTTTATATCTCACAATTCAGTTTATATCTCACAATTCTGTCTGTATCTCACAATTCTGTGTTTATATCTCACAATTCAGTTTATATCTCACAATTCTGTGTTTATACCTCACAATTCTGTTTATATCTTGCATTTCTGTGTTTATATCTCGCAATTGTTTATCTCGCAATTCTGAGTTTATATCTCCAATTCTTTTTGTATCTCACAATTCTGAGTTTATATCTCGCAATTCTTTTTGTATCTCACAATTCTGAGTTTATATCTCACAATTCTGTTTATATCTCACAATTATTTTTGTATCTCACAATTCAGTTTATATCTCACAATTCTGTGTTTATATCTCACAATTCTGTTTATATCTTGCATTTCTGTGTTTATATCTCGCAATTCTGTTTATATCTCGCAATTCTTTTTGTATCTCACAATTCTGAGTTTATATCTCACAATTCAGTTTATATCTCACAATTATTTTTGTATCTCACAATTCTGTGTTTATATCTCACAATTCAGTTTATATCTCACAATTCTGTTTATATCTCACAATTCTGTTTATATCTTGCATTTCTGTGCTTATATCTCGCAATTGTTTATCTCGCAATTCTGAGTTTGTCTCGCAATTCTGTTTATATCTCACAATTCTGTTTATATCTCGCAATTCTGTGTTTATATTTCGCAATTCTGTTTATATCTCGCAATTCTGTGTTTATATCTCGCAATTCTGTGTTTATATTTCGCAATTCTGTGTTTATATTTCGCAATTCTGTTTATATCTCGCAATTCTGTGTTTATATCTCGCAATTCTGTGTTTATATTTCGCAATTCTGTGTTTATATTTCGCAATTCTGTGTTTATATCTCACAATTCTGTTTGTATCTCGCAGTTCTGTTTATATATCACAATTCTTTTTATATCTTGCAATTCTGTGTCTACATTTTGCAATTCTGACTTTATATCTCAAAATTCTTCTTGCAATTCTTGCAATTCTGAAGTCTGAATAGTGAGATATTTTATCTAGTGGCGATAAACCAGCTTCCATAGTCCCCTGTCTGTGCTGTAAGGCCGTGTCCTGATTGCGGTGTGATTTGCACTGCTCTATATAGGCAGCATCTATAGTGTAGTGTCCAATCAGGCTCAGCAGGTTTAGGTCTGATAACGGCCCTCGTGTGTCTCTGTTGAGCATCAGGATCCAGATGGATTGAGCCGCAGGAGAACTGCTCAACCTGGACTGCTTTACTGTCAGAGTCAGGAGTGTTTAATTCAGTGGGCAGATACTTACATTTACAGAAATACTGTTATTAAACGAGCAACTGGTAATCTGTAACAGGCTGCTGATGAGAACAGATATTCTGCCCAAAAATGTGTTACTTTCTCTGTTCTTCTGCGTTCTTCCGGGTTTTTTTTTTTCCTCTATATTTTTCTGTTCTTCAGTTTTTCTGTTCTTCAGTTTTTCTGTTCTTCAGCATTCTCTGTTTAATGTTCCTCTGCATTTCTGCGTCTCTGTTTCTGTGTTCTCACTGAAGCACATCTGACTCCAGCGTGCCGTTATCACGGGTTCAGGAGGGTTTTTTCACCTGCTGCTGTCAGACAGGTCGATGCTTCATTCTCCTCATCCTGCCGCACACAATCTCACTTCAGACTATTAGTCCTGACAGGAGTGACGAAACGGCCTTTTCTCACATGAATGTTCTCAGCAGCATTAGCGTCAGATGCCTGTAATGTCTTGTTCTGTCTGATTTCACAGCACTCAATCTATAATGACTTACAGGGACAAAGACTGTGAAAACAACAAAGACGATGCATCAGAAAGATGTGCTTCTTTGTTTTATTTTGCACTAACTGTCCATGTGACTCATTATGTTCAGATTCAGATCCACAAGAATCAGTTATTTTATAGAATCAGTCTAAAGAATCATTCACGGAATGAGCAGTTATGAATCGGTTGAGTCGGTTCGGTTTGGACTCGTTTAATATATTCCGGTGAGAGATGGACATCTGGGACGGCGTGTCCTCTGTGGCGTCTGGTGTGTGTGTGTGTGTGTGTGTGTGTGAGTCTGTGGACGGCAGATAAAGCGTGTGCTGTCATGAAGCTCTCGCTCATAATGCTTCACCCACTGACTCTGTTAATTGATCACAGTGTGAAGCTCATTTCCTGTTTCCTTCAGCGATTCCCCGCAAACACGAGCACAACAACACTCATCTGACACACTACAGCGAGGACAGATCTGATGAATATTCATGATGGACAATGGTGAATTAACCCTAAAAGGGGCAACGTATCCTGGGGGATACAAACATTTGAGAGGCTGTTGGGAGAAGTAGTGAAAGTGTAGGTCTCATTTCTTGGTTTCATGAAAGGGTGTTTGATGTGAATATTTAGATATATTGGTTTTGTTCATTGTGATAGTGATGTGTTTTTATTCATCCTTGAAATTCGTAAAACTTGTTCCATGATTCTTCCTCGTCTTGTGAGAATGAACGATTTTAATAGTCTCTATTTCTGTAGATTGTTTGAATGATATAAATTAATCACTGAATCAGAGTTTGAAATGATTTACAGAAATGAATCAAACTGACCAAACTGATCTCTGAGGCATTTTTTATGTATTCAAATGTTTTAGTTAAATATCTGTAGATCAGTATTGTTGTTTATGACTATGTGTTGTTATATTGGTGCATAGACAATTAAAAGGATTAAATATGAAATATTGGTGTATATGAATTAAATATATTAAATAGGATTCTTCATCTATTTGTTTAGCGAAAAACAGTGTGAAAGCATGCCTTGATTATTTGAACTAGATTTTTACTGTTTTACTTGAAGCATTTTGAATCTACTTGATTTCAATGAACAATTGAGTGAAATTATGCTCTGATTGAAGAGAAATAATAATCATTTTAGGGAGTTTTAGAGCCAATGCATATTGTTCAAAAATGTGGGTGAGTAAGGTTATTAATGTTTTTGAAAAGTCTCTTCTGTTCACCGAAGCTGCATTTATTTGACCAAAAATACAGTAAAAACTGAAATATTATTACAAATGTAAAACGGCTGTTTTCTAAGTGAATATCTGTTAAACTGTAATTTATTTCTGTGATCAAAGCTGTATTTTCAGCATCATTACTCCAGTCTTCAGTGATCTTCAGAAATCATTCTAATATGCTGATTTACTGCTCAAGAAACATTTCTGATTATTATCAATGTTGAAAACAGTTGTGCTGCACAATATTTTTGTGGAAACTGTGATACATTTTATTTTTCATGATTCACAGATGAATAGAATTTCAAAAGAATAGCATTTATTTGAAATAGAAAGCTTTTTTGATCAATTTAATGCATCCCTGTTGAATAAAATAATTAATTTCTTTCAAAAATAAAAGCTTACCGTGTACTTTTGTTCGCTGGCAGTGTTTGCATTGAATACTGATTTTTCTTCAGCTCTATCGACAGGCCCTAATTACATCTTATTTCTGTGATGTGTGATGGTTTTCTGAAGTTTTCTGTAGGGTTTCTATCATCATTCCTCTGAATATTTTCCATGTTTGCAGATGATTTCCAGCAGACGGTCGGTCATCTGCTCCAGAGAGCCTTTGTTCATAGACACATCATAGAGAAGGGTTATTAATAATTCATATGCTCTGTGAAAACATCGAGCGCTTGTGAACCCAAAGCCTGATATTCATCATCTGAAGCAGTGTTGAATCTGTGCAGGTCAGTGCTGGACTTTTGAGAGCTGCAGACATAAACACGTCACTGTCACTGATTCACACCATGAGCTTCTCTCTGATTCACTGATGAATCAACTCATGGGAATCATGAGGCTCTGGAAGATTCGTTCACAAGCATAGCTTCTCTCTGAAGTTTGACGAAGACAAACAGAATCAGTGATCAGAAACCTCTGTGATGTTTACACACACACACACACACACACAGCCTCTCACAGATGCAGCGGTTTTTATATAAATGTTTCTTTAGCTTTTCCAGATTTCGCTATATTAATGAGGACATTTACAAATATTTGTAATTATTTAAATGCACACAGCTTCTGGTTTCAGATAGGGCCTACTTCTATTTATTTTAGCTGCACAAAAACAGTTTGTTATGCTGCTTGATTTTGCAAACACTATTTGTTATATTATTTTATTTTAAAAATGCTAAAATTATAAAATTATAAAAATAATAAAATGAATGAAATATTTCATTTAATGTATTATTTTATTTAAACTTTTTTTGGATAGACTTTTTTATTTCTTAATTTTATTTTGAATACAGTAAACGTAAAATGTTATTCTATTTAAAATGTTTTAAATAAAAAAGTTAAATTATATTTTTATTATTTTTATTTTTTGTAAATTCATTGGTGTTTTATATATAGTATAAAGTAATTATGAGTTCATTTGTATTTTTGTATAATCCAGTGAATGATGTATGACTGCGACCCACATCAGTTCTGCATTAATGCAGCCGTAGTGGTTAACACATTTCTACCAGCACTAGTTTTCCAGCACTTTTCTCTGTTGTTGTCTTTGTTCTCCAGCTGCATCAACACTTCACAGGTGTCCATCACAGCTCTGTGTAATGAAGCATGGAGCACTTGAGCTCTTGAGCTATGTGTGTGTGTGTTTGTTTTTTGGCCGGTATAACAGCACACAATCTCAGTCTGTGTAATGAAGCATGGAGCACTTGAGCTCTTTGTGTATGTGTGTGTGTGTTTGTTTTTTGGCCGGTATAACAGCACACAATCTCAGTGTCCCGGTCAGATCGTTTCTCACATTATCGTATCACACTCTTATGTTTAAGCATCTTTGTCTAGATTGCATCTCTAATAATTCATCAACTTCATCATGTGCCCGGTTCAAGTTTGACTGTGAATCTGATGATTAAGCACTGAGTTGTTGCCTGAACTGATAGACTTTCCTACTGCCGTCTGTCTATCTCTCCGTCCGTCTATCTGTCTGTCTGTCTGTCCGTTCTTCTGTCTGTCCGTCTGTCTGTCTGTCTGTCCGTCCTTCTGTCTGTCTGTGTCCCTCCCTCTGTCTGTCTGTCTGTCTGTCTCTCCATCCGTCCATCTATCTATCCATCTATCTTTTTCTCCTTGGAAAAAAGATGAAACTGTTTGAAATCACAGAATGCTTATTTTCATGTATCATACATCACATATCATGCCCTTAGTGCTTTATGTCTGTGTGGAAATTAATCTGCATAAAACATGATGTAAATGACACAGCAGGGAAAAACAGGCACCCAAAGGATATATATAAGTAAAACATTATTTCTATTTTTTTTTTTCAAACTAATATTCATATTTAATACGTCTGTCTGTCTGTCTGTCTGTCTGTCCTTCTGTCTGTCTGTCTGTCCTTCTGTCCTTCTGTCTGTCTGTCCGTCATTCTGTCTGTCTGTCATTCTGTCTGTCTGTCTGTCTGTCTGTCCTTCTGTCTGTCTGTCCGTCATTCTGTCTGTCTGTCATTCTGTCTGTCTGTCTGTCTGTCTGTCCTTCTGTCCGTCCGTCCTTTTGTCCATCTATCTATCTATCTATCTATCTATCTATCTATATGTCCGTCCGTCCGTCCTTCCTTCCTTCCTTCTGTCTGTCCTTCATTCTGTCTTTTTTTCAGCCTGTCTCTCTGTAGTGATGCTGAAATGAAATGTTTAGAGCCGAATGTTATTTCAGAGCATCTTTGAATCATCAGGTTTGAGTGAATCATTACGCTGGAGGTGTTAACATATAGACACAGCTGTAGGTTATTTCTTTTTACAGTAGTTGTCTTTAGAAGTTGTCTGTTAAGTGCACTCGCTGAGCTTTTGCTAAGCAATGCGCTTGAGGCTCTTAGTCCTGATCATCACCTGTTATAAACTTTACTGTGGTAATAGTACTGTAAAACTGAATTGGAGACAGTGGAAATGTTCTGCTTTTGAAACTCACAAACAGCATGAATCATGTAGTGTTTTCCTGTCTTCGCCGGTCAGATGCTTCAGGAATCATCGTACATTATACATCAAAACCATAGTGATTTAACGTGCAAAAATTTCCTTAAAATGAAATACAGAAGTGTATTAATATTACTGTGAACCAATATGAAAAATTAGAAACATTTTAAAGGAGTAGTTCAGCCAGAAATTATCATCCTGTCATCATTTACTCTTACTAATGTCATTCAAACCAGTGTGACTTACTTTCATCTGTGGAACCGACAATAATATAATCATTTAATACGTCTATTCAATGAAAGTCAGGAAGAATAGAAAGTGTTTTTTTTATGCATATTACAAATAAATCAAACATTTATTCTATTTTAAATATTTTATAATAAATATTTTTGATAAATATTTTTTTCTTTTACATATATTTTGTTTAAAATAAAAACTAAAATAAAAATAAATATTTTAAAAAGTATAAATTACTTTTAAACAATTATGTATCACAATAAAAATATTTATGATGTTCCATTAATATAAGTAAATATATTATAATTAATAAAATATTTTATTAAAATATTAAATAAATATTAAATATTAAATGATATACAGTATCTCACAGAAGTGAGTACACCCCTCACATTTTTGTAAATATTTTATTA
>NW_015626879.1:77778-78031 GCF_001515625.1 Sinocyclocheilus rhinocerous
TGAGGGGGGCTAGTCCCCCCAATAATTATAAATCGCTAAACCCTTTTCTCAAATATTATAAAAATATAATATAATTCAGTATTTAAACTGTTATTAATCAAAGTCGTGGGGCAGTGTTGACAAGTTTCTTTTCTCCTGGATGTGTGAGCTGCGCCATCTCCGAACTGCCAAATACCTCTTTGTTTGCTCCAATCAGTTGTAACAATGACTTTAAACCTTCACTCTTAGATCCAGTGTTCACAGGTTGGGCTAG
>NW_015626880.1:0-400 GCF_001515625.1 Sinocyclocheilus rhinocerous
TAGCACAGACACGCCTAAACACGCCCTTCCGGCCCGTGGGCGGGCCGGTGCGGGTTAACAGGTTTTAATGGTACCCTTAGAAATTCTTATGAGTAAAATATCTCTGAAGTATATTCCCATTCATATTTGTAATTTGTAGCTCACCAGGGTGATTATGAACATGAAATTATCCAGCTATTGCTTCCTGTTTCACAGGAATATAAAAATGAGGGAAAACAAAGGCCAAATTCCCTTAATCATCCATCACAATGAGTAAAACCGTCTCAGGTTACTTATGTAACCATGGTTCCTCGAGGGAACGAGATGCTGCGTCGGAGGACGCTTCGGGAACGCCCTTCAGTGTGACCGGCTCTGAACCTCGTGTGTAATCAGACCAATAGATGGGCGAGACGTCACGGGC
>NW_015626880.1:410-554 GCF_001515625.1 Sinocyclocheilus rhinocerous
ATCAGGGCAATAATTAAGAATTAATTTCCAATTAAAGATGTTACAAACCTTCCTGGAAAGAGGACCTGTGTCTATATTGTCCTAATGCACAGTGAGGAGGAGTTTGAGTGGTTAAAGGCTCTCCAAGGACCACAGCTGCAGAAT
>NW_015626881.1:0-478 GCF_001515625.1 Sinocyclocheilus rhinocerous
CCATTTACTGCCATTTCTGATGATGCCATGTGATTCCCGTGTTTATGGAACATATGCTGCTAACATTAGGCACTCACAAATGCGACACCTTGACAGAAAGGCATTTGAAAGGAGGGCATTCATGGTGGAGGAACACCATGGAATCAGAATTGTAGTGTCCATCCTTCATACTTTGTAGGCTTTGAGAAGATGTGCATAGTTATTTATTAATGAAATTTAAAGACATTAAGCATTATAACCAAATCAACAATTGCATCACAATACTCAAGCCTGTCTGGAGAAGAACTTTTTTTATATACCATAAAACTGAAATTATGTAACATCAAATCTGAGCTAGCTGGATCCTTCAGGAAGAAAACAAGGAACATGAACAATAACAAACTGCCAAATGTGTGATTAAATCATGAGGTTAGAGCAAGTGACCTATGGTCATCTATTAGTAGTTAATTACATTTCATATTACAGTTCAACAATTCAA
>NW_015626881.1:742-1933 GCF_001515625.1 Sinocyclocheilus rhinocerous
ACTATATATGAATACATACAGTATATGAAAACAAATGCATTTGTTAATGTCTGAAAGGTGATGTATTGCTATTGGCCTCACTCAAATGCTGGTATCTTGGCCAAAAAAAGTGCCATGCCAGACAGACCAGGCTAAATATGCAGTCAGAATATTTTCTGACACAGGTGAAGTATGCAAAATAATACATACATTCTATTTAAGCTAAATAAAAACTGGTAAACATTTCTATAGTAAGTTGCATTTCTTTGTGAGCAGGTAGTTATGATCTGACAAGAAAAGGTCAGGAAACATCACATGTTGAGGACTCTGATGGAAATGTGGGGAGAAAAGTAATTCCTCCAAGACGATATAGAGGTATTAATATCTGCTGTAATATAAATCATAAGCTTACAACCAAGATGTGCAAAACAGACCGGAAGGTGTAAGTATGCACATAAACGAATGAGATGAACATAATTAGGGAAAGCCAAAATTCATGTTTTCAATAAATACTATTTTGTTTTGCAGTTCATGAGAACAGTGAATCATCTCAAGGTGAATTTCATTGTGATGTATCCAAAATGGCTTTTAAATATGTTTTTAGAAGCAGAATGAATGATTCAAAACAGAAGCAAGACTACTTTTTCATCTAGTAATTCTTAAGTATTTAACATTATTTTTTAAAACTATTCCATTTGACCCAGCAGATGAAATGACCAGTTTACATGCAAAGAAAACTAAAGATCAAGATTAACAGCAACTGCACCTGAGAGTGAGTATAAAAACAAGGACTATGCATTTAGAGATGTTAAAAATGCTTGTATAATCACTGTTACTCTTTTTGTTGTTGTTTTCAGCTGAGGACAATGATGAAGGTAAGGCCACTGTTATTTTAGTTTTCATAGCTTTTAATTTTTTACTCAAGTATTTTCCTGCGTTAGATGAGGAGCTGCAGCCAAAGAGAAAAAAATCAAAAGGATCTAGTTTGATGTTGCCTAAATTAAGAAAGAGTATTTACAAGACAGATATAAAGAAACTAATGGAAAAGTACAAAACTTTATTCATTTAACTGTATTTATCAAAATCAACTTTAAAATAAATGTTAACTTTAAAGATTTATTAAATAACAAATATTTAAAATAAAAAATAATATATATATAGGGGAGAAGCAGGCCTCCTCCTTCAGTTTATTTTCCAAATTTTCAAGGTCCA
>NW_015626882.1:0-1898 GCF_001515625.1 Sinocyclocheilus rhinocerous
GCTGCATTAACTATGAATCAATCTTGTGTTGAACGCTTTGACTGCGGACGGGGTTAAGAATTAAAGGATGCATAGATTCTCTGTCCTCTTCCATTTGTTAGCTCGGGCTTTATAACTCATTGACTCTCTCAGGGGAAGAAAAAAAAGAAAAATGCTTGTGCGAAAGATTTCCCATGATTTTTGAAGGACCATCAGAGTTTTGATTCGAACATTTAAACATCTTACATTTTGTCTTATTTTAATGTCCATTGTTGTGGTTAAAGGAATAGTTAATGAAAATTGTCATTATTATTTTATTGTCATTAACAGGAATATCCTGACCACTCTTTTTTAAATAGAATGAGACTGAATCAGGACAACCGGTGGCAAAAGCACCATGAAGTATCATAAAAGACGTTCATATGACTTGTGTGCTATATTTGATGTGTTCTGAAGCATTGTGTGATGAACAGTCCAACATTTAAGTTATTATTCACTGATAATCTTGCCATCTAGTGGCCGTTATCTGATGTGTCATTAGTCAGTGACATTGTAATTTTAGCATTGTTTATATAAAAATAAATAATTTAGTATTTATTCATATTTTGAATTAAGTTTTAGTAATATAATATTTTGATAATATAATATGGGCTTTTGTATTTTTTTGTAGTTTTATAAGTATTTCTATATCTAGCTTTATTTTTTTTTATTTCAGTTTTAGTTTTAGTAATTGTAATACTTCAGTTTAAACATATTATATTTCAGTTAGTTGCCAACATTAAGCAACAAAATAGCAACATTTTTAATTGTAAGTTGTTTAAGTTTTATCTAGACTGTATTTTATTTCAGCTTATAACAAAAACACATTTTAATAGTATTAACAGTACAGGTCTCATGACAGTCCCGATTTGTTTCTGAATCACTCAGAGCAGTTTTGTGAACTGGATCAACCATTTTGGTGAAATGATCCGACTCAAAAGAACAATTCATTCACAATCACACATTTCAGATATGACTTCAGTTTTGGTCTGTTTATCATGCATAACCAGTGTTTCCCCTAGGTTTACGGCTTTGGGGGGGGGGCCGTTTTTTTTTTCTGGACTCCTTTTTAATGGTTAAATTAAATTGTATTAATCAAAAAGGATGTCTAATTAATTAAAATAATGAAACTTAAACAATTTAACATCAATTTATTAAAAGTTTAACACAAATTACATGTTTAGGGCCCTATGAAATGCTTTATTTTTTCCAACCTTAAGTTTTATTGTTACCAAATTCTGATTTAGCATGTCTAATTATTTGAAAGCATAAAAACAAGTTTCATTTATTCTTACAATAGCCTTATGATTTTTTTGCTCAGAAATCTTGTGTTGTGTATTTACATTAAGGCATAAAATATAAATTTAATCTATCCTTTATGTAATGAAAATAAAAAATTTTTTGGGAAAATAAAGGTCATTTAATATTACAATTAAAACATTGAAGAAATATTGTATGATTATTCCTTAAAAATAAGGTTTTAATAATTTTAGTAGTAGTAGTAGTAGTAGCCTATTACATACATTCTACTGAACAATAGTAATATATTTCTGCCCTGTTACGTACATTCTACTCAACAATAGTAATATATTTCTGCCAATGCCCTCAAGTTAAACCGAACTTTTATTTTGACGGGTTGCCGTGAATACCTTTACATTTCAGTGATATGAGGATAGTTTCACTCAAATGAAACGGTCAAATGCTCATGAAGTGACTCTCAGAGCAGTTCTGGAGATGTTGTTCATGCATTTATGTCCTCATTTAGTGAGACGGTAGACGCTAAAATCACCGCAAACGTCACGCGCGCTTCAGTACAAGTGGTAAACAAAACCACACGTCTGCGCCATTCATTAACACATAGACACGCAGAATTCATATTT
>NW_015626883.1:0-8039 GCF_001515625.1 Sinocyclocheilus rhinocerous
TCAGCTAGAATATTTTAAACTCACGTGCGAAAGGGTTAAACTAATGCCACTTTTTCACTACACTATTTTAGTCCTGATTTTTGACTTGCCAACAGTTAATGGAAATTGCAGACAAAATCAGAGACAAATTTAGGCTTATAATTGTAAATGTTATGTAAATGTATTTTTTTTAATAAAAGTGTTATTAATGTGATTCTATGATTAAATAAATGAATGAATGACTGTTTGTAGAGTATATACCACTTTTTACAAAACACTTTTAATTTTGTTTTTCTTTAATGCAATTTAAATTTAAGTGATTTAATCATTAGGTGAAGTTCTTAGTGCACATTCAGAATGAAGATTTGTCGGTTAACTTCAAGCTGGTAAATTGGCCTCAGAAAGAAGGGCACATCTCAGGTCCTGCCTCAGCATTTCAATGGGGCTTAAGTCTGGACTTTAATTACAAACCTTATTTTGTTCTTTTTGTTTTTCAGCAGTTCTGTTGCTTGTATGTTGTGGATCATTCAGATAAACAGCTTTTACACTTTTAGATTTTTAGATAATTAAATAATTGAAAGTGACTAAACTGCAGAGTTGATGTTTAAAGATGTCTGTTGTTCTTTTGTTTGCCTCCATATTTGGTTGTCAGTTTGGTTGAATACATTTTAATTCAGTTGTTCAAGGAAAAAAAATTTGACCATAATGATTTATATTGTTCAGGTAATTTTTTAAATAACTGATTAATCAGTTGAATGTTACATTTTCATTCCTGTTCTAGTCTTTCAGACTGCAGCATCACTGAAGAAGGTTATAAAGCTCTGGCTTCAGCTCTGAAATCAAACCCTTCACACCTGATAGAGCTGGATCTCAGAGGAAATGATCCTGGACCATCAGGAGTGAAGCAGCTCAGTTATTTACTACAGGATCCAAACTATTCACTGAAGACACTGAGGTGAGATGTGATGAAATAATATAAAATAAATTACATGTAGGCTTAATATTCATACATAATATTATTTCAGTAATACAATAAGCTTGATTTGGTGCATGTGAGGTACTGTGTTGTTGGTGACAAAGCTACAGTACTGTTCAAATAGACATTATGAGCCACTAAATGTGCTGATACTCAGTGGTTTATTCACTTTTTCTGAATACACTGTAGTTTAATTTCCATCAAGCCCAGATTCTCAACACTGTATCACTCTGCAGCAGATCTATGAGTCTCCAGTTCTTCACAAACATGTGGTGTCAAGGCGTCTGCTCCTCATGACATTAGCACTGTTGCACGGTTTCTGTTTTTAGACATCACTGTTTTTTGACATTTGGATAAAACCGTAAATGGAGCTTGTCATTAGGAAAAATAATGAATTCTGTTTTATCAACATGTTTTGTACGGCAGTGGACATTTATTTCAGAATTAAAATGAATCCTGTTTTATCTTTTCCAGGTTTTTGAGAAGTCCTAATGCAGAAGAAGCCTGTCAGTATGTGAATGGAATTGTGGGTAAAAACCCGTTACTCCTGAGAGAGCTGAATCTGAGTAAACGTAAACTAGGAGACACACGAGTGAATCAGATCGCTGCTCTACTGCAGGATAAACACTGTCAACTCGGCACACTGACGTGAGTGTATTACATTATTTAACATGTATTTGATAATACCATTTTCTCATTTGTTTGAGCCAGAGGCGTCACAATGTGAAGTATTAAAATTAAACAGGCCATTAAAAACTGGTTTCAGGTTTCAAAAAATGACTTTTATTAGCTTTAAACAGTAGGCCAAGTCACTTTGATCATGGGTCATTATTCATTATTTCAGTTACTGTACTGAGAGAGAGCAATGGTTTTCTTAAAGAACTTACAAACTCCTCAAAACAAAAATGCAACATTTTACTGCACGTTTCAGAGCAAAGCAAATTAATGATGTACCAACAGATCGGCCACCAACTTGACGTTCACACTAATCCTTCAGTCCTGCTTAAATTCAAGGACAGTTTTTATTTATTTATTTTTTAAATTGCAGCAAGCACACATACAGCACTACTTTAATGAATAAACATTTGATCAGATTAATTTTTAATGTTCATTGCTTGTTCATGTAAGTTCACAGTGCGTAATGTTAAGAGATACAACTTTTTATTTGAAAACTGCTGTAAAAGTATTGTTCATCATTAGTTCTTGTTAACTAATGTAGTTAACTAAGGAAACCTTACTGTATGTAGCTGGGAACAGCAGTCCTAAACACATTTACCCCGTTGAGCTAAAGGTGACATTGACATAGAAGAACTGGTCCCTAAATTGACGTGAAGCAAATCATCAAATCAATATAAAGTAATGCTTTATAACATAAATGCTGTTCGAGAGAATTTCACGTGTGACTTTCAGATGACAAATTACAGTCAGGCAAATGATCCAAATCCTCCAAAACCTTAATTGATTTTCATAGATCTGATTTATTTTCTTTTCTCTTTCTGTCTTCAGTCTGCGTGGATGCAGTATTACAGAGAAACAGTGTCTCATCCTGACTTCAGCTCTGTGTTCAAACCTTTCACACCTGAGAGAACTGGACCTGAGTGGAAATAAACTAGAAAACAAAGGAGTGAAGCATGTATCTGAAACACTGAAGGATGTACGCTGTAAACTGGAGAGATTGAGGTCAGTAACATTCACATACAAGAATCAAAATGATTCAAATCACTTCAACAGTTTTTAAACAAAGACACTTTATAGTCTGTATATTGTAAAGAGCCTGAGTATTTTGTGATCTGGTGAAGTCAAGATGATCTCTCTTTCTATGTCTTTACAGAATGTTTTATTTTCTGCTTTTCTCTTTTTCCTAATATAGGTTAATATGCTGTAATATGACAGATGAAGGTTGTTCTGCTCTGACTTCAGCTCTGTGTTCAAACCCATCACACCTGAGAGAACTGAACCTCAGTGAGAATGAACTAGGAGACGCTGGATTTGAAAACCTCAGTGATCTACTGAAGAACCCACAATTCAAACTGGAGAAACTACAGTTAGTATCATTATACTGTACAGCAGTTACAGAGAGATTAAAAATCACTGATTAGTTAAACAGGCCCAGTTTACAGTATTTAAACTGTAGCACTGCGTCTGTACTGCAACTGTATTTCTCTGTTGGTCACACTTATTAATAGGTGTCTAACTAGAAAATAATTGGGTTTAATGTAAAATATTTGATAAACTGTACTGGTTGTGTACATGTTCTGCAGAAATATTATGAGATTCACATTCAAAGAAAAATACATTTATGTCTCTAGTTTTTTTTTTAATGAATTAGAAGAAAACAACAGCTTCTGGCATTTGGAACTTAAAAACAATTAAAAACTGTTAAACTATGGCAACTAAAGACTATATGGAGGACTAAATGCCTACTGTTGCTCTTTTATAAGACGCCATCAAGGATCTGAACCTTTGTCCTTTCTGTTTCTGTCTTCAGTCTGTGTAAATGCAGTATTAAAGTGAAGCAGTGTGTCTTCCTGACTTCAGCTCTGAAATCAAACCCATCACACCTGAGAGAACTGGACCTCAGTGGGAATGAACTTAAACACACAAGAGTGAATACATTTTATGATATACTGAAGGATTCACGATTTAAACTGGAGAGATTGAGGTGAGGAACATTCATGTACAACAAACAATTTAGTGTTTTGGTATTTTAATAAAATAAAAAATATATTTGTGTCATTTCTCTGAATGCAGGTTAAGGTCTTGTGATATAAAAGCTGATGATTGTTCAGCTCTGACTTCAGCTCTGAAATCAAACCCATCTCATCTGAGAGAGCTGGACCTCAGTGGGAATCAACTAGGAGACTCTGGAGTTGAAAACATTGGTGTTCTTTTGGGCAGTTCACAATGCAAGCTGGAAAAACTACAGTTAGTATCATCATTATGCTGTGCAGCAGTTACAGTGTGATTTAAATGTACTATTTATTAAGACAACAGGGCACAAGTTACAAAATGTATAGCACTGAAGTTTCTGGCGTTTCCTCTTCTAAAGAAATATTCAAAAGTACTATGAGTTAATGGACTGATGGTTCAGTATTTCTGTCAGCAGAAAGATTTATGTGCTGAAATCTGACAAAACTTTGCTGCAAAATATGACAGAAGTGAGAGGACAAAAACTTGCATGACAATAGATTATTCTGACAGAATTAAATGGTTTCTATAACACTGATGGAGCTTCTCACTAAATCTAAAAGGGGTCATGAAATGCATGTGTCTGGAGGTTTGCTTATGAAGTTAGCAATATGTTTCTTCCCAAAAGTTTGCAAATGTTTGTAAAATTGATAATTTTCTATCCTCATTTTAACTTCGTGTCAAAAACACGATTTCAGAAACCCAAGTAGATGCAAAAAGTAAATTTAACTTGACTATGCTTTCTTCACTTAATATACTTATATTCCATTTAAAAATGAAAGAACAGGAAACTACACTAAAATGACTTTAAATTGAGATTGTGATGTTTCTCACATTAAGAATATGAAAATAGTCCATTGAAATGTTTCAATCAGTTCTACATTTATAATTCACAAAATCAGATCTACATTTATAACATATATTTTGACTGAGTGATGATTGTCTAAACTTGGGTTGAATCTAATATCCTCAAATCCTGGTTAGGAATGGGTTTATAATTCTATAATATATTTTTCATGCTTCTGCTGGTGTATTAGTGTGCTATATGACATTTAGTTATGATGCATTTAACTCGCACATTAACATAACATGGATCTGAGTCATTGTCTTTTCTCTTTCTGTCTTCAGTCTGTGTGGATGCAGTATTACAGAGAAACAGTGTCTCTTCCTGACTTCAGCTCTGTGTTTAAACCCATCACACCTGAGAGAACTGGACCTCAGTGAGAATAAAATAGAAAACAAAGGAGTGAAACACTTATGTGACGTACTGAAGGATTCACACTGTAAACTGGAGAGATTGAGGTGAGGAATATGCTTAAAAATGCTTAAAAACATTTCAACATTGCAATTTAACTATAACACTTTTACTCAATATCTCACAAAGAGTCTGAGTTCACATTATATTTGTGGAAAATAATTCCTGTTGTGTTTTATGAACTGATGAAGGCAGGGTCTGTTATAAACACCTGCCAGGTACCAAACACATGGCAGGTGATAGTTTCATTACCGATTATCTTCAAATGTGCAGTGTGGCACAAAGAACCTCAGTAACAGTAAGATCACTAACAGTCATGAAGAAATGTGCAGTGGTGGAAAGAGTACTGAAAAAATATACTCAAGTAAAAGTACCATTACCTTTCAAAAAATGTAGTGTGAGTAGAGTAAAAGTACTTGTCCAAAAAACTACTTGAGTAAGAGTAAAAGAGTAGCCTATTTAAAAGTACTCATGAGTATTGAGTAGTGAGTACTGAGCTGTGGATTCTACCCCATCATAATAAACACTGTACACCGCAATTGATACATTTTAAAAACGTTGTACATTCTGTAATTCACATTATAGTGTTTGTCATAAAGAATGAAGAATATCTATCATCCAGCAGTTTTAATTTTGACTGCCAACTCTTTAAAATACATAAAAACAGCACAGAAACAGTAAGGAGCAGTCTTGTCCCAGCGCCACAGAAAGCCTCCCATCCTCCATTCATGTGCCTTCTACTCCAAGAAACTATCCCCGGCAGAGTAAAACTGACATCGGAAACTGGTAGCTACCGGTGGAGCAAAACTATGACATTGGAAAATGGAAGCTCCTAGCTATCAAGCTTGTGCTAGAGGGGTGGTGATACTGGCTGGAGGGAGCCAAACACCCTTTCGATGTAATAACTGATCACAGTAATCTGTAATATCTTTGTGATGCTAAATGTCTCAACCCCTGACAAGCCCACTGGGCTTTGTCCTTCACTTGCTTCAACTTTACAGTCACTTACTGGCCCGGATAAAGGAACCAAAAGGCAGATGCACTGTCCCATATCCATCACCCCGAGGACAATAACTCTCTCCTCCAGAACCCATCCTCCCTCCAGTCATCATTTTGAGTCCTATGTAGTGGTCCCTTGACGATCAGATCTTGGAAGCCACTCGCTCTGAGCCTGCTCTACTGGGAGGTCCAGGAGGGAAAGTTTATGTACCATCATTCCTACTGCTGCTAACCCTTCTGGATTCATTCATCTCCAGGCTTTGGACACCCAGGCAGCCAGCAAACCCTCTCGCTCCTCCAACATCACTACTGGTGGCCCAGCATGGTCCGGGAAATCTCCCAATTTGTCAAGAGCTGCTCAGTCTGTGCCATCTCCAAGACTTTCCGAACCTACCTTAAGGAAAACTGGTTCCACTGCCCGTCCCTTGCCAGCCCTGGTCCCACCTCGGAGTGGACTTTGGGACTGATCTCCCTCCATCCAACTCCAATGCCTGTATTGTAGTGGCTGTAGACAGGTTTTCAAAGGCTTGCAAACCCACACCTCTGAAAGGACTGCCTACTGTCTTTGAAACAGCAGAACTTCTTTTTCAACGTGTCTTCTGAAACATTGGACTACCCGAAGATATAGTGTCAGACCGTGGGCCACCGTTCATTTCCAGGGTCTGGTGAGCCTTCTTCCAACTCCTTGGAATTTCCGTCAGACTATCATCTGGATATCATTCCCCAAACCAATGACAAGACTGAATGCGAGATCCAAGATATTGAGAGATACCTGCAATCCTACTGCCATGACCACCGGCACAGATGGAGCCATTTCCTGCCCTGGGGTGAGTCTGCACAGAACTCTGTAAGGCAAAGTACAACCAGCCTGACACCCTTCCAGTGCATATTTGGTTTCCTGCTGCCCCTATTTCCCTGGTCAGGTGAGCCATCGTTCCAGCTGTGAAACACTGGTTCCAAAAGAGTTAGAGGTTCTGGGACTCAGCACATGTCCACCTGCAAAAGGCATGTTGGAAAAAACAAAAGCCAGACCAATGCTCGCCTCTCCAACGCTCCCCAATACCAACTGGGTCAAAAGGTCTGGCTTTCCACCAGGGAAAGTCGTCTCTGCCTGCCTTGTCGTAAGATGAGTTCCTACTACATAGGTCCCTTCACCATCAGGAGGCAGATAAACAACGTCACTTACCAACTCAACCTTCCCTCTTACTACAACATAGAACCTACCTTTCACATCTCCCTTCTCAAACCATTTACTAACCCTTTGGTTTCTCTTCCTGCATGAAATGGCTAATCTGACATTCCTCTTTCTGTAGAGATTACAGATGAACAGCTCATATATTACATCAACGACTCCTTGGGAAGGATACGGCCCAGAGAAAAGATCGTGGGTTGCACGTGATGGCATCCTTGACCCAGCCCTATTGACAGAGTTCCACGCTCAGCATCCTAACCTTCCTACACCCAGGAGCCATGGCCATCAACGTTGCCGCATTGTGCTGGCATCTGGAGCCGCCAATCTCAGCATTATGTTATTTTTACACATTTGACACATTTTTACAATTGATAGAACTATTAGTAAAATCTGTTGACTTTTGCAATCTTTGTTGGATTATATGGTGACAGTTCACAGTTGCACTGTTCAAGTTTTTGTCCAAGATTAAAATTTTGGGTTTTAACAATCTTTTCTTTCAGTATCTTCATTTTTAAGACCCTGTATGATTCCATTCCAGCAATACTGGAGTCCCAGTATGGTTTCAGGAGTGTGGGTCACTTTGCATTCAATTGATACTTTTCTTTTAAATAGAAATGTCTGAAGAATAATGTTGAAACTAGAATTGTAGCTTGTTTCTCTCTGTTAAAACAATTGCATAAAACATATGTCTGAGTGCTAAATTATCACTGAGAAGGATGTTGAGACATCTTTAATACTTCCTGAGTTATAGGCATGCAAAACCTCAGGTAAAAAAAAAACACAAGAAGTGATTTTTCCCATTTTTGCATGGCCACCATTGGCATATGATGCAACAAAGACAGCCAAAGTCTACACGTATTCCTTCAAATATTGAGCTTTGAAGATTAACAATATTTCAGGAAAAAAAAATCAAGTATTTATTGGTTGTTTTCTAATTCTGATCTCCACTG